>NC_060079.1:29969696-30272727 GCF_922984935.1 Meles meles
TTATTATTATTTTTTAAATAGTAAGGGACTGATTGGGCATTCATCCTTATTTGGTACATGTGTTCTAGTGACTTGGTAGAAAAGGACACTAGCTTTATGGAAATGGATGTAAATTCCAGAAGCTTACTTTGTTCTACATCAGTTTGAAATGTAATGAGTGTTTGAGGGTGTGTACTTAGGAATAACCTTGGTATGAGGTAGACACAGGTTCACTGTTTTCTGTCATTGGATGCTTAGTCACAAGGAGAGGGGAAAGACAAAAAACTAAGAGAAATTTATTGAGTCATAACACAGGAGTAGGTCCCTGGAGTTTATCTTATCTGTGTGTCCAGGCAGGTCTGTGTCCTGTCTCTTCAGGCAGGTCTGCCCTTGGCTGTGTGAGGCTGTGCAGGAATCAGCCTTGCACATATCCTTTTTTTATAAGGGTTAGCTGTAGGCGCAAGTGCCTATCAGGCTGGGCTTGGTGGTGGTGTGAACCTCTTAAATTATATTCACATTACAGACGACTCCTATAAGATTTGAAGTGAATTCTGGTGCTATTAATATTGATTTTAATTTTCTTTTCCTTTTCCTTCTCTGCTTGGGATAAAATGTTAATGAATGTGAAACTTGTGTGGCTCGTATTGCTACTTTAATTTAGACTATAAGCCCGTGGCATAAGTTCCTTTTCTTTTCTCTGCAGCTTGGAGGATCCCAATGGCAGAAATATTTATTATTATGTCTTATAATAATCATGATGTTCTGCTCAAATACTATGCTGGTTGCATTTACTCACAAGTGATAGCTTTAGTCCTTTTTAGCTTGAAAATATTTTATTTTGCTTTAAGCTGGTTAGACAGTGATTTTATAAGGAAGACTAAGCTAGGTACTAAACTGAAATGTAGTTTGAATGTATTTTTGAATTATGTTGGTTATTCTGAGCCAAAAGCCGTTACACCTTTGATGTAAAGTATGTTTTAATCATATTCTATCTCCTCTGACTCCAGAATGGCTAAGTGGATTTTTTTTTCTCAAATTATTCCCAAAGAAAGAAAGAAAGGAAAAAAAAGACTGGAACCAAGCTTAAAGAGGTTTGGCTGAGCAAGGGAATTATGATTGAGTGCAAACAGGTGGCTATAATATTCTTCCTAGGAATATCTTTAATAGGAACTTTTTAAAAAAACTGTAAACCCTGTCATTTACTGTCCATGGAAAGTGACAGAGAAATGAGGCACATATTGGAATAATTCAGTCCAAAACACTCTATGTGAAACAGAGAAAAAACTCATTAATTAAAACTGACTTGGAAAGGCCAGCCAAATTAGTGAAGTTTAAATTAGAGTAATCTCTAGTGTATGGCAAATTGATGTGATTACCCAGGACCATTGCCTAGGAACTGGCAGGGGTTCTGAGAAGTGGGGAGGGACTCAGACACAAGGTAGGCTTGGTGGGTCTGTGTTTGTCATAATTGATTTCTCATTTTATTCATTCAGTAGACATTTACTGGTCACCTTTATGTAATTGGCACTGTACTAGGATTGGGCAGACACAGATGAGTAAGACACTGCTTTTGCCCTCAAGGGTGAGACACAGCATAGAGAGTTAGGAAGCCATGTTAAAGAGTGGTGACAGGTTACAGGGTATCAGAGAAGTACTGAGTATGGATAGCTGTGGTCTAGATTGGGAGTCAGGGAATGCTTCCTGAAGGAGGTGACACCTGAGCTGAATCCTACAGAATGAAGGTGAGGATGAGGGGAAAGCACTGAGTACAAACACTGAAGTCAGAAATAGCCTTTAATATATTAACTTGTAAAGGTTGATTCCACTTTCTGGAGTGCCTGGGTAGCTCAGTCAGTTAAATGTCCAACACTTTGTTTCGGCTCAGCCCATGATCTTGGGTTCATGATATCAGGCCCCATGCTCCATGCTGAGTTTGGAGTCTGCTTCAGATTCTCTCTCTCTCTCTCTCCTTCCCTACCTCTGCCCCGCCACACACAGCTGTCTGTCTCTCAAAAAGTAATGACTGCCGGAAGGGGATGGGGAGAGAAGCAGAGAATACCCAGGTTTATCTAGGACTCAGAGTATTTTTAGTATCAATTTATTTATGAAGACAAAAACAACACAAACCATGTTACAGAAATATTTTAACAGATGTAAAAACATGAATTTCTGGTGGGTTACTATTAAGATGTTTGAAAATCATCTTTTGTCTGTCATATACTAATTAAATGTTTCCACTCCTGATCCTATTTACATTAGACATGTGTCTTCTTCATAAATGAGGAAAGGGAAATGTTTACCTAGACCTAGCTGCATTATCTCACATGCCAGAATTGCAGAGTATAGTTAAGAAGTTTTGCTGCACTTTAATCAAAAGAGTACCATTTTAATCTGAGTTAAATAGATATTTATTTAGATTGTCTACTTTATCTAAGAATATGTAATTATATTTATAGTATATATGGGGTAAATACTATTTGGGGGAATGTTGGATATGGTAGAATATTGGATTTTCTCTTCCAAGTTCTGCTTTCTTACTGAATGACCTTGGGCAAAGCAGATAACTTCTTTGGTCCTCAGTCTTCTCACATATATAAAAAAAAAGGTCTGGACTAAGTCAGTGGCTTTTGTTGTTATTATGATTATTATTCCTGATTGAATAAATAAAGCTGAAAGAGGGGCTTCAGCTCATTTAGAAGACAGCTGTGTGCCAAGGAACTCACTGGGAGCTCACGTGGCCAAAGAAAGGGAAGAAATACCATCAGTCCCTTATGATGGTCTCCACACCTCCATTTACCATTTAAAATACTGTAGACAATAGTTTACAAATGTGTATAATTGGATTATAAATACGTGGCCCATTTTTTCTTCAACGTCCATTCTAGAAAACATTGATCAGTGACATGTAACCCTAAAGGAATTCATGGTCAGATATGTCAGATTTAGTCAGAAACTACTTACTATTTCCCTCTCTTAGGAACTCCCAATGAATTTCACATTGTCCAAGAAAGTTCTCACGTAAGCAAACACATTTTTTTTAACCTAGTAACTCTCAAATGGATTTATTAGTTCCTGTTTTACTCAGAATCTGTTGTCTTCCCAGAGAGCCACTGATCTCAATACACTTTATGGGGAACAATGATATCTTTGCACTCTGAATGTTCACTGAAGGGATAGAGCATAAAACGCCAGAGATATGAGTCCCATACTAGGTTCAAATTGAAGGGGTGGGGGAGTAGGGAAGGGAGGATGAGAAGGAGAGTAGAGAGAGGCTGCCTAATGTCGTCTTCACTTGGCCATCTAGCAAAATACTGAATTCATATCGCCCCTTCTCCTCTTTCTGTCTCTTTCCTCTCTCCCCTGTTCCTCCTTCAGCATCCACACATGGATTTCAGTACCATCTTTTGCTATCCTTGTTCTCCTAGTGGTGGTGAACCCCCTGACCCTGGGGAGTCCCCATACCTAGAACAAACTTTCTAGACCAACTTTGTAATGACAGCCTAGTTATCTTGTCTGCTAGTCAAGTAGAAAAGAACATGGGTTGAATTCATTTCTTTCTATGTGTAGATTGCTTAATCTGTTGTCCACTGAGAGTGAAGGATGGCACAGTCCTGGATGTCCAGAGCTTCTGCTGAGAGAGAGAGAGAGAGAGACAGAAAGAAAGAGTATGTGTGCGTGTGTGTGTGTGTGTGTGTGTAGAATTACCTGTTATTGCTGGGTCTGCAAGAAGGTGTTGCTCTTTCATTCCCATCTGGTTTAACACATGATGAGGAGTTAGCCACAGAATGTTAATAAAAAAGGATGTATCTTGAGTCCATTCAAATGATCAGGGGTACATCTGCTTTTGCTCTAGAGGCTAAGGTAGTGAAAGTGTTCCCGGAAAGAGCTGGAACGTCAGGACTGACATGTGCACTGGGGCAGGGGTTGGGAGTTGTGGGGGGCAGAGAACTTCAGGGTGTGCCTTGAAGGCAAAGTTCAAACACTTCTGCTTAAAAGAAGAAGTATGTCTCTTCAGTCTCTTAAGGGCTGAATTCTGATGAGAGGACAATTTCTCTTTACCCACAAAGCCAGTTCTTCTCACTGGTCTTTATTGTTTAGAGTGTGTTTATGATTTGTTGGGTGATTCAGGTCTTCTCCAATAGTCTCATGACTCATAGAATGGTCACTAAATAATTAAAGTTGAAGCATGAAAAATGGCATAACAAAAGTCAGAGTTGAAAACCTTAAGTTGTTTTTTTTTTTTTTTTTTTGTCCTTTGGTGTGTGCTTTTCTTTGGGTTTACATTTTTTCCGTTGCATGACCATACTTTGTTTCATTGCTTTGTTGTATGACTAGGTTTGCTTCAAAGCTGTGTTTCCTTTGTTTGCTTTGAAAAGTAATATTGTCATCATTGGACAGTATCTTGTTACCGAAAAAGTTATGAGCCTCAGAACTAACTTTAAGTGGCTCGTAGCTGGTCAGGAACGGAAGGTGCCTCTGGAAAAAATAGTAGTCACTCTGCCTGCAGAGATTTCTGCAAGATAAATTTGACTCTGGAGACAAAAGATAGGCTCTTATTTATAGAATTCTTGCTGCTTGGTTCCTGCCCTCATCCCAGGGAGAAGAGCGTGACTCTGGCTGACACTAGGTTTAGCTCTTTCGAGCCCTCTGTCTGGGATACCTCACAGCACAAGAACATCACTATGTGTGGTTCCTTAAGTCCATATCCTTTAGACTGGTGGTGATTAGAAAGGCCCAGTTAACGGGGGTCTGATTCCTTAACATTCAAGCATTTTTGGGGAAGTGGGTCCTTTACAGTCACTGTACCAGGCTCAGACTGATTGGGTGATCCGTTATCTACCCAGTGGGAAAGGAGACCCTATCTGACTTCCTTATAAAAACAGAATTAACCAATAAAATGCTTCCATCGTGCTTGCTAAATACCAGTCGGGAAAGTCTTAGCTTATCTTTTCCTGCCAAAGTCAAATGCTTTATAATTACAGCTTAATAATCAAGGAAGTTGGGGCAAACAACTCGTGGAATACCGTTTGAATTCCTGATATGCAAGAGAATGTTACCTTAGCTTTGTTGTGTCAGGCAGCTGAGTATTCAGTGGGTCCGTCCTGCTGTCTCTTTTCCCTTGTCCCCGTGGGTCTGTGTTCTCATGGGGAGAATAACAGAGGCAGATCACTGGGCTTTTGTGGTTACCTCATGTGGGCTGCATCCAGAGCAAGATGAAGCAGGGTAACTAAATAACTCGTATAGAAATGTATTTTATGCATAGATTTAAATAGAAGGTGTGTGTGTAAAGAGAGAGGGAAGGAGAAGGACAGAGAAGGGGAGGCAGAGAGAAAAAGAGAGGATTTTTTTTTTTTGAGGAAAGATGAATTAGATAATTATGAATAAAACCAACCTAGAATCTTGAAGTTCATTTTTTTAAAAGTTGAGTTTCCTTCAAAATCTATTACCAGGGTTATAATGCAAAGGTCAGCTTGACTGTCTTTGTTTAACCTTTGCATGTGCACTTGGTGTTTATTGGGCTTCTAGTGTTGTGCTAATCCGAGGAGATGGCACAAGTGAATAAAACACTCCTTCTCAGGTACAGACAAATGGATGATTTCATCAGTGTGGTAGACAGTGCTGCCAAGGGGAGACGAGCATATGTGCTCTGAGGATTCCCTCTTCAGTCCATGCATCCATAGGTTGGAGGTTTTGGTGGAACAGAGATGTCAAAAGGAGGGCAGAAGGAGGGCCGAAGGAGAACCCAGGTACCAGACATATACAGGACTCAGTTCATAGAGGACAGATCAGGCCTGCACTCCACATTCGGGGTCCTGGGGAAGACAGATACGCCATTCCTATTTGTGCAGAAGCATGTGTTACCTTTCATGCATGAAAAGTCCTTTGTATACATTTGATTTATGTAATTTAAAGGAGAGGCAAAGTAGGCACTTCGATTCGGGCAACAGCAAAAAGAACATGAAAAATGGATCCCTAGAATCTTTTCCCGGTGTTCACAGCATTATTTAAAAGACCTAATGTGATGTCATGTATGATTTATGCTGTGTAGGTGTTTTTCTACTGTGTTCAAAGCAGATAGGTATTAGAGAGTAATATATTATGTAGTTTCAAATATAAAAACTGCCTAGTGATGTGAAGAGATAAGGTGTTGTACTGCTGATCAGATAGCCCAGAATAACTGTTTTTGGTGGCAAAGCTTATATTTGGACATTTTTATCCTAATGAAACATTCAGGAGTCTAATTTCCTTTTTTTCTACTTGTACCTTGAAGAATTGGTCTAATTCTTCTTTCTTACATACATGTATGTGTGTGTGTGTATACATTTTTTTCCTTCCTTTTTTGTCTTTTTTTTTTTTTCCTTTTCTCCACACACTTCTTGAGATGTTTAAAGTGCCACCACCAATTGGAAGGAGAGCAACACCTGGGGAAGGGTCTTGGATCCCTTTTAC
The DNA here is from genome assembly GCF_922984935.1 of Meles meles. Classification (NCBI taxonomy): domain Eukaryota; kingdom Metazoa; phylum Chordata; class Mammalia; order Carnivora; family Mustelidae; genus Meles; species Meles meles. The sequence continues at coordinate 29,976,126 of NC_060079.1, forward strand.
AGCTCTGGTATCAACTTACTTCTAACTCTGAGTGTCTCCAGACTCCTACTTTGTCCTGGGCTTTCGCTTTTGCAAAAGTATGTTAAAAAATGCATTTGTACTCATAGAGTGCTTTGTTGCCTACTTGAAATGAGTATAAGAAGATTAAGAGTTTGAAGTGCTTTTAGGAATAGCAGAGTCGGCTGTCTTCCAGTTCCTAATTTTCAGTTGAAAAATGTGGTGATGTCATTTCAAAACAATACTAACAGGTAGAATACAGAGCATTTACATGGCTCCCAAGTAATTTTTAGAAAATTTAAGCCTTTAAACAAGAATCCCAGCTTTGGTCTTTACAGATGTTGGTTTCAGTCATGTTCAGGGCTGAAGTGGTAGGAGGCAAGCTAGAGACAGTGAACAGTATCCCACCCAGAGAGAATTTCACACCTGCTAGACTTCCAAGTGCCAAGTATGGCGTCCCTAGAGTGGTTTTCAAGATGTTTAAGTATAAAAAGCTACAAAACCTATCTTAAAATGGGACAAAGCTGCTGTCTGGCAGGCCCGGGCTCTCACTCCCTCTGCCAAGGCGGAGGCTGAGGCCGTGTTTAGGGATCTTCTGCATCGTGATAGAACTCCAGAACCTCTCGTTTCTTCAGATGGAGGAACAGTATGGGGAAGCCTGGAAACTCAGTTACTGTGATGATGCTCTAAGAAAGTGAACCGTTCTGGCTCCTTGATTTTTCAGAGCCCTGCTTTATAAGGATGTGATTCTCCCTAACAGATTGAGTGTATCTTTTAGGTTGCCTCCTAAGGATTCAGATGAATACTGTCACGTTTGTATGAAGTTGAAGGGACTGTTCTGGGAATCTTGTACATGCAGAACAGGGATTTGTAATGACTCTGATTTCCTTTAACATTTGGGTAAATGTTGCCCCAAATGTCTGAATCTCAGAATTTGAAGAGAATCCAGTGAAAGGTGGCTGGCTTCAGAACATACCAACTTTGTGACCTTGAATACATTACTTAAGTAAGAATAGGAGCTGTAAAAGGACTATCACCCAACTCATGGATTGGCTGTTATAATGTAATAAGATAATACATACAAACTGCCTCTCAAAATGTCTGGCATTTAGCATGCACCAACAAACAGTACCTCCCACCATGATTATCATCATTATTTTATAAAATAATGATAATGACCAGTCTTTATCTGACATTACATGTTTCTTAAAGTTTTGTTTTTGTTTTTGTTTTTTCCCCAATACTCCTCTACTCTCTTAAGGGACAGGGAGCTTATTCTGTCCCCAGGCAGGTCCATGTTGCCTCCTTCAGAAACTCTTCCTCATCTTGGTATTCTGTGTACATGTCTCCCCAGTGGTCCCTGTGAGTCTTAAACCTTCTTCTATTTTCCCGGTGACAGACATTCAGCTGTTAGAAGTCCATAGTTGTTTTCCTCTTAGGTATTGTTTACACCTTATTATCCATATTGTGCAAAAGAGAAAACTGAGGGTCACAAAGGTGAATTTATTTCCTTTTGGTTATGTAGCTAATAGGATGTCAACATTATGCGAACCCAGTAAATTTTTTTTTTAAGGTCTTTTCTTTTTTAAATTTTTTTATTTTTCATTTTTTTATAAACATATAATGTATTTTTATCCCCAGGGGTACAGGTCTGTGAATCGCCAGGTTTACACACTTCACAGCACTCACCATAGCACATACCCTCCCCGATGTTCATGACCCCACTCCCCCTCTTCCAACCGCCCTCCCCCCCCCCCCCCCCCCCGCAACCCTCAGTTTGTTTTGTGAGATTAAGAGTCACTTATGGTTTGTCTCCCTCCCGATACCTTTTGATGAGTTCTTCTCTAAATTCCTTTTCCAGTATGGCCCCCAGTACTGAGCTTAGTACTCCAGGTGTTGTCTGTGCAGCACAGAGTAAAGAGTAGGATTATTGTTTTCGTAGTTTGAGACCCTGTGGTCTTTTGTTATTTATTATACCCACCACATTCTCTATCTAACAAATGTTTATTGAATATGGAATGAGCCCAACCCAGCAGCTGAAGAGCAGCAATCATATAGCCATGAATAAAGCAGAACCCATGCCCCTAAAGAACTTTTGTCTTAGTGGCAGAGCTGATTTTTGGAGTTCAATTAAACATGTGGGGCCCCTTGTTCAGAAAAGCAGGGGGAACAAGGGCCTTTAAAGGTGTAAAATACAAAGTTTTTTTTCTTTCTTCTGTAGTCTCTTGACTTATGTTATTTTTATCCTTGCAATTTAATGTCGTTCTAAATAAAGACTGATTAAAAATTTAGATTATTAGCATGAACTTTACCATTCCTCTTTATATTGTGCAAATGCTGGTTTTAAATGCAAATATAAGTCACTAAACTTATAGGTGGAATCGCTGAAATTATGTGATTGTTTTCCATTCTTACCAGAATAGTTGAAACATTGCGAAACTGCCTTGGTTGTTTTTATTTTATTGCCTTTTCTTTTTTTGAGATTTATTTATTTAGGGAGAGAGAAAGGGAGCAAGAGAGTGCATGAGTGGGGGGGCAGAGGGAGAGGGAGAGAGGGAATCTCTAACAGACTCCACTCCGAGTATGGAGCCTGATGCAGGCACAAACCCACGACCCTGAGGTCATGACTTGAGCTGAAACCTACAGTAGGTGGCTCAGCTGACTGAACTGCTCAGGCGCCCCTATTTCATTTCTTGATATGTGCATTCTACTTACAGTCTCTACTTTGGCTTACTGAGAAATAAGGAAGACCTGGAAGGAAAACAAACTGTGAGTTACCCTCTCTTTCCCTTTCTTTCTATGGCATTATTTTCAGCATAAATAGTTGGCTCACATTTAGAACACTATCTCCTTCTTTCTGTAATCAAATCAAGTTTTGGTTCAGATGGAAAGCATGGTTATCTGGGACTATCTGTGTGTTTGCTTCCTTACTGCTCAGTTTTAAACATAACACACTTACCTTGTACTTGTCTGGAGTCTTGCGAAACTCCCACCCATTGTGGGTCCCCTGGAGTTCTCCTCTCATGGGGCGTCAAGAAAGCTACATGCAGTGAGGTGGAAAGGAACTATGGACATACTCATTGTCTCATCGGATTTCATTTGTAACAGGCTATTTGAAAGAAAAAATTATGGAGAATTTGAAGATGTTGAAAGATGGGCATTAAACCAAGTGTGGGCCCTTCTGAGAGTAGGGCTCTGTGTGACTGCACAGGTAGCACGTCCATAATGCTGGCCCTGCCTGCTGTGGACACGGAGAAATGTAAGCCAAGACAGTCGGAAGCTGAGCTCTAGCTGAGTGGCGAGACTGGGGAGTTTCAGGGAGAAGGTAATGTCTGGGTAGCCATCCAGAGACTGCCTTGATAAACAGAGGCACTGATGACAGTTAACAACACTGTATTGTATTCTTGAAGGTGGCTAAGAGAGTGGATCATTTAAGTTCTCATCAGAAGAAAGAAATTTTGTAACTGCGTGGTGATGGATGCTAACCAGACCTGTTGTGACCATTTCACACTAGATACACATATCAAGTCATTATATTGTTTACCTGAAACTAGTATAATGTTATATGTCAATTATAGCTCTGTAAAAAAAAAGAGAGGCATTAAAAGGGTTTCTATAGGAGTGAAAAATTTTGTTAAGACATGGGGGGAGAGAAGTACAAAGCTCAAATTCCGGGAGCAGCTACATTCCGGGGTGGCCTGAGCAAAGGGAACATGGTAGGTTAATAGAACATTTACTCTGTGTGGCACAAGAGTAATTGAATGAGATCCTTGCTTCTTTATTCTCATTTATATTGCATAGGGTCTATAAATCTGCAAACATAGTCCTAAGAGAAACATTAGATTTATATATGTGATTTTTCAATAATAATGTAAGTAATTTATATTAACTTTAGACAATCCCCCCCACACAATGAAACACCATTAATTCTCTGTCTTGCTTTTAGAATGATTACAGTTAGAGATATAAATCTTCAATTTTTTTCAAGTATATCTGCTTAAAGAAAGGATTACATGAACATGATGTAGGTTTCATTCTCTATATGTGAAAATTCCAGGGAGTTTTAAAATGTTGCCTTTATCTTGTCTGAGAGATATCATGTGAGTTCTGATTCCTTCTCCAGCAGCCTGAGACAGGAGCTCTTGGGCAGGAGACTTACTTATCTGGACAGACCAAGGATTAGGGTGTGGTATGGTTCCTTTGGGTCCATGGCCAAAGGGCATGGGAAAGTCTTTTAGGATTCTAACTGGTCTCTCAGAGTTTTGGCTGCACTGTCGCATGCTTCGAGGCTCTCCATCATTGGTAAGCTGTGTTTGGGTCCTCTGGTGGTGACTGCTTTGGATTTCTTATGCTGTGGTGTTGGGGGTTTACTTTAGGCATCTTGTCTGTGAGTGCCTTAGGATTTGGTGCATTTCTAGTTTCCAGTCCTTTCACCTGTGATTTTCTCCCTATCTCACAGCTTCCCAACCACTATGTCATTGCCATTGGTTTGGGGAGGATAGGGGGTGGGGGAGCCTCAGTGCTCAGTCACTGCATTGAACAGCTCCAGCTCCCAGGCTGAGAGGTAGGCTAGCACAAGACAAAGTCATAGACACCAAAGCGCAGACCTAACCCTGAACATGTGTGTGCACATGTATGTGAATGAGCGCATGCTTCTGTGTGCACCCATGGGTAGGTATGGAGCGCTACAGCTCTGTGGGAAGTAGAACACGGTTGTCACTGCTGAAGGACATCTGACTTCCAAGAGGCAGTGTATGAGGCTTAGGAATCTTGGTGAAAGCCAGTATCTGGAAGGGTGACTAGCTCCATATCTTCATGGAAGAATGGCCAGTGGGAACTTAAATACTAATTGTCTTATATCTAGATCAGCTTAAAACTAGATCCTGAGGCTTCAGGAGGAGATGAAAGAGGATAGTGGTAGGAAGAAAAAAATCAGATGGTAACAACAATTCCTATGCACGGAATGTTTCTCCATTAATTCGTTGTATCCACTATAGCCTATCTCAACATAGCTTTATAGTTTCTCCATAGAGGCCTTGTGCATGCTCAAGTTAATTTAAAGATATTTTATTCTTTTGCATGTATCTTATTTTATTTTATATTTCCTACTTGGTTATTATTTTGTAGAACATTGTTGTGGATTTTTATAAGCCAATCTTGAATGTAACCACCTTGCTTTCATTTCTTACTATTTTTTATTTTTAATCTACTTACATATTGATTCTGTTGTTTCTTATCTCGTGTTTTTTTATGTTGATGCTCACATTTTCTATTTATCTGTTGATTGTGGTACTTTTTCTATGTTGATAGTCATAATTCTGCTAATCAGTTTTTTTTTCCTTCAGTCATACACCTCTGATGTCTTGTCTCATTATGTTTGCCAGAAGTAGCAAGAGTGGGTAGCATTCGAGATCTAAAGTTTTTTGATTATGATGTTTGCTGTAAATTTTGGTATATAATCTTGAGCTACCCTTATTTTTAGTAGTCTGAGAATTTTTTTTATAATTATTATTATTTTTTAGTATTTTATTTATTTGACAGAGAAATCACAACTAGGCAGAGAGGCAGGCAGAGAGAGAGGAGGAAGCAGGGTCCCTGCGGAGCAGAGAGCCCGATGTGGGGCTCGATCCCAGGACCCTGAGATCATGACCTGAGCTGAGGGCAGAGGCTTTAACCCACTGAGCCACCCAGGCGCCCCAGTCTGAGAATTTTTAATACGAATCATTACTAAACTTTTTCAGATCTTTTTGCATTTATTGGTATAATTGTGTGATTTTATCATTTAATCTGTTAATGTGATAGATTAATAGACTTTCTATTGTCACACTGTCCTTGAATTACCAGGATATTTATTTTCCAGACATATAATATGTGTGGATATCAGGATAAACTATATCTGACCATGATGACTCTGCCTCCTTATTTATTTAACACTCTGTTGGATTTGATTGGCAAATATTTGCTTTAGGATATTTGCATCTGTGTTATTAGTGAATTTTCTTGCATTGTCCTCATAAGGTTTTATATATTTTTTAAAGATTTTATTTATTTATTTGACAGAGAGAGATCACAAGTAGGTAGAGAGGCAGGCAGAGAGAGAGGAGGAAGCAGGCTCCCTGCTGAGCAGAGAGTCTGATGCAGGGCTCCATCCCAGGACCCTGAGATCATGATCTGAGCCGAAGACAGAAGCTTAACACACTGAGCCACCCAGATGCCCTAAAGTTTTATATTTAAGATAACAACTGTTCTCACCTTGTACGTTGGGCAGCTTTTTTTCTTTTCCTGTATACTTTGACAATTTATGTAAGAGTTTTCTGTTCCTTGAAAGTAGAGCTTACTGGTGAAATTATCAGTTCCTTTTTTTGTTGTGGAAGAGACTTTTTAAATTATTGTTATTTCTATTTTTAAATGGTTATCTTTTAAGTTAAGGTTTCTACTTCATCTCACTTTTGACATTTAATATCTTTAAGAATGATGAATATTTTTTCTTATTTAAATTTTACTGTTTGTAGTTGTATATGTATGTGTTAGTTGCTTGAGGTACAGTAGGCACATAACATTATATTAGTTTCAGGTGTACAACATAATAATTTGATGTATATGTTGTAAAATTGTTACCATTGTAAGTCTAGTTAACACCTGTTACCATACATAGTTACAAATTTTTTTCTTGTGATGAGAACTTTGAAGATCTACTGTCTTAGCAACTATCAAATATATAGTACAATATTATTAACTGTAGTCACCATGCTGTACATTCCATCTCTAGGTCTTAGTTATTTTTTAATTGGAAGTTTATACCTTTAACTCACATCACCCATTTTGTCCACCTCTAACTCTATTTTTTTTTTTTTGGTTAATCTGTGATTTTGTTTTTTTTTAATTTAAATTTAATTAGCCATTATTTTATCTTATTCAGATTTGCCTGAGATAATATTTAATTTAAGCATGTTTTCAAATAACCAGCTTTGGTTTTATTAATCATCTTCTTTCCCTTTTTCTTCGTCCATCTTCCTTCTCTTCCCTTTATAAATAAGTGGGTTTTGCATGAATTTTTGTCCTTCTCATTCTTATTTCCTCTTTGTGTTCTTCATTTTGTTAATTGCTCTTTTCAGATTCCTGTGTTGGATGTTTAATTTGTTTGCTTTCAGCATTTTTTGTTGGCTTAAAAACATATTTAAAATTATAATTTCCCTTAAGATTTCCTCTATCATGGTTATTCAGTGGTATACTGTTTATTTTCCAGACATAGATTGTTTTGTTTTGCTTTATTTTTATCTTTCCCTTTATTATCAGTTTCTGATTTTATTACATATTATGGTTACAGCATGTTTTCATATGATGTTTATCCTTTGGAATTTATTGTTTCTTGTGGCTTATTACAAAATCAATTTTTCAGAAGATTCTAATGCACATTTCTCTTTTTAATGCAGTATTTTATCTAAATCTGTTAATTTCAGTTTATTTGTTGTGTTATCCTGTTCTATTGTTTTGCTACCTTATTGTCTGATCCATCAGTTCCTGAGATTGTGTGTTAATATCACAGCTATGATTTTAGATTTATCTACTTCTCTCCATATTTTCCAATGATTATTTTGAATATTCTGAGGCAAAATTATTAAGTGCCTTCATGAACATGATAGATTTATAGTCTCAACATACTGTTCCTTTTCCTAATATGTAATTTCTTTGTCCCTTATGATTTTTCCTTGAATTCTATTTTATGCCAAATGTTGTTATGCTGGCTTTCTTTTGGTGTATACCTTTTGTTTCTATATTTATATCCCCTTTTTTTTTTAAGATTTTATTTATTTATTTGACAGAGAGAGATCACAAGTAGACAGAGAGGCAGGCAGAGAGGAGAGGGGGAAGCAGGCTCCCTTCTGAGCAGAGAGCCCGATGTGGGACTCGATCCCCGGACCCTGAGATCATGACCTGAGCCGAAGGCAGCGGCTTAACCCACTGAGCCACCCAGGCGCCCCTATTTATATCCCTTTTTAAAAACTGTGATTCTTACAGACAAGGTATTGCTTGCTTTGTAAAGTCATTCAGGCAATATTTCTGTTTTTGGTGAGGAGGATAAAACTAATACAAATAAACTGCACTGGTTTTGTGAATGGTTTGATAAATTTGCTAAATGTATATACTTCTATGTAACTACCACTCTAATCAAAGTATAAAGAATTCCAGTTGCCCAGGATGATCCTCGTACCTTTTTCCAGTCACTTTTCATACTCTGCTGTGAGGCACAGATATAATCACTTTGCTTTTTCTTTTCTTTTTAAAGATTTTATTTATTTATTTGACAGACAGATCACAAGTAGGCAGAGAGGCAGGCAGAGAGGAAGAGGGGAGGAAGTAGGGATCAGAGTGCCCAATGCAGGGCTCGGTCCCAGGACCCTGAGATCATGATCTGAGCAGAAGGCAGAGGCTTTAACCAACTGAGCGACCCAGGTGCCCCAACTTTTCTTGTATCTATCAATTTCCCTTAGTTTGATATGTTATAGAACTGCATATAAATGAAATTATACATTATGTGCTGGGTTTTTTTTTTAAATTTTATTTATTTATTTATTTATTTGAGAGAGCATGTGCGTCTGAGCGTGAGTGGGAGGAGGGGCAGAGGGAGAACGACAAACAGATTCCCACTAAACAGGGAGCCTGACGCGGAGCTTGATTCCAGGACCCCAGGATCATGACCTGAGCTGAAGTCAGACGCTTTACCAACTGAGCCACCCAGGCACCCCTACATTATGCACTCAGGTCTGGCTTCTTTTGAGACTTCTCCAGAATGTTTTCAGAATCAGCAGCTTATTCCTGAATTGTTAGGCAGTATTTGGTTGCATGGAAAGAAACACTTTGTTCATCCATCAACCTACAGATGGAATTCTTAGTCGTTTTGATTAACTGGCTTTATAAATACAGCTGCTGTATATGTGTGTGCAATCCCATTTTGGATGGGGGAGAAATGTGTAAATACCTAGGAATGGGTTTTTGAGTCATGACATAGGTATATAAGAAACTGCCAAATGTTTTTTTTTTTTTAAGATTTTATTTCTTTACTTGACAGAGATAGAGCGAAAGCATATAAGCAGGGGGAGCAGCAAAGGGAGAGAGAGAAGCAGGCTCTCCACTGAGCAGGGAGCCGGATGCAGGACTTGATCCCAGAACCCTGAGATCATGACCTGAGCTGAAGGCACAGATGCATAACTGAGCCACTCAGGTGTTTCCCAAATAGTTGTCACACCATTTTATTCTAAAGTTTTCTAAAGTTGTCACACCATTTTATTTCCATCAGTGATGCCTGAGGGTTCTAGTTGCTCATATGCTCATTTTAGTTACCATTCTAATAGGTAGGTCTCCTTATGATTTTAATTCGTATAGACTTCTAATAGATATCTAAAAGATTATCTTTACCTGTGTTAATTAACATCTTTATATTCTTATGTATGGTACTTTTAAATTATATATAATTATATATATAATATATATTAAATAAATATATATTATAAAAATATATGTAAATATATATTATATAATATATATTATATTAAATTAAATTCTTATGTATGGTACTTTTAAATTATATTGTCCATTTTTGTTGTATTGTTTTTCTTTATTATTGAATTATAGAATTTTAAAATATATTTTGGAAAGAGGTCTTTGTCAGGTATGTATGTTTTGAATATTTTTCCTATCTATAGTTTGCCTTTTCATTTTCTTAACGATGTCTTTTGAGGAACAGAACTTTTGATTTTGGTGAACTTTTTGCTTAATCCTTAGTGAGTTTATGTGCAAAAAGATTTTTTGTCATTGTAAGGACATAAAAGTATTGTCTTGTATTTCTAGCTGGCAGCATTGCAGTTTCGGTTTTTATATTTAGGTCTATGAAACATCTTAGATTACTTCTTCTATATGTTTTGGCTCATTTATTCATTATAGATTTATAGCTGTTTCAACATCACTCGTTAAAAAGATTCTACTTTCTCTGTTGAATTATTTTGGTGTCTTTACTGGAAATTAATTGGTCACATATGTCCACATATGTATCTCAATTCTTTATTCAGTTTCATTTATTTATCTGTCCTTACATCAGTACCTTATTTTCTTGATTACTGTAGTATTTTTTAAAAATTGAAACCATGTTCTGTAAATTATTCAACTTTATTTCTTTAAAAGATTATTTTGATGACTATAAATCCGTTATGTTTTCATATAAGTTTTAGAATCAGCTGTCAGTTACCACAAAAATTCTGCTGAGATTTTGATTGGGATGACATTGAATCTATAGATCAGCTTTGGGTAATCTGACATTTTAATGTTATCAGGACTTCCAGTTCTTGAGTGTACAGCATGATGTATCTCTTCATTTATGCAGGTCTTTATTTTATTCTCTAATATTTTGTGGTTTTTCAGTATGGAGGTCTTGCGTATTTTTCTTTATGTTTATTCCTGAGTATTAATGTTTTATGATGCTATTATAAGTGTTATTTCAAATTTCATTTCCAATTACTCATTGCTGGTATATACAGTTGAGGTTTATGTAGTGACTATCATCTCACCTTGCTAAATGAATTTTTGAGTTACAGTAGTGTGTGTGTGTGTGTGTGTGTGTGTGTGTGTGTGAAATATAATGTTTTTCTTTGTCTCCAAACATCATGATTGTTTATAGAGGAAATCTGAAGGAACAGTGTACAGGGATTCTCCATATTCTTACTAGCATTTGTTTTCTCCTGTCTTCTTAATCATTGGCCATTCTAAAAGGGATAAGGTGACATCCTGTGGTTTTGATTTGCATTCTTTGATGATTAGAGGCATTGACAATCTTTTCATGTACCATACAAATTTTACGATTTTTAAAAATTTCTATGAAAAGTGCCATTGGAATTTTGATAGGGATTACATTGAATCTGTAAAATGTATGAATCTCTTAACAATATTAATTCTTCCAGTCTATGAGCACAGAATTTCTTTTTATTTTTGTCTTCTTCAATTTATTTCATCAATGTATTTAGTATATAGATCTTTCATCTCCTTGGTTAAATTTATTCCTAAGTATTTTATTCTTCCTTGCTATTGTAAATGAGATTGTTTTCCTAATTTCTTTCTGATACTTCATGGCTTGTGTATAGAAATGCACTTGATTTTTATATATTGGTATTGTATCCTAAAACTTTACTGAATTCATTTATAAGTTCTAATAGTTTTTTGATAGAGTTTTTAGGGTTTTAGGTATATAGTATAATACTATATCATCCATAGATACAGTTTTACTTCTTTCTTTATAATTTAAATATCTTTTATTTTTTCTCTTGCCTAATTGTTCTGGCTAGGACATCTAGTACTATCTTTTTTTTTTTTTTTAAGATTTTATTTATTTGACAGACAGAGATCACAAGTAGGCAGAGAGGCAGGCAGAGAGAGAGAGAGGAGGAAGCAAGCTCCCCGCTGAGCAGAGAGTCCGACGTGGGTCTCAGGACCATGAGATCATGACCTGAGCCAAAGGCAGAGGCTTAACCCACTGGGCCACCCAGGCGCCCCCATCCAGTACTATCTTAAATAGAAGTGGCAAGAGTAGGCATCCTTGTATTGTTTCTGATCTTAGAGGAAAATCTTTTAACTTTTTACCATTAGGTATAATGTTAGCTGTGGGCTCATCACACATGGCCTATTTTATGAAGGAAATTATGTCTATACTGTTTGTTGAGATTTTATCACTTATCTTGAATTTTGTCAAATGTTTTTAATGTATCTGTTGAGATATGATTTTTTTTTACTTTATTTATTTATTTGATAGACAGAGATCATAAGTAGACAGAGAGAAAGGGGGGGAGAAGCAGGCTTCCTGCTGAGCAGAGAGCCGAATGCGGGGCTCGATCCCAGGACCTTGAGATCATGACCTGAGCCGAACGCAGAGGCTTAACCCACTGAGCCACCCAGGCGCCCCGAGATATGATTTTTTATACTTCATTTTGTTAATGTGGATTGATTTATGGATATTGAAACATCCTTCCATTCTTGGCATAAATCCCACTTGATTATAGTATATGATTCTTTCAATGTACTGTGGAATTCAGTTTGCTAATATTTTTTGAGAATTTTTATATATCTGTGTTCATCAGGGATATTGGCCTGTATTTTCTTACAGTTTTCTTGTCTAGCTTTGGTATCAGGGTAATGTTGGCCTTGTTAAATGAATTTGAAACATTCTCTCCTCTTCCATTTTTTTGGGAAGAGTTTGAGAAGAATTAATATTAATTCTTCTTTAAATGTTTGGTAAAATTTACCAGTGAAGCCATATGGTCCTGGACTTTTGTTTGTTGGGAGGTTTTAAATTCCTGATTCAATCTTCTTATTAGTAATTGGTCTGTTCAGATTTTCCGTTTCTTCATGATTCAGTTTTATTAGGTTGTATGTTTCTAAGAATTTATCCCTTTCTTCTGGGTTAACCTAATTTGTTGTCATATAATTATACATAGTAGACTTTTACAATCCTTTTTATTTGTCTAATATCAGTTGTAATGTCTCCTCTTTCACTTCTAATTTCATTTATTTGAGTACTTTCTTTTTTTCTTGATGAGTCTAGCTTAATGTTGTCTATTTCTTTTTTATCTTTTCAAAAACCATGTCTTCATTTCAGTTACTTTTTAGTCTCTATTTCTACTCTGATCTTTGTTACATGTTTTATTTTACTAATTTGGGGCTTAATTTATTCTTTTCTCTTGTTCTCTGAAGTGCAAAGTTAGTTTTTCTTTTCTTTTTTTTTTTTAAATATTTTATTTATTTATTTGACAGAGAGAGAGGTCACAAGTAGGCAGAGAGGCAGGCAGAGAGAGAGAGGGAGAAAGAGGCTCCTCACTGAGCAGAGCCTGATGCGGGGCTTGATCCCAGGACCCTGAGATCATGACCTGAGCCGAAGGCAGAGGCTTAAACCACTGAGCCACCCAGGCGCCCCAAAGTTAGTTTTTCTTAATAAAGATGTTTATAGCTATAAACTTTTCTCTTAGAACTGTTTTTGCTGCATCTAGTAAGTTTTGGTATGTTGTGTCTCAATTTTCATTTGTCTTAAGATTTTTCTTTTAATTTATCCTTTAATTTCTTCTTTGATCTGTTGGTTGTTCACTAGTATGTTAGTTAGTCTCCACATACTTGTTCCATTTTTCTTTCTGTAATTGATTTTTAGCTTCATACCATTGTGGTTGGAAAAGACACTTGATATGATTTCAACCTTCTTGAATTTAGTAAGACTTGCTTTGGGGCCTACTATATGATCTATCTCCATGTGTGCTTGAATGTATTTTGCTGCTGTTGGATAGATGAAATGTTTTGTGAGTGTTAGCGCCATCTGATCATTAGATCAGATGTGTAGTTTAAATCCAGTGGTTCCTTATTGATTTTCTGTCTGGTTGATCTATCTATTGTTGAAAGAGGGGTATTGAAGTCCCCTACTATTATTGTATTGCTGTCTATTTCCCCCTATAGATCTGTTAATACTTGCTTTATATAATTAGATGCTCCTATATTGGGTACATAAATATTTGCTAATGTTATATCCTCTAGATGAATTGTCCCCTTTATCATTATATACTGACTTTCTTTGTCTCTTCTAACAGTTTTTGGCTTAAAGTTTGTTTTGTCTGACATAAGTATAGCTGTCCCAGCTTTCTTTTGGTTTTTATTTGCATGGAATATCTTTTTCTATCACTTCATCTTCAGTTTATGTGTCCTTAAAGCTGAAATAAGTGTTTCATAGGCAGCATATAGTTCAGTCTTTTTTTTTTTTTTCTTGTCCATTCAGTCACTCTGTGTCTTCTAATTGGAGAATTTAGTCCATTTTTATTTAATTATTAATATGTATAGGCTTATTATTGCCATTTTATTAATTGTTTTCTGGTTGTTTGGGGATTCCTTTCCTCCTCTTATTCCTTTTTTGCTTTCTTCCTTTGTGATTTGATGATTTGCTACAGTGGTATGCTTTAAATCTTTTCTCTTTATTATAATTTTTTGTACCTACTGTATTTATTTTGTGGTTACCAGAGGCTTACATAAAACATGTTATATTTAAAACCGTCTACTTTAAGCTAATGAGAACTTAATTTCAATGCTTGCAAGTGCTCTACATTTTTTCAAATTTTGTGTTTGAAAATTTTGTTTTTGATATCACAATTTGTATCTTTTTATCTTGTGCATCCATAAGATACAATTTATATCTTTTGGTGTTTTATATAGCCTTGTCTTTGAGTTCACTGATCTTTTCTTCTACTTGATCTAGTCTACTGTGGAAAGCCTCAATTGAATTTTTCAGTTTAGTTATTGTATCTTTCAGTTCTGTGATTTTATTTGGCACTTTTTAATATTTTCTATCTTTGTGGAACCTCTCACTTTGTTCACGCATTACTTTCTTGGCTTTGGTTTAGCATATTTATGACCACTATTTTGAACTCTATCAGATAAATCACTTATCTCTATTTCATTAAGATGTGTTTCTGGAAATTTATCTTATTCTTTTGTTTGGGATATATTTTCATGTTTTTTCAGTTCACTTGGCTCCCTGTGTTGGTTTCTGCACATTAATATAGATTCTTTAAATAATTAATTAATTAATTTCTTTATTGAGAGGGAGCATGTGAGTACTGTTGGGGCATTGGGGCAGAGGGAGAGGGAAAGAGAGAATTTTAAGCAGCCTCCATGCTCAGCATGGAGCCTGATGTGGGGCTCAAGTCTCATGATCCTGAGATCATGATCTGAACCAAAATCAGGCATCAGATGCTTTAACCAACCGAGCCAACCAGATGCCCCTAAGATTTTATTTTAAGTGATCTCTACACCCAGTGTGGAGCTTGAACTTAATACTTAGAGATCACAAGTCACATCTCTGCTGACTGAGCCTGCTGGGTGCCATGATTTCTGCACGTTATATGAAGTATCCACCTCTCCTAGTCTTGACAGAGTGGTATGAGAGGTTTGACAGACTTGTATGAGAGGTTAATCTTGTCAATCAACCTGGCCCAAACTCCTTGTTGTATCCTAAACCTTTGTGATTGTCCAAACTGCCTTCTTTGTTCTTAGTCACTCCCAGCAGTTGAGGGTGTACCAAGAATTGTCAGTGTTCCATAGGGGAAAACAACATTCAGTACTTAGATGGAAGGTGATAGAAAGCAGCTAGAAAAGTATATAGTTAAGTCCTTTTTAGGGACAAATTGGGAGATGAGTGTTTTTGCCTGCTCCTTCTGCAGTGGCTCCAAGTGTATAGTGCCAGGGAGTAGGGGTACTTCTGTTGCCCATTAATAACTGTTTTGTTTGCTACAGTCCTATAGGACTCATGAGTATAAACCCCATTGACTTGCAGAGTCAGGTGATCCAGATTCTGTTCCCTGGGCAGTAGCCACAAAAGTTAAGATGCCACACTTTGGTATAAGACCTTCTAAGGAGAACAGCTGACTTGGAGCTAGCTAGAGGGATAAGGCAAGGGATGTATCTGCCAATCTGCCAGCTGCC
The DNA here is from genome assembly GCF_922984935.1 of Meles meles. Classification (NCBI taxonomy): domain Eukaryota; kingdom Metazoa; phylum Chordata; class Mammalia; order Carnivora; family Mustelidae; genus Meles; species Meles meles. Next base: position 29,991,621 of record NC_060079.1, read on the forward strand.
CCAGTTTCTAGGGTGGGTAGCCAGTTTCTTAGTTTTAAAAAATTATTTTCTAGCTTTTTTTAAGCACAGTCATTTTAAACCATTACTATTTTTTAAGTTAAGCTTTTCTTAAAGCTACCGATTTTTCTCTAAGCACACTTTAATTTCACAAGTTTTTGTATGTTATGTTTCCATTATTATAAAGTTATAGATATTTTCTAATTTCTCATGATTTCTTCCTTGGACTCACACTATTTAAAAGGGTGTTGCTTAATCTCCAAATAATTGGATCAGAATTCCTAGACCTCTTAATATTGATTTTTAATTTAAATTCTTTTAAATATTTGTAGGTAGATATTATAAATCTTTTGTATGATATTTCAAAATTATCGAGATTTGTTTTATGTTCTAATATATGGTATTTTTTATTAAATATTCTTTAAAGTACTTGACAAGCATGTATAATGTGTGAATTCTGCATTGTTGACTTTAGTATTCTATGTATATTTTAAGTTAATTTGGTAAATAGTGTTGTTCAAACTTTATATATACATACTGTTTTTTCTCTATTTTTATCAGCTCCTGAGAGATTTTATAAATCTCCAATTATGTGTGAATTTTTCCATTTTACCCTGAATTTCTATCAGTTTTTTACTATATGTATATTAAAATTCTTAAGTACATATATATTTGGGTTGTTATTTTTTATTAATGAAGTGGTCCTCTGTCATATCCTTTATTATTTTAAAATGACTCAATATCCAATATCCACTGGCTTAAAGTACTTGGATATTTATATAGCCACATTAGCTTTCTTATGTGTCATATGACATGATATATATTTTTCCCGTTCTTTTTTTTAACCTGTGTGTTTACATTCAAAGTATTCAAAGTGCATCTTTTTTATAGAGCGTGTAATTGTTTTCTTCCTTATATAGTTTGACAATCTGTACATTGTAGTTTGATGATTTATTCTGTGTATATTTAATGTAATTATTGATGTTTGTGTTTATACAACCTTGCTATTTGGTTTTTATTTCTCCACTCTCTCTTATGTTTTCTTGTTCCTTTTCTCTTGTCCTTTTTTAGTTAATTGAATATTTTTGATATCCCATTTTATAACCTCAACTTTTTATTTTTTTCTAAGTGATAGAAAACTTATAATTGGAAGTCATATCAATTCTCCAGCTGCCTCTAGTTCCTCAAAGTAGATGTTTCCATAAATAATTGGTGAAAATGAAACATTTACTGCTAAAAAGGTATGAGATTTGGAGAAACAAATTTGGAGAAAACCTATAAATTAAATAATGTCCTGGTAAAGCATAAACAGCTTTTTATTTTCTTTTTAAATCTATCCTTCCATCATCTATTTGTCATCTCTATTCTTTTTTAATAGCTTTTTTTATTTATATCTCTTGAATTATTTTTTAATAATTACTCTAGACATTGCAGTACTTAGTTTTATCTCATTACAAACTACCTTCAATTAATGTTATAAAATGCATATAGAATGGAAGGACCTTGTAGCACTTTGTTTCTATTTTTATCTCTCTTTGCCTTTGTGCTATTGATGTCTCATATTTTTCTTCTCTATGTTTTAAAGCAGAATATGTTGCTATCATTATTTCTATTGCTGAGCATTAGTGAACTGACTTAAAAATCGAGCTAAAGAGGTCGTATTTTATATTTATCCATATACTAATTATTTCAGTCTTTTTGTCCTTTCCTATAGACTTCAATATCCAATATGTAATGTTTTAAATGGTGTCAGTACCATTTCTCTTTAGCAAAAAGTCTTTATTATTATGCAGATCTGCTATAAATGGCTTTTGTTTATCTGGAAGTATCTTCATTTTGCCTTCATTTTTGAAATGAAAAGTACTGAACAGCTATTTTTTCCCAAATACAGAATTTTAGTTGTTTTTCTGTCAGCACTCAAAAAATGTCATTCCATTGTCTCCTGGTTTTCATTACTTCTAACAGTAGACCTGTTACAATTCTCTCCTCTCCTCTCTGTTCTCTTCCTGTGTGTGTGTGTGTGTGTGTGTGTGTGAGTGTATGTAGACTATTTTTCATTTCATTTGCCTTTTTTATGGTGTGAATATGATTTTTTTCAAGCTGTAGTTTTATTTTTATTTATATTATATTTGCCATTGTTGTTTTTATAAGAAATTTTTGTATTTCTTTCTTATAATTTATAAAATAACAAATTAAAAGAATTAAATTTAATTACAAATTAAAAGAAAATTTATAAAATTTTCTCTCAGTGTTTTTTTCTGTAGATAGTTTTCCTGTTCCAATATGTCTCTTTGCTCATCTGAGGTTTCCAATTGCAGGTATGTTAGAGTACTTTGTGATTACCCTCAGCCTGTTAAGACTGTAATAATAATAAATGTATTTATTTCTGATTTCTATGCTTTAGCTTAGATGATTTCTGTTGATCTCATTTCATGCTTATTGATTTCTTTTTTTGTGGCCCATCTGCTGTTAATTCCAAATTTTAATTTGAGATATTCTGTTTTTCACTTTAGGATTTCTGTGTGTCTGTTTTTACAGTTTTTATACCTTTCCTATTATTCCCCAACCAGTCATCTTTTAGACATCATTAGTTTTTGGTTTGCTAATTCCAACACCAAAGTTTTTTCTATTGCCTGAATTTTCTCTTGACTGTCACATTTTCTTATGTATTTTTATACTGAGTGGGTTTTTATTACACTAATAATCATGGATATGTTGTAGATACTCTGTATTATGTTATTTTCCTTTAAATACTTCTGAATTGTTTTGGAGTAGCCAATTATGTTTCATAATAATTATGTTAAACTTTTGGAGGTTTGGTATTAGATTTTGTTAGGTTAGGCCTGTTTTGGTTTTGCCTTTAATCCTAGGACAAATCGGACAAATAGGACAAGAGTTTTTTCTCTTCAAAGTTGTGGCCCTTCTGTGGTGTCACTGGAAAGCCCAAGTTGTTTCCCAAGCCAGACCTCAGTTAGCAAGTTTTGAATTGCAAACTCTGTTTCCTTTGAGATAAGGAGCTGTTAAAATCTATTATTTGGTTCTTTCTGTGTTTCATTGGTTGGTTTTCTCCTGTGCTTTTTTGAAGTCTTGCCCCAGCGCCTGTACAATTAAATAATCACCCAAGGGTTTTTATGTAGATTGTAGGTTTCATGTTTTCCTTCTATGGCTTTCTTGTTTCCTGGATTCCTATTCCAACCATGAGCACTTTGTAAGTGCTCTGTCAGCCTCAGACTCTGTCCTCTGATTCCTCAGATTAATAAGACTATGGATTTCTACTTTAATTCTGTCTACATTGCCCTAAGGGAAAAGATGTATAAAAGTAGATCTTACCTGGTGTGGTTTTTTTTTTTTTCTTCCTTTCAAAGGTCAGCTCTCCTCTTTGTTTGGTTTCTCTTCAGTGCCTTCAAAAGAGTTGTTTTTATATTTTGTGTAGTTTTTACTTGTTTTCAGCAGGAGGTTTAGTCTGAAAAGAGCTACTCTACCATTATTAGAAGTCAGAACACTTCTGAAGGTCTTAGTTGCTGACGTTAAACCATTTACAATGATTTTAATTACTGTTATGGCAGGATTTATTTCTGCCATCATATTCACATTTTATATTTACTGTTTTTTTTCTTTTCGTTTTACCCCTCTTTTCTAAATTCCTTTGAATGTATCAGATTTTCTTTTGTTTGTTTAAAAAAATATTTACTCGATTTTTATTCCTTAGGTGATTTTTTTTACCTGTTTTTCATTTTTTTCTGTCAATATCTTAATTGTTATCTGTGATCTTCCCTATCAAGCAGTGTATAGCAGTACACGTGTCTTTGGTATTTTTCTCCATCCCTGTCATTTTGGTATTTTAGAATTTTAGGTCTTTGTTCTCAAGGATATTTTCTTCAGGTTTGAGCATGGGTAAAAGATACAATAGCATTTAATAATTAACCATTTTGCATATAGCTTTCTAAAAATAAAACATTCCATTAGATACAGGGTCATTTTTTAAAACGTAAAACTGAGAAACTAATAAAGAAACAGCTTCTAAAGGAAGGCCAGTATAGAATTGTAAGCAGTGTATTTTTTATAGTCAGTGATTCCTTTTTGAACAAACATTAGGAGAAAACAGAATCTTCATTTTAAATTTAAGGTAAATTCTCTTAATTCCTAACATATCATCTGCTTATTTTAAGTTTTCCTCTGAGTGTCTCAGCTACTGAGTAAAACTCTGTTGAGAAATAACGTTGAGATATTCTATAGATATCAGTTAAGAATAGGCTCATCGCTGGGCTTTTGGACAATAGAGGAAATACGTGTAATAATCCCGGAGAAGCCTAAGAAAGGTAACTGATAATACCACCCAAGGCTGCCTGAGTGGTCCTGCCTTTGTGGTCCTGATAAGTGGTCTCTATTCAGGGGAACAACCACATTTCTGGTTACCCATCAGGGAAGGGGATAAGTAAAAAGAAAGTGAATGGAACAAGAGAAGGAAGTTAAATTTGGGGATGGGAACAATTATTCCCGACTCTTCGTGTTTCTGTAGAAAAGTACATTTGTACACTTGCTTGAGCAAGGAAGACTATGGGAGGAGCGCTCCATTTCACTGTGACTTCTCACTTACTCTTCTGCTGGGTTTGAAGCTCTCTGAGAGGTTTGTTAGGGAGTAGAAACTCTGCATGCCCCTGACTTTGAGATCTCCCACCAGTAGTTTTCCAGCTATGCCAGTGGGTAAATTTAATCCTTTAGTAGAATATTAGCCAGCCATTTTGACGGTAAGTACGAATAAAGCCATATTCTCCAATCAGATTGAACAGTAAAACACTGATATCTTTATCCCCTATTTATCTGCTTCATTTACCTTCTTATTTTGTTTGAAACTTCAGAGTGTTATTTGTCAGTCCTTGCAAATCCAACTTTATATTTTTGTACCCAGTTTGAATTATGATGAAAATGGTAACGGTATTTTTAAAGCACTAAAAAACAGTGCAAACTATTCAAACATGCAACAATTTGGATGGATCTAAAGGGAATAATGCCGAGGTGCCGAGGGAGAGAAAGGCCCATCTTTGGAGGTTATGTAGAATATGATTCTATTTATATAACATTCTTCAAATGGCATAATTCTAGAGATGGAGAGTATGTTGACGGTGACCGGGGGACAGGGATGGGGTAGGGGAGCAGATAGGAGAGTTCCTTGGTGGGGATAGAGTACTGTATCTTGCCTGGCATGGAGGTTACATGAATAGATACAGGGGAGAAAATTATATGCAAGCACTACACACAAGCCATGTTAATGCTGCTAAAACCTGAATAAGACCTGAATAGTATTGCACCAATGCAGTTGTCCTGGATTTGATACTGTGCCATAGAATGCTACTATCTGGGGGAAGCTGAGCTATAGGTACACAGAACTCTCTACTATTTTTATAATTCTCTGTGAGTCAAAAATTATTTCAAATAAAAAGTAAGAAAAAAAACCAGACTGTGCAAATAGTGTCAGTTAAGTTCCCCCTCACTTAAAAGATAACAAGCAGGGGGAGGAGCTAAAACTTACAAAGCTGGACATGCTGTAAGAGACTTGGCTGTAATATATTTAGTCTCTGCTAAAATCATGACACAGATAATCTTGAAAACCCAAGAAAATACCCTAGTCAAGAATGAATTTTTAAAGTTCATCTATCTCTTGCTAAAGGTTATTATTATTTTTTTTAACTTGAAAGCAGATTTTATTTCTACCCTTACTGGATGAGACTGTTGGCTGCCTTGCTTCCTGGTTTAAAATCCGACTTAATGAAACTTGCACTCGTTTGTGAATATAAAAATACATTTTCGTTTACCATTGGTTGTAATAAAATCAAGTGTTTTTTAAAAACAAGTGATTGGTTTGAGGGAAAGAAGTTCAGACTTAGGAACGATGAATGGTTTGGGTAATTATTATTCACTGCACAGGTATTAACTAGTGTTCGCTCTTTAGTAGTAATATATACTTCAAGCCCCTAAATATTCAAAACATGAACTAATTTTTCTTCATTATTGAAATCTCTGTATGCAAACCTAGTAGCAGTTGAAAGCTAATCTCCCTATGTGCCAGAGTAATTACAGTAAAGTAAATAATCTCCAGTGTTCTTATTCCCTATAGAAATGGTTTAATATCTTATCTTTCAAAACTGGTTTTTGGCTCATTCCAAAAGCCTGAGAAAAGTTCTTTAGTATTCAGAAAAGGAGTAACTTTAGGAAAGCTCTGAAGCATATCTTCCCTGTAGCTATTGCTATTGTAGTGGGGCACTTTCTCCAACAGAGAAGGAGAAAACAAATCTCTTTCTTTGCTGCTGTTCCCTGGCGTGTGTGTGTGTGTGTGTGTGTGTGTGTGTGTGTGTGTGTGTGTGTGTGTGTGTGTGTGTGTGTTCGTTCCTCTGTAGAGCCTCAAATCAAAACTCTGAACCAGAAGCCACCGTGTGTAAACATGAAGTGATTTATTTGGCTTGCTGATCATTCCAGAGGTGGCATTCTGCCATCAGTTCCCTTCTAAACCAATGCCCCAGTGTGACGTCAGGGGTCACCAAGCTTTTCCATGAGATGTTACATAGAGGTCCCAAGGGACCATGTTGATTTCTTACCTACCGGGATTTTTTGCTCCCTGACAAGTTTTGTGGTGTTTGTCCCCGTGTCTGAACTGGTTCCAGAATGAGTCATTATGCAATTGCTTTCCAAGTTATAAGGCAGTAATGAGTTCTTTGTTTCTGTATCTGAAATGTTGGATATCAGGTCTCAAAGTGCCAAAGTGAGTCTTGCTTTTTAAAACTGTGAAATTATTTTTCACATGTCTCTTTAGTAGTGTATGGGTTGGAAGCTCTGCATTTTTTTCCCCAAAAGGTTAAAACTGTGAGGAGAGCTTCTCAGCATAGATGACTCATGTTCCTTCTAGAGCAGGATTATTGGGAGACATTTTGTTTTGAATAAATATATCTTTAGTGAAATGTGCAAAAGACTTGACATGTGCTACTTGCAGCTTTCAGCCTGTTATAATTTTGTGGAAAGTGCGGTGTTGATTGAAATTTTCTATTTTTGGTCTTGGTGTTAAGATAATTTTTGTTTTACTTTTTGCTTCAATAAAATACAAGGGGGAAAAACCAACTATTCATTTTTATGAGTTTGTTGTTTTGTATTAAAATTGTCATGTTTTAAATACTCAAAGGTGCCTTTTTATAATATAGTTTATTTGTCTAAAGTTTAGCTCACAATCTATTTTGTAACCACTGAGTTTTGTATTTTGTTATTTGCTCTGTGACTTGGCATTCTGCAGGATTTCTGATATTTTACCCACTACTCTAGGAATTAGGGCCTTTAGAGGCCTGTATTTCCAATTTTATATTATTGTTGATCTTTTCTTGGTTTTTAAGTTAGCTTGTAGGTCAAGATTGCATGTGTTTACCGAAAGGTATTTCTATAGGACTTCCCACTCTTAAATATTGGTTGCCAAAACAGAAAGGGCAGCTTTTTAAAATGGGCCAACCAACAAAACATTTGTGAGAGCACATCACTGACATGAAATGAAAATTTTGGTGAAAACCAGTGAGATCAGTAGGGCCCCCGGGTGACCCATGCATTTCTTCCAAGTTGTCTCCTTGGATTTCTCTGGTCGGCTTCACCATCATTGCACTGCTGCACAGTGTCGTTTGAATGTTTTCTCTGCCTTGTCTTTTTTCTCCCTCTTCCTTCTTCCCCCTGACAAATGTGCATGTTCTTTATGGTTCTGTCCCTCAACCCGACTCTGGAGTAACTGAGCGTCTAGCTCTGCTTTGCTTGCTTTCTGAGCCTTTCCTGAGCAGGGCGGAAACAATAATGGGAGCTTCATTTCCTATAGCGTACGGGGCTCCAGATCAGTCTTGCTCTGTGAAAGGCGATGTGGAGAGTGAGGAGCTACATCCACGTCGAGCTGTATCTCTACTCCGGAGGCTGCTATGCCTTCTGTGTGAACCACGCCTCTGTTGGACACATCCCTTTGGATGAAACTTGGCTATTTTGGGTATTTTGTCCAGCTCTCGCTCATCCTGAGAGGCTGGACTCTGCCTTTCAGCTTTTTGGTCAGTGACAGAGATCTTCTCTAATATGCTAAACTCTCTAATGGGAAATGTTTATGGTTGAGCCTGGCCTGCTAGATTAAACCTAAAGCAGTAGCCCGAGTTAAGCTGAATTTGCTGTGTCCCTCACACCTTGGTAGTTGAACGACCTCAAGGGTAAGACCTAAAGTTTGGTCACTTTCCCAAACCCTCGCCCTACCTAGTCCTGGCCACCTTTGGTTCCCCTGTAGACTGTTTCCTGTTGAAGTGGGAGTTAAAACAGGCCGTTCTCCCTCTCTCTCTTCACCCACTCTGAAGGCTTTAGCAGCGATCTCCATTAGAAGAATTTCCTAAGCTCCAACTCTGTATTTTCATCTGCCGGGTAGATCCCACCTACTTACGTTCCTCTGGTATTTTAAACTCAATGTATGTCTGAAATTGGACTCTGCCTTCCCACTCATACTAGTTCTTCCAGTAGGCTTTCCCATTATTTCCTTTAATGGCACTATCATTTATCCCATCTTTTTTTTTTTTTTTTAAGAGGGGAAATGAATTTTATTTTATTTATTTATTTTTTAAATATTTTATTTATTTATTTGACAGACGGAGATCACAAGTACGCAGAGAAGCAGGCAGAGAGAGAGGGGGAAGCAGGCTCCCTACTGAGCAGATAGTCCGATGCGGGGCTCGATTCCAAGACCCTAGGATTATGACCTGAGCTGAAAGCAGTGGCTTTAACCCACTGAGCCACCCAGGCGCTCCCGTTTATCCCGTCTGCTATGCTAAAACCCTCGGAGTCATTTTCTTTCTTTCGGGTTTTTTTTTTAATATTGATTTTTAAAAAATTTATTCTTGAATATTTATTTTTATCTTAATGCCAGTGTAGTTAACATAGTTATATTAGTTCTAGGTGTACCATATAGTGATTCAACAGGTCCGTGTCTTACTCTGTGCTCTTCATGATAAGGGCAATCTTAATCCACATTGCCTAATTTGCTGATCCAGGTTGCCTAATTTACTGATCCCCCCATCTACCTCCCCTCTGGTAACTGTCAGTTTGTTCTGTAATTAGGAATCAGGTTTTTTGGTTTATTTCTCTCTCTTTTGCTTTGTTCCTTTGTTTCTTAAATCCTACATATGGGTGGAGTCACAGGGTGTTTGTCTTTCTCTGACTGGCCTATTTCACTTAGCATTGTACTCTCCAGATCTGTCATGTTGTTGCAAATGGGAAGATTTCATTCTTTCTCATGGCTGAATAATATTCCACTCTCTCTCTGTGTGTGTGTGTGTGTGTGTGTGTGAGACTTCCTTATCCATTCATCATTCAGTGGACACTTGGAAGCTTCTGTATCTTGCCTATTGTAAATAATGCTGTAATAAGCATAAGGGTACATATATCCTTCCGAATTGCTATTTTCATATTCTTTGGGTAATACCCAAGAGTGGAATTAGTGGATCATATAGTAGTTCTACTTTTAATTTTTTGAGGAATCTCCATATTGTTTTCCATAGTGATTCTACCAGTTTGCATTCCTACCAGCAGTGCACAAGGGTTCCTTTTTCTCCATCCCTCACCAATACTTGTTACCTTGAGTTTTTAATTTTAGCCATAACAGGTGTGAAGTGATATCTCATTGTGGTTTTAATTTGCATTTCCCTGACAATGAGTGATATTGAGCATCTTTTCATGTGTCTGTTGGCCATTTGGATGTTTTCTTTGGAGAGATATCTGTTCACGCCTTCTGCCCACTTTTTAATTGGATTATTTGTTTCTAGGGTATTGAGTTGTTTAAGTTCTTTATGTATTTTGGATACTAACCTTATATCGGATATGTCATTTGCAAATATTTTCTCCCATTCAGTGGGTTGCTTTTTACTTTTATTGATTATTTCCTTTGCTGTGCAGAAGCTTTTTATTTTGATGTAGTACCAATAGTTTCTTTTTATTTCAGTTTCCCTTGCCTCAGGAGATTTATCTAGAAAAATTTTGCTATGGGTGATGTCAGAGAAATTATTGACTCTGCTTTCCTCAGAATTTTTATGGTTTCGGGTCTCACATTAGGATCTTTAACCCATTTTGAGTTTATTTTTGTGTATGTTGTAAGAAAGTTGTTCAGTTTCATTCTTTTGCACATAGCTGTGCAGTTTTCTCAACACCATTTGTTGAAAAGACTGTCTTTTTCCCATTGCCTATTCTTGCCTTCTTTGTTGAAGATTAATTGACCTTACAATTGTGGGTTCATTTCTGGACTTTCTATTTTACTCTATTCATGTGTCTGTTTTTGTGCCAGTACCATACTGTTTTGATTAATACAGCTTTGTAAAATAGCTTGAAGTCTGAGACTGTGATACTTCCAGGTTTTTTTGTTTGTTTGTTTTCCAAGGTTGCTTTGGCTATTCAGAGTCTTTTGTGGTCCCACAGAAATTTTAGGATTGTTTCCTCTACTTCTATGAAAAATACTCTTGGTATTTTGATAGGGATTGTAATAAATCTGCAGATTGTTTTGGGTAGTATAGACATTATAAACAATATTTGTTCTTCCAATCCATGAATATGGAATGTCTTTCCATTTCATTGTGTCATCTTCAGTTTTTTTATTGATGTTTTATGGTTTTCAGAGTATAGGTCTTTCACTTCTTTGGTTAAATTTATGTCTAAGTATTTATTATTTTTGGCATAATTTTAAATGGGATTGTTTTCATAATTTCTCCTTCTGTTGCTTCATTATTAGTGTATAGAAATACAATGGATTTCTGTACATTGATTTTGTATCCTGCCACTTTACTGAATTCATTTATCAGTTCTAGTAATCCTCTGGTAGAGTCTTTAGGATTTTCTATATATAGTATTATGTCATCTACAAATAGTGAAAGTTTTACTTCTTCCTTACCAATGAGGATAACATTTATTTCTTTTTGTTGTCTGATTGCTGTGGCTAGGACTTCCAGTATTATGTTGAATGAAAGTGGTGAGAGCAGACATCCTTGTCTTGTTCCTGACCTTAGGGGGAAAACTCTCAGTTTTTCACTATTGAGTACGATGTTTCTATGGGTTTTTCATATATGGTCTTTATTTTGTTGAGGTATGTTCCCTCTAAACGTACTTTGTTGAGGGTTTTTATCATGAATGGATGTTGTATTTTGTCATATGCTTTTACTACATCTGTTGAAAAGATCAGATGGTTTTCATCTTTTCCATTATTAATGTTGATGTATCCCGTTGATCGGTTTGCAAATACTGAGCCTCCTTTGCATCCCAGGAATAAATCCTTCTTGATGGTGGTGCATGTATTTTAATGTATCACTGGATTCAGTTTGCTAATATTTGTCTGAGGATCTTTGCATCCTTGTTCATTAGAGATAATAGCCTGTAGTTCTGTGTGTGTGTGTGTGTGTGTGTGTGTGTGTGTGTGTGTATGGTGTATTTATCTGGTTTTAGAATCAAGGTAATTCTGTCATCATTGGACTTGGAAGTTTTCTTTCCTCTTTTCTTTTTTGGAAAAGTTCAAGAAGAATAGGTATTAACTTTTCTTTCAATGTTTGTAGAATTCATCTGTGAAGCCATCTGGTCCTGGACTTTTGTTTGTTGGGAGTTTTTTGATTACTGATTAAATTTAATTGTTGATAATCAGTCTACTCAAATTTTCTATTTCTTCCTGCTTCATTTTTGGTAGGTTATATTTCTAGGAATTTACCCATTTCCTCTAGGTTGTCCAATATTTAGCATATAATTTTTCACAATGAATATTGTGAAATATTACAGTCATTTGTATTTCTGTGATGTCAGTTATTATTTCTCCTCTTTCATTTCCGATTTTGTTGATTTGTATTCTCTCTTTCTTTTTTTTTTTTTCCTAATGAATCTGGCTAGAGGTTTATCAATTTTGTTGATCTTTTCCAAGAACCAACTCCTGGTTTCATTGATTGGTTCTAGTTTTGGGGGAGGAGGAGGAGCAGAGAGAGAGGGAGAGACAGATTCATAAGCGGGCTCCATGCCCAGCATGGAGCCTGACGTGCGGCTTGATCTCACAACCCTGTGTTCATGACCTGAGCCAAAATCAAGAATTAGACACTCAACTGACTGTGCCATCCAGGCGACCCACATTGATTGGTTCTATTACTTTTCAGTTTCTACTTCACTTATTTCTACTCTAATCTTTATTATTCCCTTCCTTCTGCTCATCTTGGGTCTTGTTTATTCTTCTTTTTGTAACTCCTTTGGGTGTACGGTTAAGTTGTTTGGCGTTTTCTTGCTTCTTGAGGTAGGCCTGTGTTGCTATAATCTTCCCTCTCAGAACAGCTTTTGCTGCAGCTGGGGGGCATCTTCTCCTGCCTCTTCTGCCTCACTTCACATTTAGCCAACTGCCCAAACATCAGTTCTTCTTTGTTGTCTTTCCTCTGCTTTTCTAACTCCTCATTCTTATTCCTTCACCCTGCACTTTTTGTTTATTCTATTTCTTCTGTTTGAAATGCAGTTTCTCCTCACTTTTGCTTTTTTAAAACCTGGGTATCCTTTGACAGCTAGTAAAGATGCCTTCCATTCCAAAATAATCTTCCCTGATGTGCCTAACTGGAATGAATCTCTCATATATTAGTTTTTTTTTTTTTAACCATATGTGTCATTATTTATGTTCCTATTGTATTTTTCTATTGTAAGCACCTGACATAAAGATAGGGATGTGCTTATATTTATAAGGTTTATCATTATAAGTCTAGAGCATAAAAGTTTAAACTGTATCCAAACCCTCTCAGAACTTCCTGAGTTGGTTCCTGCACTGCAGGCATCACTGCTGCCTGCCATGGTTATTCTGTCTGTGTGTTCTCTAGCACAGCTTTGTGTTTCCCCAAACTCACATCAACCACCTTGTTGTGTTTGTGTTTACCTGCAATGGCCCCAAATTGCCCATTCTATAGAAAATGTCTTTATAATCACCCCAATTATTTTCCCAGCTGAGCTCAAAGTACCAGAAAGCTGACACAGAAGGAACCAAAAGAAGTAAAAAAGCAAAGAAAACAGTCTAACTAGTTTGGAAAAAAGTTTGGTTCCTCAAATTTTAGACATAAGTTAGGATATGATGGAGCAGTTTTTCTCTTAGGTATATACCCGCGAGAAATGAAGATATATGTCCCCACGAATACCTCTATGCAAATGTTCATAACAGCATTATTCATAATAGCGAACAAATGGAAACAATCCACATGTCCATCAAGTGATGAGCGGAAAAATAAAAACGAGTATATCCATACAGTGGACTTTTATTCAGCTATGAAAAGGAGTGAAGTACTGACATGTGCTAGAACAAGGGTTATTCTTCAACACATTGTTCTCCTTCACTGAATTCTTTCGCAGAAGCCAGCCGCAGAGGCCACCTTCTGATTCTCTTTATACGGAATGTCCATGGTAGGCAAATCCTTAGAAACAGAAAATACATTGGTGGTTGCCATAGGTTGTGATAGAAGTATGGCGAGTGATTGCTGATGGGTATGGGTTTTCTTTTGGGGATTATGAAAGTGTTCTGGGATTAGATAGTAGTAATAGTTACATAACCCTGAATGTTCTAAAATCCACTAAATTATACATTTTAAATGGTTAAACTTTCATGGCATGTGAATTTATACCCTAGTAAAGCTATTTAAAAAAAAAAGAAGAAGAAGAAGAAGAGGGGCACCTGAGAGGCTCAGTTGGTGAAGTGTCTACCTTCGGTTCAGGTCATGATCTTGGGGTCCTGGGATCAAGCCCCGCTTTGGCTCACTGCTCAATGGGGAGCCAGCTTATCCTTCTCTCTCTCTGCCCTCCCTACACTCACTCATTCTCTCTCCCCATTTCTCTCTCTCAAATAAATAAAATCTTAAAGAAGAAGAAGAGATTAGAGAATTTAAAGAAGGAGAAAGGTTTTGAATATGTTTCATTGAACCAAGGTGAGCCCTCTGACTGGTTAGACTGATGAGGAGATGAGGAAATGAAGCCTCAGAGAAATTAACCCACTTAACATTTTGTAGTGTGTGGTGGCAATGACTGAAGGAATCATTCAAAACACATGCGTTTTCCACTTGTTACCTTCCCAGAAGAGCGTACACCTGATATGAGATATGTCTAGTGAACATATTGCTCAAGGAGGCCTGATGACTGTTAGTTTGAAGTCTGGACTTAAAGCACCCCCCCGCCCCCCGTCTGCTTCTGGTGACTTAAATAGTGCTATAGATGTGTGTGCTATTAATGCCTGTGATCAGCTTACTATGTTCCTGTATTTTCTTTACTCAAAACAGAGTAATTATTGGTTATCTCTGTGAAAGGAAAATGGTTGGGGCCTATGATTCGGGGTGTCTATAATTTCTGAAAAGCACTACATGAAACACAAAATGCACCGACTATTCAGGAGTGGATTTTACTCAAGTTGTTGTAAAAGAATGTTCTTTAATGAGGACTGTCTCAGGAGGAAGAACACTTGGGTTTCATAAAGCAAGGGAGTCAGTGAATAAGGGTGGAAGTGAGTCTTGTCTCAGAATAGAAGTCAGGGTGGTCCTTTGTGGTTAGCCACTGCTTCAGCCCTATCTTTCCCAGCATCATCAATAAGTTAAAATGATGCATACTTCTGCAGGAATTATAAAAGTGGAAGCCATCTTGAAGCGTTACTTAAGGTGATACATTGTTCTCTTTCTGCACAACTGAAGTGAGAGGCACAGATCTGTTGTAGTCGTTTCAAAAGAAACTAGAAGGGGTGCCTGGGTGGCTCAGTGGGTTAAAGCCTCTGCCTTCAGCTCAGGTCATGATCCCAGGGTCCTGGGATTGAGCCCCACATCGGCCTCTCTGCTCAGCAGGGAGTCTGCTTCCCCTCCTGTCTCTCTGCGTATTTGTGATCTCTGTCTGTCAAATAAATAAATAAAATGTTTTAAAAAAATTAGAAGATATCAGGAGAGTTCGAGAAGGGGAAGGGGCTGACTTGTGTGAACCATGTTCCCCAGGTAAGGAAGTCTATCAACAATGTGCCGGAGCCACAGCCAGCTTGAAAGGCATAAACTCAGCAGGAGAGGAACTTTGGACTAAGATGATGGAATGATCTTTCATAAGGACTGACGGAGTTATTTTTGAACGTAAAAGTGGTAAAAAAATCCCACATTTAGGGTCCTTAAGACTGATTTTGTTCCAGCACAGACTAGCTCAATAACAAATTAGTCTTTCTTAGTTTTTTTTTCCCCCCTTAGCCTAATTTCCATGATTTTGCCATATGGAAAGTCTGACTTTTATAAAGAACTTGCTCCACTGAGCAAGCTTGGTGCATTTTTCAAATGTTTTTTGACATTAACAGCTCTATTTCTCAATTAGCACAGGGAATAAAGTTGATTATGCATATCCATGGGTGACAATTTACATCTGATTAGCCAGCTCTAAGGTAAACATTAAAAGGTCACTATAAATAACTTTTACTTTTGTTTTCAGAAAGACGAGTCAGGCAGTCCTAGCTATGTCCTGCTCCCTGTGGTCGAAGGGCCCTATTTTAAAATGATGGGCCTAAACAAATATTGGGAGACAAAATCTGTAGAATTTAAAGTTTAGTTAGTTGACATTTTGTTTGTTGCATTTTTCTAACCATATTCTGATTTCCATCTGTTTTGTGAGAACTATTAGCTAATCATAGACATTAAAAAAAAAAAAAAAGGAAACATATGTAAAGACTTGCAGCATGTTCTGATAACCTTTTCATGGGTTTATCCTTACAGCCAAAAGGTCTTTCAGCTTTTTTTTTTTTTCCTGACTAAAAATAGGCAAACTGTCAGAGAGAAGGAGAGAAGAAATTAGTCCTACCTCTTCTATTATAAAGATTAACAATTCATCCCTTTTTTAATGCTCACTGGGATCAGAATAGCTGGTGGTTTGTCTTGTGTATGAGAAAGATTCGGAGAAATAAATTTATAATGTTGGTATGCAGGCAGTGGTTTTGGTGGTCCTTTGGTGTGCCCTAGTTTGGGCTTGGCAGACCTGAAACAGATCAACTTCATGGCAGCTCCTAGTTGGCGTTTGTGAGCCTTTAGTTACGGTTGCCATGCTTTACACACGTGACCCTGCTCTCCCAGTCTATTCGGGAACATTGTTTTTGTCTTCTTTCCCCATGTTATCTATTCTTTTTCAACAATGGAAATAGTCATACTGTTGGTAATTACTTTTTAATTATAAAAATACACATGCTCTTGGGAAAAAATCGGATAATATGAAAAGGTATGAAGAAACATAGGTGTGAAGAAAAAATTTATAGTCCTAACTTTTCAGAGATAATAATTATTTCCATTTTGGTAAATATCCTTCCAAGTGTGTGCTTGTTTTGTTTTTTTCTTTTTCTTCTCTGTGTATAAATAAATATATTTTAATACAGGTACATTGTTTCTAACCCAATTTTAGAAGCATGTAACATTTGTAACATGTTATGCATGGCTTATGCATAGCTTTCTATTAAATTAAATATACATATATCTTTCATTTTGAGGTGTATGGTATTGCACTATGAAGATCCACTATAATTTATTAAGCAACTCCCAATTGATAGACATTTAAGGCGTTCTCTAGGATAAATTCTGGTGAAAATCCTGGGGTGAAATTTTTGATACTGTTAAACCACTTTCTAGGGCTTTGTTATCAATGGTATTTAACAGTGCCCATTTTCTCATACCTTCAGTAACAGAGTATTTTTTAAATTTTTGTCATTCTGATAATGGAAAATACCTTTTAAAGTTTAAATTTCCTTGATTTGAAAGTTTGAAAACTTTACATAAATTTAGAGGCACTCTGTGAACCTGGTCATGTTGTTTATTTTGCTTTTTCTCATAAAAGATTTGCATTTTTGTATTGGTTCATAAGAGTTCTTTATGTATTAGGGAGAGGAACCCTCTGCCATATAAATCAAATTACTTAAATTAGGTCCCAGGCAATGGGGCAAAAGGCATTTTTCTCAATTTGTTGATTGTCTTTTCTTTTGGATTTATAGCATTTCCCTCCCCAAAAGCTACTTATTTATTTAGTCAAATGTGTTAATCTTTATAGTTTTTGGCTTTAAAGGCATGCTTGGAAAAATCTTCTTCCACTAAGAGTATAGAAATTGTTCCTTGAATTTTCTTTCAGTTTTGTGACTTTTTAAATATTTAGATATTTAATCTATCTGGAATTAGTTTTGGGGACAGATACTTGGCAGGATCCAAAATTATAATTTCTGCATGTTTAACTCATTAGCCCAGCACTGGCATTTCAGTGTCCCCTGCTACTTTCATCATATACAAAGTCCCCATGGGTTTTTGGATCTAATTCTGCTTCCTCTGTTCTGTTCCACAGATCGATTACCATGATACTAACTCAGAGATGCAAAAACACTTGATCATGAAGCAGGGCCAACTTTCCCTCACATAGTTAGGTGGAGAGTATTTGAGGAGTATTGAGAGTGATTCCTAAGGCTTCCAGGAGGTGACCCCTGAATGAACCGTAAAGATGTAGCAGCAGTTAAGACAAGTGAGGGTCAGGTTGGGGTAATGGGGAAGTGCAGTCCAGGCAGAGATGTTAGCGTGAGTGGTCTCAGAGGTGAGAAGTAGCAGAATGGCATGTGTGTGCACGTGCACATGGGTGTTATGTGAAATATGAGTCAGATGCCATGAGAAAAAAAGTCATAGCCGTGGTCAGGTGCCTAATGCTTCTGGGACTTTCAACCGTGTAAGAAATTTAGATAGTTAAGGTGTTTTAAGTAGAGCCTTGACACTGTCTGAGTTTTAGAGAGATTTTCTTTCTCTTTTCCCATGTATGCTCTCTTCTAGAGAAATCAGGTAAAGAGATCACTGACATTTCTGTAGTCATCTAAATAAAGGGTGACAGGGACCTGAACCAACAGAGGTGGCATCACAGAAGGAGAGAAGAAGGTCAGATGAGAGGCCCGTTTTGGTGAGCTACGTGAAGGATGGCTGGTGATGTTCACAGAAGAGTGAAAATTGGCTCCAGGTTTCCAGCCTTGGTGAATGGCCTCAAGTTTCTAGATGTGGAGGAGACAAGTCTGTCTTGTGAAGAGGAGGAGATGACAGAGAAACTTGGTGACTTTAGGAGACAGACAGGGATGAGGGAACCATCTGACCTGACAAAACTGGTGGACCTCCGCAACCGACGCCATTTGAAGGCCATAGACAGGGTGTTCCCACTGTGAGTTTCACATTCCCGGCTTCTTTCCGAACAAACACTTCCGGCTTTTCCACAGGTTACATACACGTCCTGGTGGCGAACTCCTGCCCTTCTCTAACTCCCCTGTGGACGAGCTATGAGTCTAGAATTTTTTTTAAAAGCTCCATATTTAACCTCGCCAGTGTGAGACAAGTTGCAGTTTCTCAGTTTCGTACATTGTCTGCATCAGCAGCTAAATTTCTAGATGTGCCTTGCAGATGATATTTGAAGCTAGCCGACTTTGAATAATGATGACCCTGTAAAAGCAGCAATAAGAAAGACTTGTCGGAGCTGACAGAAAATCTCCTCACAGAAGCCAGGGACAAAATGCTCCTTCCAAAATTTTTCTTTATGTGTACGCACTAGTTGACCTCTCTCAAATCAAAGGAGGAGTTAATTTTGCTAATTGGATGACTATTTCTAATAGATTCACATCTGATAAGAGAGTATGGAGAGCAGTAGAGGAAGAATAAAATGCATATGATTTGTGCCACTGACGTGCCAACTCTGTGTCATTAAGTTAGGAAATGGGAGCATTGTCACCATCCTCAATTTATATTTATTGAATGCTGCGATGTTCGAGGTCAGGCTTATAAATAGTCCCTTGGTCAGGTTGAGTACACTAATAATTTATGCTGAGCAAGTAGAAGAGGTTACTAATTTTGTTTTCTTTACCATCTGTGTACCTCCTGGGCAGATAATTTTTTTTTTTTTAAATCTGCTTGTCTTTTTTTTTTTTTTTTTTTTTTTTAACTTATTTATAAGCAAGACTGGCTGTTCTGCCAAAAAAAAAAAAAAAAAAAAAAAAGTTTGCCCCCCAAACTTTGCATTCCAAAGAGAGAGAGAAGAGGGTAGATTGGTCGATAGCTCTGCAAAACCTCAGGTTGTTCTTGTCCTCGCTGAAGTCCGCTTGATGCAGAATTGCCCAGAAAGCAAGCATGAATGTTCTGGGCTGGATTTTGTTTGTTTGTTTATTTAAGCTACAGGCTGTCTCGTATTTGGTAATAGTGAAGTAATGTATGAAGTGTTATCAGGGTAGAATCCAACTGTTTTCTTGGTCTTCTCATCGGGAGCCAGGAACAGCCATACAAACAGGTGGGTTGGGAGTTGGAGGAGAAGCCTTGAGCAAAGCAGAGAGCACGGAGAATTGCAAAAAATGGAAGCAAAACAGAAATGCGTTGTGGTAACGAATCCCGTGAGTGCTGAGTGTGTATGTGTATGCAGCTATATATTCATATTTATATTAATATGTTCATGTGTGTATAAGATCACAAAAAATTTTGATACAGAATATATATTTTACTTATATAGATTGATTTACAGACACAGAATTGAATGAAAAAAGTGAATATTGCAATGCATAGCCCTAAAGCAGTCCATCTGAATGGTAATGAAAATCTGGCTCTTTTGAGGAGCTGATTTTGTCATTTTTCTCTTAAATGCAATTTGGCTTCTATTTCATACCATTTTTTCATAGTATCAGTGGTACCAGGTAAGTGTCAGCTTGTCAGAGATGGGATCAATACTTAATAATTAAATTTGCACTTTCTACTTATGTTCATTAAATATCTAACACAATCTTCCAGTTTAATTTTCATTTTGTCATTGTCCTATTTTGTTGGCTCTGCTTCCTCCTCAGGTCATCTTCTGACATTTGCATTCTTCAGAGCTCTGAACTTGTCCTCACTCTTCGCAGTGGTCTGAGTCCCTTTTATTCATTTTCATGCCTTCCTGGCCTATTGTGTAATTTTGACTCTTCTGGTGGATCCTGATAGCTACCCACCATTCTACCTTTGTCCTAGACACACACAGCCCTAGTGCATTTCCCAGCCTCGCCGGTAGGGAGGGGGCCACATGAGTGAGATCTCCCCAGGGGAATGTGAGTAGACATGGCATGAGCCCTTTCTAGAGCTGGCCCATGGAAAGCCCTCCAGGGGCTCCTCTCTGAACCTTCTTTCTCTAGCTAAGTGGGATGGACAGGCTCTTGGAATGACTGTCTTCCCACCCTCATCTGAGATCCTTGTGCCCCCATGGGAGAAACTTCTAACTAAAGCCACTGATTTTTGGTGGTCTGATAATAATATTTAGTCTGCCCTAATTAAGACAATTCCCAGACCTCTCTGTCTTTACCTAGAGCCCAGGTCTTTTCCTAACTGAGATCCAAACATCTAAATTCTTACCGGACATGTCGTGGGTAATGTCCTCTAGGTGTCTTAAACTCAGCTTGTCTAAAACCTGACCACTACCTCCCTCTCTCTGACCCCATCCCTTTTCTAATATTGCTTTCTCTGTAACTGGTAAGCCCAGCCAACCAGATGCCAACTGACATACTTCCAAGTCCTTTTTGGCTGTTCTTACTGCTTCATCCCTCAGTCTAAGGGGTCAGCAAATTTCAGTCTCGGGCTAAATTTGGCCCATTTGCCTGTTTGTTTGTTTGTTTGTTTGAATAAATAAATGTTGGTATGCAGTGTCCCCTTAAATATTTCACTTAAATATCTTCTGTGTCCCCTTTCTCAACAAAACACCAAAGTTGAGTAATTGTGGCATAAGCCATATGACTGTCAAAGCCTAAATTTTGTCCATCTGTCCCTTACAGAAAATTGTGCCAACCCTGGTCTAGTCAAATTGCCCGAGTCTGTTAATTCTGTCTTCTTAACAGTCTTTTGAACCCATCTACTTCTTTACGTTGCCACTGTCATTCCTATCCTCATGTGGACTACTGTTTCTGTGTATGTTGTCTCACAGTTTTATGATCCATCCTCCATACGGCAGCCAAAGTCATACATGGGAAATGCTACATGGGAAATGCTGAAGATCCGTTTATTGTTTCTCTTAGCCTACTCTACTAACACACCTCCCAAATCTATGTGTTTGTTGTTTTGTTTTGTTTTTTAAAATTAACATATATTATTAGCCCCAGAGGTACAGGTCTATGAATTGTCAGGCTTACACACTTCACAACACTTACCATAGCTCCTACCCACCCCAATGTCCATAACCCAGCCACCCTCTCCCTACCCACCTCCACCTGGCAACCCTCAGTTTTTTCTGAGATTAAGAGTCTCTTTTGGTTTGTCTCCCTCCCGATCCCATCTTGTTTCATTTTTTCCTTCCCTACCTCCCACAACTCCCTACCCTGCCTCTCAAATTCCTTATATCAGGGAGATCATATGATAATTTTCTTTCTCTGAATTTTTTCTTTTTTTTAAAGATTTTATTTATTTATTTGACAGAGATCACAAGAAGGCAGAGAGGCAGGCAGAGAAAGAGGAAGGGAAGCAGGCTCCCCGCTGAGCAGAGAGCCCATGTAGGCCTCAATCCCAGGACCCTGGGATCATGATCTGAGCTGAAGGCAGAGGCTTTAACCCACTGAGCCACCCAGGTGCCCTTCTCTGACTTATTTCACTCAACATAATATCCTCTAGTTCCATCCACATCGTCGCAAATGGCAAATTTTATTTCTTTTGATGGCTGTATAGTATTCCATTGTGTATATATACAACACATCTTCTTTATCCATTCATCTGTTGATGGACATCTAGGTTCCTTCCATAGTTCAGCTCTTGTGGACATTGCTGCTATAAACATTCAGGTGTATGTGCCCCTTTGGATCACTACATTTGTATCTTTAGAGTAAATACCTAGTAGTGCAATTGCTGGGTCATAGGGTAGCTCTATTTTCAACTATTTGAGGAACCTCCATGGTGTTTTCCAGAGCGGCTGCACCAGCTTGCATTCCCACCAACAGTGTAGGAGGGTTCCCCTTTCTCCACATCCTCGCCAGCATCTGTTGTTTCTTGACTTGTTAATTTTAGCCATTCTGACTGGTATGAAATGTTACCTCATTGTGGCTTTGATTTGTATTTCCCTGATGCCAAGTGATGTGGAACAGTTTTTCATGTGTCTGCTGGCCACCTAGATGTCTTCTTTGCAGAAATGTCTGTTCCTGTCCTCTGCCCATTTCTTAATTGGATTGTTTGTTTTTTGGATGTTGAGTTTGATAAGTTCTTTTTAGATTTTGGATACTAACCATTTATCTGATATGTCGTATGCAAATATCTTCTCCCATTCTGACAGTTGTCTTTTGGTTTTGTTGACTCTTTCCTTTGCTGTGCAAAGCTTTGATCTTGATGAAGTCACAATAGTTTATTTTTGCTCTTGCTTCCCTTGCCTTTGGCTATGTTTCTAGGAAGAAGTTGCTGCCCCTGAAGTTCAAGAAGTTGCTGCCTGTGTTCTCCTTAAGGATTTTGATGGAGTCCTTTCTCACATTTAGGTCTTTCATCTGTTTTGAGTCTATTTTTGTGTGTGGTTTAAGGAAATTGTCCAGTTTCATTTTTCTGCATGTGGCTGTCCAATTTTTCCAACACCATTTGTTGAAGACACTATCTTTTTTCCATTGGACATTCTTTCCTGTTTTGTCAAAGATTAGTTGACCATAGAGTTAAGGGTCTATTTCTGGGCTCTCTAGTCTGTTCCATTGATCTATATGTCTGCTTTTCTGCCAGTACCATACTGTCTTGATGATGATAGCTTTGTAATAGTGCTTGAAGTCTGGAATTGTGATGCAACCACCTTTGACGTTCTTTTTCAACATTCCTCTGGCTATTTCAGGTCTTTTCTGGTTCCATATAAATTTTAGGATTATTTGTTCCATTTCTTTGAAAATAAACTGATGGCATTTTTATAGGGATTGCATTAAACGTGTAGATTGCTTTAGGAGCATAGACATTTTCACAATGTTTGTTCTTCCATTCCATGAGCATGGAACATTTTTCTTTTTCTTTGTGTCTTCCTCAATTTCTTTCATGAGTACTTTATAGTTTTCTGAGGACAGATTCTTTGATTAGGTTTATTCCTAGGTATCTTATGGTTTTGGGTGCAATTGTAAATGGGATTGATTCCTTAATTTCTCTTTCTTCTGTCTTCTTTTTGGTGTATAGAACTACAACTGATTTCTGTGTATTGATTTTATATCCTGACACTTTACTGAATTCCTGTACATGTTCTAGCATTTTGGAGTGGAGTCTTTTGGGTTTTCCACCTAAAGTATCATATCATCTGCAAAGAGTGATAGTTTGACTTCTTTGCCAATTTGGATGCCTTTAATTTCTTTTTGTTGTCTGATTGCTTAGGATAGGACTTCTAGTACTATGTTGAAGAGCAGTAGTGATAGTGGACATCCCTGCTGTGTTCCTGACCTTAGCGGAAAACACTCAGTTTTTCTCCACTGAGAATGATATTCACTGTGGGTTTTTCATAGGTGGCTTTGATGATATTGAGGAATGTATCCTCTATCCCTACACTTTGCAGAGTTTTGATCAAGAAAGGATGCTGTACTTTGTCAGATGCTTTTACAGCATCTATTGAGAGTTCTTTCTTTTATGAATGTATTGTATCAGATCAATTGATTTGCAGATGTTGAAACAACCTTGGATCCCAGGAATAAATCCCACTTGGTCGTGGTGAATAATCCTTTTAATGTACTGTTGGATGTATTTGGCTAGTATTTTGGTGAGAATTCTTGCATCTGTGTTCATCAAGGATATTGGCCTGTAATTCTCTTTTTTGATAGGGTCTTTGTCTGGTTTTGGGATCAAGGTAATTCTGGCCTCATAAAATGAGTTTGAAAGTTTTCTTTACATTTCTATTTTTTGGAACAGTTTCAGTAGAATAGGTGTTAATTCTTCTTTAAATGTTTGGTAGAATTCCACTGGGATGCCGTCTGGCCCTGGGCTCTCATTTGTTGGGAGATTTTTCAGAACTGCTTCAATCTCCTTACTGGTTATGGGTCTGTTCAGGTTTTCTATTTCTTCCCTGTCTCGGTTTTGGTAGTTTATACATCTCTAAGAATGGATCCATTTCTTCTAGATTTTCAAATTTCCTTGTATATAGTTGCTCATAATATGTTCTCATAATTGTTTGTATTTCTTTGGTGTTGCTTGTGCTCTCTCCTCTTTCATTCATTATTTTACTTATTTTGGTCCTTTCTCTTTTCTTTTTGATAAGTCTGGCCAGGGGTTTATCAATCTTATTAATTCTTTCAAAGAACCAGCTCCTAGTTTTGTAGATTTGTTCTACTGGGTTTTTGTTGTTGTTGTTTCTATTTCATTGATTTCTGCTCTGATCTTTATTATTTCTCTTCTCCTGCTGGGTTTAGGCTTTCTTTGCTGTTCTTTCTCCAGCTCCTTTAGGTGTAGGGTTAGGTTGTGTATTTGAGATCTTTCTTATTTCTTGAGAAAAGCTTGTAGCACTATATATTTTCCTCTCAGGACTGCCTTTGCTGTACCCACAGATTTTGAATAGTTGTGTTTTCATTATCTTTTGTTTCCATGAATGTTTTCAATTCTTCTTAAATTTACTGGTTTATCCATTCATTCTTTAGTAGGATGCTCTTTAGCCTACATGTATTTGAGTTTTTTCCCAATTCCCTCTTGTGATTGAGTTCTAGCTTCAGAGCATTGTGGTCTGAAAATATGCAGGAATGATCCTAATCTTTTGATACGGGTTGAGACCTGATTTGTTACCCAGGACGTGATCTATTCTGGAGAAGGTTCCATGTGCACTAGAGAAGAATGTGTATTCTGTTGCTTTGGGATGAAATGTTCTGAATATATCTGTGATGTCCATCTGGTCCAGTGTGTCATTTAAGGCCTTTATTTCCTTGTTGATCTTTTGCTTAGATGATCTGTCCATTACAGTGGTGGGGGGGTGTAAAAGTCCACTACTATTATTGTATTGTTGTTGATGTGTTTCTTTTATTTTGTTATTAATTGGCTTATATAATAGGCTGCTCCCATGTTAGGGGCATAGATATTTAAAATTGTTAGATCTTCTTGTTGGAAAGACCCTTTGAGTATGATATAAGGTCCTTCCTCATCTCTTATTATAAATCTAATTTATCTGATATAAGGAATGGCACCCTAGCTTTCTTTTGATGTCCATTATCATGGTGAATTTTTTCCACCCCCTCACTTTAAATCTGGAGTGTCTTTGGGTCTAAAATGAGTTTCTTGTGACAGCATACAATGGGTCTTTTTTTTTTTTTTTTTTTTTTTTTTTTGATTCTGATACCCTGTGTCTTTGGTTGGGGCATTTAGCCCATTTACATTCAGGGTAACTATTGAAAGATAGGAATTTAGTGCCATTGTATTGCCTGTAAGGAGACTGTTACTGTATATTTTCTCTGTCCTTTCTGGTCTACTACTTTTAGGCTCTCTCTTTGCTTAGAGGACCCCTTTCAATATTTCCTCTAGGGCTAGATTGGTGTTTGCAAATTCTTTAGTTTTTGTTTGTCCTGGAAGCTTTTTATCTCTCCTTCTATTTTCAATGATAGCCTAGCTGGATACAGTATTATTGGCTGCATGTTTTTCTCATTTAGTACTATGAATATATCATGCCAGTTCTTTCTGGCGTACCAGGTGTCTGTGGATAAGCCTGCTGCTATTCTAATTTTTCTACCATTTTATGTGACGGACCTCTTGTCCTGAGCTGCTTTCAGGATTTTCTCTTTATCACTAGGACTCATAAGTTTTACTATTAGATGATGGGGTGTGCACCCATTTTTATTGATTTTGAGGGGGTTCTCTGTGCCTCCTGGACTTTGATGCTTATTCCCTTTGCCATATTAGGGAAAATCTCTACTATAATTTGTACCAATATTCCTTCTGCCCTCCTCTTTCTTCTTCTGGGATCCCAATTATTCTAATATTGTTCCATCTTATGGTATCACTTATCTCTTGATTTCTCCCCCTGTGGTCCAGTAGTTGTTTGTCTCTCTTTTGCTCAGCTTCTTTATTCTCCATCATTTGGTCTTCTATATCTCAATTCTCTCTTCCACATCATTTATCCTAGCAGTAAGAGCCTCCATTTTTTATTGAACCTCATTAATAGCTTTTTTGATTTCTGCTTGGTTAGATTTTAGTTCTTTCATTTCTCGAGACAGCTTTCTCTAATATCTTCCACGTCTTTTTAGAGCCCAGCTAGCACCTTGAGAATCATCATTCTGAACTCTAGATCCGACATATTATCAATGTCCATTTTAATTAGGTCCCTAGCCTTCAGTACTGCCTTTTGTTCTTTTTTTTTGTTGTGAGTTTTTCTGCCTTGTCATTTTATCCAGATAAGAATATACGAATGAGAGAATAAAATACTAAAAGGGTAGCAATGATCCCAGAAAAATATATGCTAGCCAAATCAGAAGAGACCCCAAATTGGGGGAGAAGTAAGGGGGTAAAGAGAAGTTTAAGAATTTTTTTTAAAAAAATTAAAAAAATATATATATACACATATGTGTGTATATATATGTGTATATGTGTGTATATATATATATATACACACATATGTGTATATATATATATACACACATATGTGTATATATATATTTGTGTGTATATATATACACACATATGTGTATATATATATATTTGTGTATATATATATATATATATATATATATATATATGACTGGTGAATAGAACAGAGTCACCCATTTGATTTTGGGTGTATTTTGGTCTCTTAGAAGAAACTACCTCCCAAAATTTTAAAGAAAGAAAAAATTATATATATACAAAAATAATGATAAACACAATGAAGGGATGGAATATGACTGTAAAGATAAAAAGTTTTTAAAAAATTCTAAAAAAGGAATTGATAAGTTGGTTGGTAAAATAAAGAAAAAGAAAGTGGAGAGAATTTGCTCAGTCTGGCAACTAGAACAAAACCCTGTACTAGATTTATGGTATATTTTGATCTATTAAAAGAAGTTTTATTCCCAAATTTTTTAGAAAACAAAACCCTATATGTATACAAAAAATAAAGTTAGGTATAATAAAGGAGGAAATATGACTGTAATAATCAAGTTTTAAAAAGATTTTTGTTTTTTAGAAAGGTATTGTTAAGATAAACTAGTTAAAAAATGTTAAAAGAGGAAAAGTTAAAGAAAATTAGTATAAGAAAAAAATAAAATTAAAAAAACTTAACTTTGCAAGATTAAAGAATCATGGGGAGAAAGCCATGAATTCTATGCTTTGCTTTCTCCTCCTCTGGATTTCTGATGTTCTGCTTGATCAGTGAATTTGGTCTTGGCTGGATGTTCTTGCTGATCTTCTGGGGGAGGGGCCTGTTGCTGTGATTCTCAAATGTCTTTGCCCGAGGCAGAATTGTACCACCCTCACCAGGGGCCAGGCTAAATAATCTGCTCCAGTTCGCTCTTGGGAGCTCCTGTTCCCTGAACACTTTCCGTAGAACTCTGGAGGACGGGAATGAAAATGGCAGCCTCCCAATCTCTGGCCCAGGGGAGCCGAGAGTTCGGAGCCCCACTCTTCTTTGTGCCCTAAGAGAAAAGCGCTCAATCACTCCTGATCTCTGGCCGCACTCCGAGCTCACCCACCCTATGACTGAACGTTTCTGTTTCTGGCACACAGCGCCGTTTGGAGTCCAATCCCAGCAGATTCCTGCCGCTCTGCTCTTTCAGTGGGTCTCTCCAGATCTGCCACTTGTGGGGTCCCTCCTAAAAGAGCAGTGGCCTGACTGTGCATGGATCGCAGTTTAAGGTAACCGCGAGCTGAAAGCTCCCTCCTTGGCTCCGTCTCTGTAGCCAGCTTCCCCATTCTAATACCTGCAACTCTGCGACACTCAGATTCTTCTGCAACCCTGCGGGACCTGAGACCACGCTGTCCCTGTGAGGGCTCCAGCCCTGCTTAGCCTCCCAAGCAATTTCCCTCAGTGGAGCAGCCTTTTAAAAGTTCAAATTTTGTGCTCCATTGCTCCACCGCTTCCTGGGAGCCAGCCCCTCCCCTTGCGGTCTATCTTCCCATTGCTTTGAATTCACCTCTCCTTTCAGAAAGTGGTCAGTTTTCTGTTTCTAGAATTGCTGCTCTTCTTCTCTTTTTATTGCCTGTTGAATTTGTAGGTGTTCGGAATGGTTTGATACCTATCTAACCGAACTCCTGCAACCTGGTGTCATCTCAGTATGCTACTCCTCTGCCATCTTGACTCCCCCCGCTCCCCCAATCTATGTGTTTTTAACCGCAACCCAAGTCTCTCTCTTTAATCTCAGATTCAACTATCACCACCTTGGTTAAAATCATTCAGTGGCTTCCCATTGTCTTTCGAATAAAATAGCTAAGGTCCACCCTTGCCTCTTGACTTAAATCCTCACCATCATTACCTTCTTTCAGTGTTTTGGTTGTGTTGTGTACTCCCTTGTCTCTGGACCTTCTCTCATTCCCACATTCCCGTTTTACCTGGTTAAGTCTCATTTATCTGCCCAAGCCAAAACGTAAAAGATACTTTGTCTAGGAGGTCCTTCCTGATCTCCAAAGGAGGTCTGATCTCCTTCCTATATGCTCCCGTAACACCCTGTGTTTCCTCTGTCATTACAGTTACTACACTTTACTTGCCTTATTATTTATCTCTCTTCTTCCCACTAACTATAAATACTGCAAAAGGCCGGGCCATGTCTGTATTGAGTCTTGTGGAATATCCAGCATCCATCATACTTGGGACATGGCTGGCAGGTTGTAGGCAGCAACGTGGGGTAATACCAACTCACATTTGCTGCCCTTTCCTCTTTCTAGGAACTTACAATAAGAACTTAAAATAAGAAGTTTTTTTGAGTAAAGATTTTTTTTTGTGTGTAAAGATACTAATTCAATTAGTTAGGTTCCATGAAAACCAGTGATTAAGGGAGCAAGTTATGAGATAGGTAAGCTTGGTATATATTAAGGTTAGAGAGACGAATTCTATAGAATATAGGAGCGTGTGCCTACAGCACACGCACACACACACACACACACAACACACATTCAGTAAGTGCCAAAACATTCTAGAAACCTAATACTATAAACAGACATGATCCACCCCCCAGTCTAATCATGACAGTGTCAACCATCTTTAGTCATAAAGAGTAGAGAGAAGAGAACATTACTTTTTGCCCTAGTTAAACAGAGCCTTTGAACAAGTTGTCATTCATTCATTGTTACATTCAATCTTTCATTTGTTTGTTTAACAAATCTTTGTTCAGCCTGATACCAGATGCATTGGATACAGATATTAAGGGGGAAAGGGAGCTATTACATTAGTGGGAAGGCAGACACTTAAAATATAATTACAGGACAATATGGTGAGCACTATAATTTAGCAATTTGTACAGAGTAGTATGAGAGCACAGAGGAGGAAGTACATTCTGTTTTTACCTGTTTCTGGCAATATGAAATGTAAATGTGTGAGTTCTTTCTGTGTGTGAGGCATGAAGGGAATGGGTGACGCTCACTTCTCTTGTGTAGTTTTGCTCGAGTAATTTCTTATTGCTGCCTTTCTCCCCTTTTCTTCAGGGCTGGGATGGAGAGAGTACTGTTTTCCATAAGAATTTGCTTGGCAGATGGAATAATTCATGCATCGCTGGGAGACTAGCAGTGACATACTCAGTTGAGTCATAGCAGAACACACAGAGATTGCTCCCATGATGCCACCCCTTCTCCCCAGCCTCCCGAAGGAGGAGACACAGTAGGAAAAACTTGGTTCCTGGGCGTTGACCACTTGAAATAGCCAAATGGGAACAAGTCATACTTGAATAAGAGTGATACCATATGAGTGAAGTTTTAGTCTACATGGGAAACTTTAACTGATGACTCGGTTTACTAAGAACAAACTTGGGGCACCTGGGTGGCTCAGTGGGTTAAAGCCTCTGCCTTTGGCTCAGGTCATGATCCCAGGGTCCTGGGATCGAGCCCCGCATCAGGATCTCTGCTCAGTGGGGAGCCTGCTTTCCCCTCTCTCTCTCTGCCTCCCTTTCCACCTACTTGTGATCTCTGTCTGTCATATAAATAAATAAGATGAAAAAAAAAAAAAAAGACAAACTTGTCTTTGTGGGCAAACATTTGTATGCTTCAACTTCAGAATCTCCCTTTGCCTCATGAAGTCAGATAATGGAGAAGTGAACTGACAGTGTAGTTGCAGAAATTCTGTGTTTTCCTCAGATTTTTTTTTCTTTTCTTGTCAGAGTCCTGTGGTTGCTGTTGTTGAGGAATTCTTATTTTTTTCTGCTCACAGAATTGTGATAGAAAAACTCCCTGGTTACTGATAGTGTTAGTAATTGATAACTTGGATTCACATCCCATCGGTGCCACTTATTCACTGGGGAGACTTGGATGATTTACTTTAATTAAGCTTACTAAGCCTCAGTTTCCCTATCTTCAAAGTGAGAATATTGGGCACCTGGCTTGGTCACTGGTTAAGCATCTGCTTTCAGTTCAGGTCAGGATCTCAGGGTCTTGGTGTTGGTCTCCCTGCTCAACAGAGAGTCTGCTTCTCCCACTGTCCTTCCCCCCTGTTCATTCTCTCCCTCTCTCTCTCTAATAAAATCCTTTTTAAAAATGAGAGTATTAATGTTACCATCTAACTCACACAATCATCATGAGGATTAAATGAGATAATGCAAATACATTCCTGGTATTATATCCTAAGAGCTCCTTAACAGTTTATCATTAGGTCCCCAAGGGTAAGACTTGCCTATGTTCCTTCTCTCTTTAGAATAGCAGGCACTTTTCCTTTGTCATTCCAACCATGACTGTGGCAAGAGCCTACTGAAAGATTACCCTAGGTTCTCATATGTGACTTTGACTCCTCAGTTGGTGTGGGTTGGCTGAGACTTGGCTTATTTTTGGAGATTTCTCCGTGTTTAAAACCATGTGATGATCTCCACCTCCCCCACCCCACACCCCCTCCCCGCATCCCCCCTCCCGGTCTTCTAAAAGACTGCGGCAAGTTTCTTCAGTTTCAGAGGTGGGCTAATCTGATAATAATGGGTATGGCTCTCAGCAGGCCATGGTGCTCTCATTCCCCATCATACCCAGGAGGCAAGACTAACTGGGCACAATGTGGACCTCACACTCCTCTAAAAGTTCACAACAACAGAAAACAGCAGAATTCTGATGTCCATAATTTATGAACCCTTATTCTATCACCAGCACCTCAAAGAAAAAAAACATCCATCACCATTTAACAGTTCTCAGGTTTCCTTTTGAATTAATACCTTATGTAGTTCAGGTCTGAATTGCCAAGTACACTGACTCATCATTATGTAAGCCATTTACAGGTCACTGCTCAGATGTTGGAATACCTGTTTTAGGCTAACAGCAAGGTGCTCAAATGACTCTCAGCTGTGCCCTTACACTTGCATTCACCTGGGCTCCCCAGGGAAGTCCCATACTGGGCTCTTCACCATTAGCTTGGAGTCCTGCACTGAGGCCTCATTAGCATCAAAGAACTCCAACTCTCTGCCTTCCTGGCAGGGACCTACCCAGGGGAATGGAAAGAAACTATGCAAGAGGCAGATTGCAGTTAGTAGGAAGTGAAACTTTTTGCAGAAAATGCAGATCAGCTAGATCTGGATGCAGGGAAGTATGAAGAGACTCCGCGTGGGAAAGGGTCATCCAAGAGAATCCGGAAGCTGAGGCAGAATCTTGGCACTAAGTTGCATTTAAAGCAAACACTGTAGAGAATGACCTTGAGGATCCTGGGAAATTGAGGAACAGCAGCATGATTTACACAAGGGGGCCAAAAAGAAAGTTAAGTGCTTAAGGAACAGTAATTTCTTTTTTTTTAATTTATTATTTTTTCAGCGTAACAGTATTCATTGTTTTTGCACAACACCCAGTGCTCTATGCAATACGTGCCCTCCCTATTACCCACCACCTCCCACCCCCGCCCCTTCAAAACCCTCAGGTTGTTTTTCAGAGTCCATAGTCTCTTATGGTTCGCCTCCCCAAGGAACAGTAATTTCTAAAGACTGTCTGCTCTAAAGAGACTTTCTAAATGCTCTTTCTTTGAAAACCATTCCACAGCTCAAACATTTGTATTGATACTATTTAGTTATGATCATGAAATGTTTGGATTTGGCTGATATAATGTATGTGTTCCCATTTTGTAATTATCTAGGGAAAATACTGTTCAAAAAAGTCCATAGAAAGACAAAGCTGGCCACCGTCTGTGATTGGCTATAGCTGGTGTGCATAACACAGCATTGGTTTAATTAAGTTCCTAATCCTTCCTTCTCTCTAAAGAGGTCATATCATTCAGTGTGGTAAATGCAAACAGGGGAATTCAATTGTTTCCGAAAATTACCTGTTCTCTGCAGGGTGATGGTTCTCAGAGGAGTTCTAGGGCCTCAAAAACAAAGATACTATTATTCCCCAGCCACTGGTGTGGAGTAGGAACACTGTCATGGGATTGATGGTCCCATCTTTGGATTTTGATTTGCCCCTCATGGCTGCTCAGAGGGTCATCAGAACCTGCCACATTTTAAATGTCTGTGTTAAGAGACATCCTAGGACATCAGGCTTTTGCTTATTTTCTTCCTTAGTGTAGATATGCTCTTCTTTCTTCTCTTTGGTGATTCAACTCTAGTGTCCTATTGGGTACAGCTAGATGAATTCTCTGCTGACTTCAGTAACTAAAGACACATCTTTATCATACATTCAAGAACTTGACATTTACTGACATACTTTTTTTCTAGTCATTAAGTAATATGTTTAAAGAACTTAAGGGGTTCACAAGAGAGTTATATAAACGGTTAAAATACAAAATAGCAAAAGATAGAGGAGCTCAAGGAAGGGAGTTGTTATTTCTGGTTAGGACCTCAGAACAATCTCATGGAATAGGTTATATTTAAGGTAGAACTTGAAACACATCAGTTTTGAAAGGTGAGTTGCCCCTTGCACAGACACAAGAGACATGCACACTTTTTTATTTGAAGCACACTTGACATGCAATGTTACATTAGCTTCAGATGTGCGTACAGCACAGTGTTCAGCGGTTCTATCCATTACCCAGTGCTCAACACCATAAGTATAGTCATCTTCTGTCATCATACAACCTTATTACGATATTATTGACCATATTCCCTGTGTTGTACTCTTCATCCCATGACTTACCTACTTTGTAACTGGAAGTTTCTACCTCTTAATCCTCTTCATCTATCTTGCCCACTCCCCCAACCCTTTCCTCTCTGGCAACCACCAGTTTGTTCTCTGTATTTATGGGTCTGTTTCTGTTCTCTGGGGTTTTTGTTTTGTTTTGTTTTTATTTTTATTTGTTTAGATTCCATATATAAGTGAAATCATATGGTATTGTCTTTCTGTGTCTGATTTATATAGCATAATACGCTCTAGATCCATCCATGTGTCATGTTTGGTAGGATTTAATTCTTTATTATGGTCAGTATTCCACTGTGTATATATAACGCATCCGCTTTATCCATTCATCTGTCAGGGGACCCTTAGGTTGCTTTTGTACCTTGGCTACTGTAAATAATGCTGCAGTAAACACTGGGGTGCATATATATTTTTAAATAGTTTTGTTTTCTTTGATTAAATAGAAGTGGCATTTCTGGATCATAAGGTAGTTCTATTTTTAATTTTTTTGAAATGTTCATACTGTTCTCAGTAGTGGCTGTATCAATTTACATCTTACCAACAGTGCACAAGGGCCCCTTTTCTCCACATCCTCAATACTTGTTCTTATCTTTTTGATACTAGCCATTCTTACCGGTAAGATGTGATGTTATGGTTTTGACTTGCATGACCCTGATGATTATTGATGTTGAGCATCTTTCCAATTGCCTTGTGGTCATCTGCAGGTCTTATTTGGAAAAATGTCTACTCAGGTCTCTGCCTATTTTTTAATTGGATTATTTATTTTTTGTTTTGTTTTGTTTTTTGGTGTTGAGTTATATGAGTTCCTTATATATTTTGGATATTATCCCCTTATTGAATTTACCACTTGCAGATATCTTCTACCATCCAGTAGGTTGTCTTTTTGTTTGGTTGATATCTTCCTTCTCTGTGCAAAAAAGCTGTTTAGTTTGAGGTAGTTTATTTTCATTTTCGCTTCCCTGAGAAGATGTATCCAGTTGCTAAGGCTGATCTCCAAGAGACATCTACATCTTCATTAGCTTAGAGCAGTCCCTGTGGAGGCTGAATATGTGTTCTTTTCTCCTACTGTCCTTCCTGACACATGGTTCAGTGCTTGACACAGACTAGGTGCCTCATCCATATTTGTCAGTAGAGACAATAAAATTAGCATCCCTTCTAGAAGGAGAAGGATTGAAGTGATGCGCCTGAACCATTACACCACCTCATAGAACAGAAGTGTATCTTTGCCCAGGAACCCTGGAATGTTTTTCAAGAGGATCTGTTTTCCTTTACTTCTTTGTGGGCTTTTTGGATCCAGTTACTTTGATGTTACATTAAGGCAGTAAAGGAGTCAATGAGGGCCTCAAGGGTAGAGTCTGCTTTTACATAATCTTTGGAGATGGATCTGTGGCTACTTCATCCTTGAATAAAGAGAAACCATCCCAGAACCTCAACTGAAATTGGCTGTTTTAAGTATTACTATCTTTTTCCCTGATTCTGTTGTCTTCAACACATCTGTTATGCGTCTAATTGATTCACAAATAGCCATCAAATTAGTGTAGTGAGCTCTGGAGAGATCCAGGAGTCAAGGGACACCAGGTTCTCTGTTCCCACCAACAGCTGAAACCCATCCAAACAGAACCCAGTGTACAAAAACAATTGCAAAAATCAAATGCTTAACCGTGAGAAGAATTGAACAAAGACTTGAAAATTTCTAAGGAAGGAAAAAAAAAATTGCTGCATTTTCCTACCCTGCCCGCCTATTAACAGTGATAGTTCAGTCTCTCCGGCTAATCTGCAACTGCGGAGACACTTGTCATTTTTCTGAGAGCTCCTCCTCTTCCTCGGCCCCAGCCTCTCCTGCCACAGGTTATCAAAAGGCCATCAAGCTTGCATTACAGGCAGGGCATGGAATCTGAAAATCCCTCCTCTCTGACAGATCTTCCCCACCCTAGCCTTGCCAGGCAATTGCAGGAACCTCAAAGGAGTACACGGCCAGCTATTGCAGGAGCTTCTCCGCAGTTGTCTGCCATTGACCTTGGCCTAATTTGTCATGTTTCGCCTGGGAATTCCAGAAATGAAGGATGAGGTACCTATTAGATTTGATGTGCCACATTCTTCCTCTGAAGCTAGGTTTGTTTCTCCAGCTAATGACTTTATTCCACGATATTAAAAACCCAAGGTTTATTTTATAAGTGTGACAACTAGTCATTATCTGAGTACTATTCCACAGGCTCTAAGCAGCACACATGAAATGTCATTTCAAGTGCCAAGTTTCTTTTCTAATTCCGTTGTTTTTTTTTTTAAACAAAATTTTGAAAGCAGCTTAAATCTAATTGGCTCCCCCAGGATCTCCACTCCTGTTACATTTGTGGGTTTCTTTCTTTGCGAGGCATCTGGAGAGACTGAGCGGCCACTGCTAGTTGGCATCCAGGGTGGGAGGATGAGACAACTTTTTCTTTTCCTTGCTCGGAAACTTTCGAATCTTGGTTCCGTTCCTCCAGAGCTGAGCGTTCGATGTGTGCGATTTGTTTTTGTAATGTTGGCTTCTGTTTTCCCTATTGTCGAATGTCATATGAGTGAGAATGGCAGCCACAGCTGCCACCCGTGCCAGTGTCCAGCCTCTATCTACCGTGAAAGGAGAAGAGAAAAGAAAAACAAAGCGCATAGTAGTAGTAGAGCATAGATCCGTGTAAATAATACTCACCAAACACAGTGCGAATCCATCAGCCGTATATGTGTCTAAGGCTGCTAAAGGTAAACACCTATTTAGACAGCAGGGCTGAGTTATTTTTAGTGGCCCAGATTCAGATGTTCCTGGAGTCTAAACAGCTGTGAGACGAATGCCTGAATCTTTCCCTTAATCACAGTGAGATCATACCTTTGAAACCCCACGGAGTGAAGCAAATGAGACAGAAGGTGCTACTCAGATAGAGGGGAAAGAGAAGGGTCTTTTTTAAGATTTTTTTTTTTTCCTGGTTTCAAAGTGTTTGTCTTGAAGATTTGAGATAAACAACAGGAATATAGATGTAGCGTCTATTTTTAAATACGTTATTAAAGGGTATTGAAAGCCTCTGGTTTTAGAGCTTTGGTCTTCCAGTGTGGAATTGAAAGCCGGGAGTGAGGAAATTGAATACGTAGGAGACTATTGACCTGGCTTGGGCGGACCAGACTGAAGACATTCGGAAGCCAGATGTGGGAGCGTGTTGAAGGCTGTGGTTAGGCTGCCTTCTGTTGTTGGACTAGAAATAGAATATGGAGCAATAGCAAGAAACTTGGTCCTCTTTTGGAAAATAAATGATTTGAAATTTCTGTATTAGGAGAGCCTTATCTTAAAATGTTTGATATCTTCTGTTCCTAAACTGAGGCCAGGAGAATGACAAAAATGGGCTCAAACTTTGTTTTGATTAAGTGCCTCTTGATTGTGTGTGTGTGTGTGTGTGTGTGTGTGTGTGTGTTTATGTGTATGGCCCAAGTGGGAATATCTGTTTAATTGAAATCTGATTGTCCTGTTATTGGTTAGACAGGACCTGCCCAAGCATAGAAAAACCTAATTTCAGGCTTAGCAGGCAATGAAGTTAATAATAAAACATGTCTATTGAATTAAAAACAGTGTGATTCTTGTTAATTCGTTTAAAAATATTTCTCAAGATTTTCTTCCCAAGATAAAAATTTGTGTATCTGCCAAATGGAACAGGGCCAGCAAGACTGCTTTTTGGTAAATGTACTCCTTTTGTTGTCCTAAGGGAGACAACCCAGGTCTGGGGCACAGGGAGCTCCATTTTAAAGTTGAACCACCAGGGGCAATGACTTTGTCTCATTGGCCCTCAGTTTTTCTCATGTATAAAATCAAGAGAATTGGATTAAGTGACTTCTAAAGTCCTTCATACATCCAGTATTTTGTGAAACAAAGTATAAACAGTGGAAATAAATGCATGAAAATGGGAAGGAAAAGCTAAGTGAGGTAGTTCAATGTTTGAGGAAGGATTTTCTGAGCAGAGAAGGGAAAGAGTCCCAGCAGGGCTGAGCAAATGTCCCCTTCTCTCTCTCTCTCATTCAACTCCTGCCTGTCTGGTGGCTTTAATGAACTCAGAAACGTGGGGTGCCTGGGTGGCAGAGTCGGTTGAGCAGCTCAGTTTGTGATCTCAAGGTTGTGGAATTGAGCCCCATGTAGGGGTCCCCGCCAAGTCTGCTTCAGACTCTCTCACTTTGCCCCTCTCTCCTGTGTCCCGCCCCATAAATAAAAATAAATCTTTAAAGAACTCAGAAATGCCCTTCCATCTGCACCCTTTCTTTTTCCTTTTTTCTCTTCTTTGTCATGTTTGTTTCTTTACTCTCTGCCATCTTTGCATCTCTCTGAGAAGTAGGTGTAGTTAGGATTTGTCAGCGTAGATAAAGCAGCTTGTTGGAAAAATAGTTTTTCAGTTTGTTTCCCCCTCCCCTTGCATTTCCTAGAGTTTGTTGTAGCTTCAATTTTAATAAATAACAAAATGAAAAATTTTCGCTTATGAAATATATGTTTATAAAGACACTGATGACCATCACGATGATGATACGAACCATGAGTGCTTCCTTTGTGCCAGGAACTGCTCTTAATGCCTTAGGCATAATGACTGATGTCATCCTCACTCCAACACTGTGAGGTGAGTCCTGTTGTCATCACCATTGTGTAGATAAAGACACTGCATCAGAAAGGTAAAGTCACTTGTCCAAGTTTCACAGCTAATTATGGAAAAGTTGGGATTCTGTCCTAGGTAGTCCTTTTTTAGTGTTACTCCTTCTATGTGTTTGGCTTCGCTGCATCTCCTCTGAGGCAGAGATGATGTATATTCATTTTTTGTACTCTCTTGAGAATTTGGTGCAGTGCTTGAGGAAAGTATACCTTGAATTCATGTAAAATTGAATTGAAGGAACACCATCCTGCCTGAAAGAGAAAGCTGTCCATGGCTTCCATGCCTTGGGCCTCTAGGGGAAATCTAGGGGAAAAGTCATATTCCCAATGCCTTCCCAAGTGTGCTTGTGGATAAACGTTCGACTTTTGCATCTACTTTCTTTCTGGGTAAAACCCATGAACTCCTTTAATTTGGAGATTTTGGTTTTTTTTTTTTTTTAAGATTTTATTTATTTGGCAGACAGAGATCACAAGTAAGCAGAGAGGCAGGCAGAGAGAGGAGGAAGCAGGCTCCCCACTGAGCAGAAAGCCTGATGCAGAGCTCCATCCCAGGACCCTGGGATCATGACCTGAGCCGAAGGCAAAGGCTTTAACCCACTGAGCCACCCAGGCGCCCCTGGAGATTTTGGTTTTAACAGAGAAAGTTAGACTGTAGTTTATAGAAGTTGAATTGAATTTCTGTGCAGATAGTGAAACTGTAGTATTATTGAAACAAATGTAGCTGATAAGTTAGTATATGAACAAAGTGATATTTGAAGAAATAGCTTGGAACAAAGGGTCAGTGGAAGCCCTAGATATAGTAATTTGAAAAAAAAATTCTGTTAAAGTTTTATTTACCTGGTTGTAGTTGACTTCTTTTGAGAAATACTAGGTTTTTCACCTATGAACATTTGACACACACACACACAAATCAATATGTTTACACTCCCAAGTTCAATATTTCTACTCCTATATAAGATATTAATGGTGGGAGAAATGAGTAAGAGAGTTCATTCTTCCTATATTTGCTGCCATGTATAAGGATAAGTGCCTTCTTGCTAGGGTTTCTCAATTACAGGGCAAAGGATGCATTGTTTATTCACCATGTCCTCTAAGTCTTCACTTATCTGGTGGTCAGATTTCCAGCATTTCTCTCTCATAGAACACATATATGTGCCTAGAGGGATAGGATCGTGGGAGATTAATGTTGGAAAAAACCTTGGGGATAATTTAACCAAATTGTCTTATTTTGCAGATAAAAGCATACAGTCCCGGGGTGAATGAGTGGCTCAGTTGGTGGATGACCGCCTTCACCTCTGATCGTGATCTCAGGGTCCTGGGATCGAGCCCCATGTCAGACTCCCTGCTTAGTGGGAACTGTGGTTCTCATGCTCTCTCTATCTTATGTGTGTGCTCTCTCAAATATATAAATAAATAAAATCTTTAAAAAAAAATATGGCCTCAGATGGGTAAGGAAACTAGATGTGGATTAGAACAAAGTCTCATATAGAAAATATTAATTACAAATGTTGCATAAATGCTGTTAATTCATTTTATAACTATTTGTTGAGTACCTTATAATGTAGAGGGATAAAACGTAAAGACATTAGGGACAGACCAGTCCATCTTAGACCAGGAAATATGTAGACCTTCCTGGACACTCTTCCCAAATGTGTGTTCATGAGGCCACAGATGAGAAAGATCTGAGAATGATTCTTGGCGAACACTTTGAAGATGACAGGGACTTTGTTCTGTAAATTCCATAGTGTCTCATGCCTTCCAGGAGATGAAGGTGCTGACCACAGGAAGAAATGAAAGGAATGATCACAGTGTAGGAATCTGAGAATATTTAACATGAGAAAATCCACAGACTTAAAAAAAAGCCTCTAAAAAAATTAAAATCTTTCATGCCAGTGCTATGTCTTAAGTCCATGACAATAAACCCTGAGTCAAAAAAAGGTTAAAGCTCTTTCAGGCTGCTCTTTTACCAAAGTGGTTAAGTGCTTAATACATTTTAGAAAGCTTTCAAATATAGGTATTGGTGTATAAAAGTGAGGTTCACATCTCTGGAACATTTACTCAAAAGGCATCAAAATTTGTTTGAATACTAACTATGCACAGCTTATCTCTAGACCATGAATAGAGAAGTTTGATGTTCATGGAGGGGAAATTGACCATCACTGTAAATAAAGTTGACATTTAGCCATTAGCTTTATAAGAGGGTTTTCTGCAGAGAAGCACTGTTATGAACGGGTGTGTAGCGGTCACCTTAATTGTGGGATAGAGAGAGAGGAGAGGATTCCTAAGGTACAGAAACTTCTGCCACCTAGACAGTGGTCAAATCTGTGACTTTAACTTGCACACCAGTTCTGCGTGGTACTCAGGGCTCTCCCCGTCTTGCTCACAAGGAAGCCTAGAATTAGGAGTTGAGTGAATTCCTCACAGCAATATAGTTACAAACAGCAGGATTTGATGACAAACAGCAGGATCTCCATGATGGCAAAGCCCAGCTTTAGTCTGCCGGGTCTGACTCAAGTGGCATTTCACCCTTCGCCTGACATGGAGTGTAGCTTGATGGACACGTGAATTCTTTCATTTATGTGCCCTCCATCCCTCCTCTCAACAAATATTTGAAAACCAGCTTTATGCTATAATTGTTAAGGAGAGCCAGATATGAA
This sequence comes from Meles meles, assembly GCF_922984935.1. NCBI lineage: Eukaryota > Metazoa > Chordata > Mammalia > Carnivora > Mustelidae > Meles > Meles meles. The sequence goes on from NC_060079.1 coordinate 30,032,081, forward strand.
TTAAGAGAAAATTTGAACTACAGGATAAAATGAGACATTTTAAGGTACTTGGAAGTCATGGGAGGGTGGTTGTTTTCTCTTTCAGCTTATAGACTCAGTGCTATTACTTGAAGATCATACCTTATATATATATATATTTGGAAATAAAAGAAAAAAACCAAAAAACATTGATTAGCCTTGAGCACAGACTTCTATCATTTGTAGTTAGAACTTTTTTTTTTTTTTTAAAGAGAGAGTGAATGCAACCAGGGCAGGGATGCGGGGAGGGAGGAGGGAGGGAGAGAATCTTCAGCAGGCTTCACGCCCAGCGTAGAGCTGGGAGGGGGGGTTAATCTTATGACCCTGAGATGATCATGAGTAGAGTTGATGCTTAACAGACTGAGCCACGAAGGCAACCCCACTTTTTTTTTTTTTTTCCAAGTTGAATGTTGGTGCTAAGTTGGTGATATTGGCTCAGATCGACTAAACTAGGGCAGACTTTCTTTTTTTGCACCTTCAGGGTGCAGGACAGCTGCCCCGTCCAATATCCTGTACCTATATTTTAAGCACAACTCTTACTGTAGCACATCCCAGATTCCCAAGTAAGTGGGGGATCACATGATGCTATTTTATTGCCTCACCAGTTCTAAATCTGTGACTTCTACACTAATGTAATTTATAGCACATCAATTTAGAGAACAAGAAATGCACTAACAGCATATTCTAGAAGCACAGGATCTCAAGTCACAAGATTTGGGTTTAGGGCCACATGGGTGGCTCAGTCAGTTAAGTGTCTGACTCTTGGTTTTGGCTCAGGTCATGATCTCGTGGTGGTGGGGTTGAGCCTCATGGGGGCTCCACGCTCGGTACAGAGTCTGCTTCAGATCTTTTCTCTGTACCCCCTTGCCCTTTCCTACACACATGCACACGCCCTCTCTCTTCCTCTCTCTCTCTCTCAAATAAACAAATAAAATCTTAAAAAAAAAAAAAAAGATCTGGGTTTGAATGAAGGGTCTTACTCTGTGCAAGGTGAGTCTCTTTGGGCCTGGATTTATTTATTTAAGTGCTTATATCACATGGTGTTGTGGGAATTAAATGACACAATAGAAGTGAAAGGTGCTTTGCAAGGAATGTTACAATGTGTCCTTGTGCGCAGATCTTCATAGGATCCTCACTGTGATAATTGGCAGGCCAGGGTTTCAGGTGTTGTATGAGGAAGATAGGACGTTTAACATTGAGCTCAGGCTCTGAAGGAAGGAAGACTATGGAAAAATAAATGGAATGAGGTGGTTTTGACTACAAAGGGGAAAGGGTACCATTATTTACCTGATTTTTGCCTGCTTGATTCCTCACCATTTCCTGTAACAGGTACCACTGGCATCCTTGCAGCCTCTGCTCCTGGCCCCTGGAGTTGTCTCTAAGATGTCTTATAGTGGCCACCGCCTTGCATGCCTCCTTGGTTTCCAATCCACTGCTTTTTCCCAGTCACTGCTCCTGATGTATTTGTCTGCACTCCCCAGGCCTCCATCTTGATCACCAGCTTAGGCCCTGCCTAGGAGCAGGCTCTGTGAGTCAGGTTCGTATGAATTAACCCCATTTTGCCTTGACTCTTGCCATCCGTCTTTCCTGAACTCTCGTTGCAAATCTCAATTACCATCCTACCCAAAAAGGAAAAAAAAAAAATCGAATGATATGGGAGGGTGGAGTGTCCTACAGTAAAAACCATTCCATAGAGCAGAATGGACAGGAATAGGTCAGGTCTGGGTGGGGGATCTTGATGTGAATGGAAGCTTAGTGAGAGCCTGTGGGGAGTTCAGGAGTGAGCCCTCTGAGTGTTTCTCTTACAACCGGGCAAGTGTCACCTGTCCTTCTCTGTGTGCTGAGAGCATATCCCTTGTGTGGGTTCATGAAAGCACTTGGTAAGAAAATCACTGGCTGAAGAGAGTGGTTCCCATCTTTATACATGATTTTAGCCCTGAAACATATTTTCTCAGGTTAGAGAATGGGGTTATCTGACTAATCATTTTAAACTCTTTTTCTGAACCCCCTTCTTCGGGTGTTCTCAGTCTAGGTATTATGAGTACCACTGACTGTGGCCATGTTGTCCATTAGTGGGCTGTTCTTGCTCTGGAGGGGTCCTTTGGAAAAACGTTAGTAGAGAAAAGCAGCAGAGAGGAAGTCTGCAAATCAACAAGAAAACAAACAACCCACATTCAGTAAGAACAGAGAGTGTATGACTCACAGGGACAAACACAGAGGCAGACACCCCCTCACTCTTTCCCTTTCAGACTTCTAAATGTTGTGAAGTGGGAGTCCTCACTGTTTCTGAGGGAGAGCCTGGCAGAAAGAAGCCTATTTTAAAAAAAACAAAAACAAAAACTTGTATAGGTAGTATGCAGACTAAACAGCATGTCTAGGCCTCCCAGTCCTGTCTATGGTGTTTGTCTTTTTAAAATATGGTCTGACTTACTTTAGTGGTAATTTCACCTGGTGGAATTTTACTCTTTGAGGTAATGGTACAAAAACCAGACCTGTCAGTTCTTTGGCTTCTAGCTTTTTTTTTTTTCTCTTTTCCTAAAATTTATTCGGGCTGTTGGTTCCCTTTTAGAAACCTGAGGAATAGAAGAGGAATTCCAGATGAAGTGTATGAGGAGATAAGGTTATGCCAGTGAGTCATGGGCATGTGCGTGTCTTCCATTTTGGAGGAAGCTCCGTCTGTGTAACCCTGACGAGGGCTTCTGAAGAGCTTGTGCACAGGAGACGGCGGTGTTTGTCATTGGGGTGTTCATTTAAAAGTCTGTGGCATGTTTCACTTTAGTGTTTGATTTGCTCTGTGTCAGGTTTGCTCCTGTGTTATGGACATTTTTTTAGTTTTGTCAGCCACATTTTCTAGATTATTTGAATAACATCTCACAGGCTGAGGTGCAGGCAGTGTGGCGGCGCCCTGCCCGCATCCAGCACGTGTGTCCTCATGTTCTGGAGGATACACAGGCGTGTGTGATGTATGTATGGTGTGATCTGCCCGGAAACCTGGTTCCTAGTGTCAGCTCTGCTGGCCAGTGGCTGTGTGACCCTCAGCGAGACCCTTCGTGTTATTTGCCTTCCGCTTCCTTACAAGTTAATGGAAATACCGATAATCTTTCTCTTTAGTCCTTGAAAGATTCCGGAAGTGATGTTACATTTGCTTTAAGTTGCAGAGACAATTTACTAACCTTTATATATATTCACGTACATCTCCCTGGACCGGGGAACGTATGTGTGTCTGTGACTGGCACATACATCCATCTGCTTTTCACATGAAGGCACATGTGTCTTTGGTGGACCCAGACACTCCCATGGCTTCCGTTGGTCTGTCACATGGCATATGGCACCTTGTGTGGTCCTCAAGGTAGTTCCCCGGGGAACTTCCCCATCTCGGGAAGGGCTGTCTCCTCCCATTGAGAAATCATCTTTGATTTCTCTTTCTCCCTCACGCCCCATATCCATTGCCCCCATCACCAATCCTGTCAGCTCCTCTTCGAAATGCACTTTCAAACCGGCCCGCTTCTCCCACCCCAGTTAGACCACCATTAACAGCCTCTGTTTATTGCCTCTCTGTAACCATTTTCCACACAGTAGCCAGAATGACATTTCAGAAATGTAAAACACATTAAAACAGGCCCTGCCTAAAACCAGACAGTGGCTCCTGGTGCTTTTAGGGTGAAACTCAGACTTCTAACCATGACCTCCTTGGCTCTCCTGATGTCATTCTTCTCTGCCTTGTTCACTAGACTCTGGCGAAGCTGAACTTCTTTCAGTTCTTCTACACACCACACTCTCTTACCTTAAGGATTTTTTTAAAAAGAGTTTATTTTTTAGAGCAATTTAGATTCATAGCAAAACTGAACAGAAAGTACAGAGAGTTCTCCTATGTCTCCTGTTCTCTACCCCACCACACACACAGCCCTTTCCAGGACAGACATCCCACACCAGAGTGATGCCTTCGTTACAGCAGTGCTCCTACACTGACATGTCATTATCACCCAGAGCCTGTAGTTTACTTCGGGGTTCGCTCTTAGTGTTGTGCATTTTATGACTTTTGACAACGTATAATGACATGTATCTACCATTATGAAGTATTGTACAGAACAGTTTCACTGTGTTAAACTCCTCTGTACTCTGCCTGTTCATCCCTTCCTCTCCCCAACCCCTGGAAACCACTGATCTTTTTTACTATCTCCACTGGAGTTTTGCCTTTTCCAGAATGTCACATAGCTGGAATTATACAGATTACCTTCTTTCACTTAGTAACCTGCATTTCAGGTTTCTCCAGGTCTTTTCATGACGTTAAGGATTTGTTCTAGATTTTTGCTCTGCTGGGCTTTTCCTGTCCATCCTATTTAACTGGTCTGTCTTATCCCCTGGGTCTGTTATTTTCTTTGTAGCCCTCGTTACCTTCTGATACGTTTGTTTGTTTACTCCCTGTTTCTCCAGCTAGTTCTTAAGCTCAGTGGGAATGGAGGTCTTGTCTGTTTCATTCCTCACTGTCCCCCCAGGACCTAAAATAGCTCTTCGTTCACAGTTGGTGTTCAGGAAATGTCATGCATTACCTGTAGACGAACCCCCTTTGGTTTTACTCGTCTCTTCCACTCGATTTTCAAGGTGACAAACTCTTTCTCTTACGCTGCTTCAGGTTTTGTTAAGAAGAGGCAGACATTCATGCTAAGTCACTGAGTCTGAGAATGATTTCTTGTTCACCTTTTGCTTCTGAAGCTCTCTTGGTTGTCTGCGGAATTTAATGGGTCTCCAGGCGAACAGCAGTTGGTAGCCTTGGTGGGAATCAGTCACAGTGCAAGAGAGAACAGAGCTGGTAGAAAATGATTAAGGGAAAATAGCAGAAAAGTATGATTGAACATTTATTGAGTCACACATTGTAGTCAAAGCTGTGTATAACATAAAAGCGAATTAGGAGACAAGTCAGAGATAAAATGAGTGAGCACACACAAGCACACCAGTACTACGGAGAGGGGGGTGTTTCTTCAGAGACCGTCTCTCATTTCTCTAACTATAGTCTTATCAAAATATATAGACTTGTTCGGCGGGGGGTGGGGGGGGGGTGGGGACATAACACAGCTAGTGTTTGTGGCCGAGTCATGCCCTAGGGGACACAGACAGGCCTGCAATTTCATTACTGCTTTTTAAAGAAACTTTCTCTTAGGCTAACAGACTTTCTGGGGAGAACAAACCAAGTGAAGCTGAGTTTAATGTTCTCATTAAAATGTTAAAGAGGCTTTATTCATGAACGACTAAAGCTGTAATTGCTTTATCCTTGTAAACTATGAAAATATGTGGTGATCTCTTACGGAGGCATTCACCCAGTCCCCTCTGTCTGGAAGGTCTGTTTAATGGAGGGCTTGGCTGGATCAAGGGCCTGGGAAGTAGCTTTTCCAGATTATATCCTTCAGGGACGTAGTAGTAGCAGTGGTGGCAGGACTCCTTCACTGACCTGTTTTCATTCAGTAGCTCATAGTTGGTATGTACTATTTGACTCTTTGGTCTTAAGTTCAGATTTGGAAGTCATATGACAGATGACCACATATATACACACACGGACGCAAATATTGTGGAAGTAGTTTTTTTTTTTTTAATTGCTCCCAAAGATACTAGCTTATTGGGATGAGAATAGAAGAAATCCAAAGATACTGAGATAATTTGAACAGAGAATTGGTGTTGAAAAGATACCATGTGAATCAAAGAGGGAGAAGACACTCAGAACTATTCCTCCCCACCTTCTCTCCGCTGTTTTCAACACCCCAGTGCAAAAACATAGCTGTAGAACTTAAGGTAGTGAGTACAGATGGCAAATACATCTATTTTTTTTCTTTTTGGAAATGCTTTTCATACTGTATAGATATGACTAAATTGTAGAGTTGGGATTCCTATATTGCTAGGAAACTAGATTGCTGGAACCCTCAACATGAAATTGAGGGGGTAAAAAAAGTTAAAATATGATATCTTTTCTTCAGTTCTTTATTATTAGAAAACACTGTTGAATGGTAACACATCTGTGTCTTATGATATGCAGAGATAGTAATATAAGTAATAACTAGGGATTGTTTTCAAATATATTTTTTCTTTTTTCCATTGATGGGTCATTTAAACGTCTCACTCTGGGTCAGATTTAAATTAAAATACATGTGTCCTAGAGCTGTCAAAGCTTTTTCTTCAAGGGGTCAAATCCTTCTTTTCAAATGTGAGTGCAGGGCATTTGTTAAAACTGACTGGAGTCTGAGGGAGCAATGGAGTTGAAAGTTAGCACAGGGAGCTCTTCCTGTGGGATTAGATTAGATAGGATTCTGAGGCATTCTTTTCTGGAGGGATGACCATCTCACCCTGACGATATTAATGGTGTTAATGTTAAAAAGAACCTCTTACAGTTTTTTTGGTTTTTTTTCTTCTTACAGTTTTTAACATAAAGAAAGGAACTCTAATTTCTGGAACACTGTTGATTATATAAAATGAAATAGATCTTTAAGAAATTATTAAGAGATACAGAGCAAAATATAACAAGTTACCACTGCAGGCCAGGCCAGCTCTGCCTCTAACTCCTCTTTGATTGAGAGGAGTGACTGGCAGTCCCTAGTTGGGGGAACTGCTAATTTTGAGGTGAATCCAAGGAGATGGGGACTCCTTCTGTTAAGGCGTAGCTCAGCTTGTTGTGTCTCCTCTTCCCCTTATCTAAGATAGGATCACGGCCTACAGTGAATCCATTCTGGAGCTTTCTTGGCTTGTCTAAAAAATCTTGGGGGGCTGTGCCCTGGTCTTGACTCCCTCGTGTGACACAGAAACTGTTGAGGAGAGGTAATGATGTGATGAGACCATCAGTAATAAAGGGGTGTGCATCATGGGAACACATGGAAAGATTCACTAATTTATCCCAAGCTAACTGTATTTTTAAAATTTTTTGAGAACTTTCGTCCTCTTCTTAGAGTTTTTATATCTGCTTGTTTGCTATTAGAATGTCTGTCATGGCATTGGACAACTCTGTGTCCCCGCCCAACCAGTCCCTCTTCCCCACTGGACAACTCTGTGTCCCCACCCAACCAGTCCCTCTTCCCTTTACTAGATCTCAGAGGCAAGTTACATCCAAGACTCTAAGTTGACCATATGATTAGATGACAATGCCAAAACCTTGGAATTTTTCAAAGTGCTTTAGTGTGTGATAGTGTTTTCCTCTACTTAATTCTGTTGTGCTTAGGCTTACACTGATCAGTAAGTTAATTGATGAATTAACTCATTCATTCATCAAAAATTTGGAGAGCATATACTATATGCGAGGGGCATATGCTACATCTAGGGACTGGGATAGAAGACAGGGATTTGTCTACAAAGTTTTGCCGATAGTTCACAGGGGTTGAAAATAATCCACAGGGGTTGAAAATAGAGTGAAATGCCTAAAGAAAACCAAATTGCTTTTCTCCAATTCGGAGAGTAAGTGTGAGATTGCCGTATCAAAGCCTGCTCCGTAGAGTTCTCTGTAAGTGCATTTCACGTGGGAAGCGGTACTAGATGTTTTCTGTATTACAATAATCTTCATATATTTATTAAGCTGTAACTTGTAAGGCTTCCTGATGGGGCGTTAAATGAGCCTTTTCGTGTGCTGCATTGTGTCTTTGTCAAGAAGCACTCCGTTAACTCCGACCTGTGTCATTCATCTTCCTTGGGCTGGTAATGAGGCACATTTCAGTCATTCCAAGAGGGTGTAGGGGATCTGTACAAAGAGGGAGAAGAGTAATGAAAAGGTTGGATTCATGGTGGGTCGGAGGGAATGCACTTAAGGAGAACCGGGGTTAGAATGAAACCCTTTGCCTAGTATACTTTATACCTTTGTTACCCATTTAGCACAGCAGCTGGATAATCCAGAATTGTTCTACATTTTAAAACTAAGAAAATGTTACATTACTACATTTTCAAAATATTTTTTTTTTCTTCTCAACTGTTGACCTGGCAGGTTAGGAGAATCTGGGACAGACAGAATACTGGAACAGTAGAGGCGCCCGCAGATCTGTCATTTCTGAGCTCTGTGCTTGGAAGAACTGGCTACATACTGATAATGGAGATCAACTCTAGGCAAGGAAAGTGAGTGTAGGAGAGGGGAACAGAAGTGTGGGGATGTTAGTGGAGCAAAGGGAAGAGAGATCAAGGGAAGAGAGTAGAAAGATGTTTTTGGTTGTCCTTGCTTCTGTCCCTTATCTCCTCACAAAAGGAGGGTGTGGACAAGCAGGCGGATTAGAAGCAAAATAGATGAGAGTTGAATCAGAGACTGGAGGGCACCTGGAGGTACTAGGGGAGAAGGAAAATGACCGAGAGAAATCGCAAGAGTAAGTGAGGGGGAAGGAGATGGGATAAGAACTATTTAAATGCACAGAGAAGAGACAGGCTTGGAGAGAGGTGTGCACTCAGTGTCCCACTGAGAGCTTTCAGTTGCTCCCAGCAGTGCACCTGCCAAACAGCCAGTGTCCCTCGCCTGAGACATTTCCCTGACTTTTGTATTAACTTTAATGCAATTCTCTTTAAGGCCCCCGAATTGCTGGTTGCAGTTTCATTGACACTCTCTGTGATCAAATAGCAAATGTGGAGGGCACCGTTCTGTTATCCCTGCCCCCTTGCAATGTTCCAAAGACTTCTGAGTTTGTGTTTCTTGCATTTGATGTTTGCCATTCCTCTTTGTCTACAGGTAGGAGAGTTAAAAGGGAAAAAAATGTTCCTAAGGGCCGCCACATTTATAGCTCATGCATACAAATATTCAAAGCAGTTGGGAAAAAACCCCCATACAATCGCAATCCAATGTTTTTTCTAAGTAAGGTAGTTGCCTCTTTCATTGCTGGTCTAGGTACTTGCCATAACCCAATACCACACTCACTGTGCCTATAGGTGGGCTGCTTCTTGAAAAATCTTTCATCTTTTTTTTTCCCCAAAGCTGAGCTCAGGAAGACTTCCCAGTATTCCAGGTCTGGGTCAGATGCTTCCCAAGTATGCACCACTGCCCACCTCTGCAGCCTGGTTTTCTGTGCTGACCTTTCCATAGTAGACCTACAATTCAATGTTGAAATTTCTGTCCTTCCAGTAGACTTTGGGTTCTTTGAACAATGTTGGTTATTATAGATCACCTGAGTAGATGTTTACTATCTGGTTATATAGAATGAATGAATGACCTATGATGATGGTCTTTGGACTGTAAAACAAAATCCTTCCAGAATAATATTATGCTTTTAGATATCAGTTGATAATTAGCATAACATGTTCTGGAAAGGAAAAGCTGATGTAGGCAGCAGGAAGTGGCTTCTGGGGAGTTTAGTAGGTTCCCAGATTCATGCAACTGTAGTAAAGGGATTTTGATTTCATTAACTCCTGGAGACCAGAGGACAGTCTTAGAAGTCTCAGGTGACTTCGTTCTTGTGATTCTAATAATCACAGGCCAGATGCATAATGCACTTCAGAACCATGCTTCTCAGACCTGAATATGCATGGGAACCCCCTGAAGGTCTCAGTAAAATGCAGATTCAATTTCAGTAGGTCTCAGGTAGGTTCTCAGGCTCCCTGGTGATGATGATGTTGCTGGTCTATGGATCCAGCTGGAGTAAGAGGACTTTAAAGTATTTTCTAGAAAATAAGGTTGGGATTTATCTTATGAAAATGTCTAGATGCATTTTTATAGTTTGCACCACAGCAGACTTTCTGAGAGGAAACTTCTATGTTTCTGTTACTTTATCTTAGAAATTTGGAAGAAGCCTTTCCCACACTTAAACATGCTAATCCTATACCAGTCAGCCCCCAGAACAACTCTGGAGTGATACTCTACGTTGTACTGCCTTTAATTAATATACAGCTTTATTTATTTAGGTTTTCTTAGATGTGGGAGGCCCTGGCTCTAGCCTTGGCCCTGCCGGAGCTACTTTGGCAACAAGGACTACCTTCAAAGCAGAAATACTCTTTGGAAGATTGATGGCTCGTGGGCTGGGTTTACGATAAGACCTTCATTTATTGATTGTTACCGGGTTAGCATCACGCAGAGACGTTCTCCAAGGGCAGTCAGTTGGAATGGCTAGAAATAAGAAAGGGCAGCGTTCAGCTCAAACTTTGCAAGTGAAACCTTGCGTCTGCCTCCACAGGTTCAAACAGCTCTCTGAATTCGGTGTTTGGAGTTTCTTCTAACAAGATGGCCCTTTATTTTACAGGTCCTCGGAAGCAGCATGATATCATCTCTGTAAGACGTGCAAGAGAGAGCGCTCACCATGCTCAGGTAAAGGGATGGTGTGTCCAGGGAGTGACAAGTAGGACTAGTGGCATGTTGTTTGTCACTGCGGGAGAGGTGATTCAGCTTAATTATACCATTGACATCATTCTCTCTTGTGTGTTTCACTCCCTTACACCTCGGGTGCAGAGGACCAGTCCTCGGTGAGCTCGGGGAACTAGCATGCCTTTGAGGAGCACCTGCAAAGTCCCTACAATAGGGCCTCTGTACACAGCCAGTGGGGAAATAGGACTAGTCACCGGAACTCTCTTTCCGTTTTCTGCAGAGTTAACGTAGTATTACCACTATTGTTCATCTCTATTACCCGATCAGAAGGCATTTATCTTTTCAACATGTCTGTAAATATGTGAGTATTGAAACTCTTCTAATTAAAGTCTTATCTCCGTCCCCTTATCTGGAGTTGCCGTTCTAAATATTCTTTGCATTTTCTTTTTAAATAAATGCATGTCCCACAACTTTGATTTGCCCAAATAGGTCACCAAGATTAATTTTCCATTAACCTTTATTGCTTCTGTTTCTTTCTAATCATCTTTTTAGAGGATTAAACAGTTCCCATTGGGTCAGCCTTCATATAGGATATAAACCATATTTTTCTTTGATGACCTTTATGGAACTACTATAGAAGGGGGTGACCTGTGGTCCAGTGAGTGAACCTGCCCGCTTTCACCGAGTCAGAGCATCTGTGGAAAGACCCCCTCAGAGAGTTCTGTTTCCTGGCAGTTTTGTCACTGGCCTCACTTCTTTTGTGACCCAGTTTATATTAGTTTTTTCTGACGGCTATACCAAAGTAGCCCAAACCCTGGTGACTTAAACTTATCATTGGTGGTTCCGGAGGCCAGACGTCCAGGTGTCAGTGAGGTTGATTTCTTCTGAGAGCTGTGAGAGAGACCCTTTTGCATGCCTCTCTCCTAGCTTCTGGTGACCTTTGGTGTTTCTGGCATGTGCATGGCCATCCTTCTCCCTGGGTGTTGACATTGTCTTCCTTTTATGTGTGTCTATCTCTCTGTTCAAATTTCCCCTTTGTACAAGGGTAACTTTCACATTGGATTGGGAACCACTTTAATGACTTCATCATAACTTGACCGTCTAAAAAGACCCTACTTCTAAAGCAGGTCACATTTACAAGTATGAGAGATTAGGCCTTCAACATCCCTTTGGCGTACACATTTCAAAACCCATCACACCATCCTAGGAAAGGACACTTAATTCGTTTCGTATCCCTTAAAGAAACGAGCACAGTGCCTTTTGCTTAATATTGGTTGAATGAATGAATAACAGAGACCATAATGGCCCTGGTCAAATTTAAGTTGAAAAAATAAATGTGGCCATCAGAGGTGGACAAGTCTTCTGCTGATACTTGGCTTCGGCGAACGCTTACTTTCAGGATAGTCCAAGTTAAACAACGTCATGAACGTGCTAAGATTTTCCCTTTAAAAGTAATAGCAACTGCAGTTTCTATAAAATAGAGCCCTCTGTGTGAGCAAGTCGTGCCTTCTCATTTCAGGCTGAACTGCCAATTTACATGCCGCCCCTATCAGTACATCAAGATAGCTTTCCAGCTAATTCAGTACCACTTAAATCATACTTAGTCGGGCTGTTCTTCCTTCCCTGCCGCATTGCCTCGCACTTATTAAATGTAGTGTTCTGCTCCCTAGCACTAATCCATGAAGGCTATCTGAGACAGATCTGCTCTTGTGCCATCTCCCCCTCTGTTCTTCCTCAGCTCGAAATTATTAAAAGTTCTCTTTTGAGTGTTTAGATTTGAGTGTTGATCAAATATGAGGATCCTGGTCTCCAGGTAGCCCTTGATCACCATTCTTTTTTAAATTTTTATTTTATTTTATTTTATTTTCTCAGTGTTCCAAGATTCATTGTTTATGCACCACACCCAGTGCTCCATGCAATACGTGCCCTCCATAATACCCACCACCAGGCTCACCCCCCCCTCCCCGCAAAACTCTCAGTTTGTTTCTCAGAGTCCACAGTGTCTCATGCTTCGTCTCCCTCTCCTGTTTCCCTCAATTTACTTTTCCTTTCCTTCTCCTAATGTCCTCCATGTTATTCCTTATGTTCCACAAGTTAAGTGAGACCACGTGATAATTGACTCTCTCTGCTTGATTATTTCACTCAGCATAATCTCCAGTCCCATTCATGTTGATGCAAAGGTTGGGTGTTCGTCCTTTCTGATGGCTGAGTAATACTCCATTGTATATATGGACCATATCTTCTTTATCCATTCGTCTGTTGAAGGGCATCTTGGCTCTTTCCGCAGTTTGGTGACTGTGGACATTGCTGCTTTGAACCCATTCTTTAGAAATGTCTATTTAGAAAGCCCCTGTTTCCTGTAAGGGTAGAGCTTTCCGGCCATGTCTACCTTACTTCCAGGAGAGCATTACCTTTTTATATCAAAAGGAAGTCTCCTGCTGAGAGAAGTCAAAGGCCAGGAGGGATTTCCTCCTGGGGAAGGTGGGGTGAAGTAAGCATCTTTAGGAGCCTGTGCATTGGTGTTACCTACTACAGGTTGGCAGGCCAAGTCGACGAGGGACTGAGGGTCTCAGGCCCTGGCCTTCCGGAAACCTGTACAGCAGCCAGGCTGGAATAATTTATTTACCGTCTTCTCACTCCCATGGAGGCTTTCATGTTCCTGGGGGTGGGGCTGCACCCTGCACCATGGCCAAGTGATAGCATTGGCCTAGACAGCATGGATTTGTAAGATGATGACAGGCAGTAGAAAATGAAAATGAAAGTAAAAATTCATTTTACCGTTTTTCACACCGACATTAGTCCAAAGAAAACTGGTGAATCCAATGGCAGATATTTATGGAGTGTATGATGCACGCAGGCATGGTTCTACCAGACGCTGTGTATGGATGTAAACTCCATCCTGGCGCCTCCATTGCTTGCTTTTCTACTTCATTTTGTTCAACAGCCTGCTACCCTTAGTTAGAGGCCCTCTGTGACTTACCATGGGAATCTCCTTGTTTGGTTGGTGAGAGTGTGTCTTTGGGGCTTCATTGAAATTAAAAGAACCAGGGCGCTCGGGTGGCTCAGTTGGCTGGGCATCTGTCTCTTGATCTCAGCTTGGGTCTTGATCTCAGGGTCAGGAGTTCAGGACCCACTGGGTGTGGAGACTACATGAAAAAAAAAAAAAAGGAAAGAAAAGAAATTAAAACAACCAATTTATATTGTCACATAGGGATTAAGTCTGAATGATGATGGAATAGCCCTTTGACAATTACATGTAGAGTTCAGTGAGCAATTACATTTTGGTCATTAGACTGTCCTTAAATACCTTTCTGTGTACTCTATGGTATGTTAGTACAATTATAACATTCTAATAAATCCTCTTTTAATAGTTAGGTTATTTTATGTGTACCAGAACTTCCCTACTATTCCCTACTATTAAAGAGAAAATACATGAGAAATAAAACCTCAGGTGCCCTGAAAATTAAAAACTAATTTACTGTTGCTTAGTCCTTTCCCCCCTTCTGTTTTATATTCTCTAATTTCCCTAACCTTAGATTTCTGAAAATTCAGATGTAAGAGTTCTATGGAATTGATAATAATATATTCATTGTTAAACTCTGATTTTTACAAAGGGGAAATGATTTTCTGTGTCCCTTTAGGTAGTTAATAATTAACATGGTAGTTTTTTATGCTTCTGAAATTAGAGTATATTTATGTTACATGGAAACTCTTCTAATTAAAGAAACTATACTTTGGATTTTTATTTATTTATTTGACAGACAGATTACAAGTAGGCAGAGAGGCAGGCAGAGAGAGAGGAGGAAGCAGGCTCCCTGCTGAGCAGAGAGCCCAATGTGGGGCTTGATCCCAGGACCCTGGGATTATGACCTGAGCCTAAGGCAGAGGCTTTAACCCATTGAGCCACCCAGGCGCCCCAAGAAACTATACTTTGAATGAAGAATCTATCAAACTTTTCTCAGAAAATGTTTACACCCGAGTAAGTTAAAATAGGAATCTTAGTGTTTGTTCTGTCTGGGTTCTTCCCTGCCTCCATCTCCTGGTGGTTCCTTCTTTGTTTCTTTTAAATCCAAATGTTTATGCTCAGTGTTTCTAAGCTGATAATGTGAAAAGCAATGAAGAAGAGCATTGGGCTTCTGGCAGAGAACTCAGAAGCTTGGCATTCTCCTTGTTTTGCTTACCCTACATTTATTTATTTTTTTAAAGATTATTTATTTATTTACTTATTTATTCGACAGACAGAGATCACAAGTAGGCAGAGAGGCAGGCAGAGAGAGAGAGGGGGAAGCAGGCTCCCCGCTAAGCAGAAAGCTGTATGTGGGGCTAGTTCCTAGGAACCTAGGATCATGACCTGAGCCGGAGTCAGAGGCTTTAACCCACTAAGCCACCCAGGTGCCCCCAATTATTCTACATTTAGTTATTACTAAGTTCTCCAGGTTTCTATATTCTTTCATAGTTTTACTTTCTTTTTCCTTTTCATCTATGGCCATCCTTTTGTAGTCTTCTTTTTCTTTTGTTTGTTCATACGAGTATTCACTTCATTCATTCATTCATTCATTCATTCATTCACTCATGTATTGTCCTTCCCACATGTGCCAATAATTGTTCTGGGGGTAATATCAAGGGTGTTATAGTTCAGTTGGGAGATGATCCTTTAGGAACAGTTGCTCTGATGGAGCTACATAGTAGCTTTCCCTCACACAAGGGAACGGAGCAAGTGGTTTGGCTTGGGGCAGTCAGGAAATGCCTTATAGAGAAGTTAGCCTTTGAGCAGAGATTGGAAGGAGTTGAACACTGCCAGATGGACTAGTGTGGTGGAGAGAGAATGTTCCAAAGGAGACAGAGGGAGGGCAGCTTAGCACAGAACTATGCAGAGCAGGGAGTGTGCTTGACGTTTGGGTGTTCGTGGAACAGGAAGTGGGAAAGAGCCTGTGCGGCCAGGTAGGGTGGGCAGGAATCACATCTTGGAGAGGAGATCCCCTTGCATCTTGCCTTGCCTGCCTTCCTGCCTCGTGTCTGTAAGTTGCAGCTGCCTTCAATTCATCGTGCATATGGTGATGAGGCTGTGTGAGGAAGAGCTATGTCCTGCCTCGCACCTCCCTGGTCTTATTGCTTCCCGAGGAAGTCAGGCCTTCCTCACCTGTCCCTTGAGGATCTCAGCCATTTCTCTCTTGCATTTGGTCTGAAAATCATTGACCCCCAGCTAAATCTGCTGCCTTTCTTTTCACACACAGTTTGTCCCTTTCTCTTCCTAGCTTCCCTTTTCAAAATCCTCCCATCCTCCAAGATCTCACTCGAATTCACTTCCTTTATGAAGCTTTTCTCTGCTCATATGTGATTTTACACCCTCTGAACTCCAGGAGAACTTCTGAGGGACTCTTCACATCACAATTTCACACGCTTCTTTAAATCCCATGTTATTGGGCACCTGGGTGGCTCACTGGGTTAAGCCTCTGCCTTAAGTTTAGGTCATGATCTCAGAGTCCTGGGATTGAGCCCCGCATGGGGCTCTCTGCTCAGCGGGGAACCTGCTTCCCCCCTCTCTTTGCCTACTTGTGATCTCTCTCTGTCAAATAAATAAATAAGATCTTTAAAAAAAAATAATAAATCCCACATTCTTGACAGCACTTTGGGAGGACTGGTGCTTGTTATAGGGAAGGGCCAACAGCCCGTTACAGATCCTGTCCAAGCCTGAAGAGCAACTTCTCGCATCTAGTAGGCACTGCATTGATGTTTGTTAGAAGAATGGAGAGGAACAGAGTTCCTTTAATTTCTAGAGCTCTTACAGAGGGGTTGATTAATTGTCATGCAGGAGTGGCTGTGGCTCATGTCATGTCCAGATGAAACTATTGCAGGGCAGAGTAATTGTCAGTGGAAGGTAGAAGGATTATGTGCAATGAAAAGCAGGAATATGTACGGAAAAGAGATCCATTCTGAAAACTAGTTACATGACCCTGGAGCTTAGACACAGGAAGAAGAAACTTTGAACGCCATTAAAGCTTACGTGAGTGGTCTTGACAGGGAGTGACAGATGGCCTAACAGGTAAGAGCACCTATATTGCATTAAGAAGCTCTGCGTCTTTATATGAGAGGGCCTCTGGAGGACCTGATTCAATTTCAGACTCCTCAGTTGCAGATCTGGAGACAATCACAAATTCAGAAATATATTTATGAAAGTCTGTTGCTACTGAGCTCAAAAGACCATAATCCTATTACTTGCGATTTTGAAAAGGGTAAACATGAATAACTGAAAGGAGATATTGATTAAAGAAGTAATATGAACAGGAATAATGGAATTAAAGTAATTGAGGCAATATTGGGCCTAATGGGCCTTGTTCTCTTAATGCCTTTCTTCTGCTCTTTGTATTGAGTTGGCTCTGAAGTCGATTGGACCGTGTGCACAGGAGGAGGAGGACGTAATGGAGGAATTAGTATTGCTGTCTATGAAAAAATCAATCTGTTGTTCTTACAGAAGAACATCAATCAGTCTGTGAAATCAATTAACTGGATTTTTTTTTTTTTTACATTTGGCTTATAAGGTAATGAGACAAATGATGAGAAAAGACTATATGCCTCACACATAGTAGATACTCAGTAAATGTTTCTTGAATTAAAAACCAAAGGATACCGTTGGGTAAGCCCCTTCATCAGTATTAATCCAGTCTGTTCCTTTCGCTTGGCTCTATCCACATGACTGTAAATGTGGATGCCTCAATGCCATTGATCTGGGAAGTGAGTCTCTCACATTTTTACTGCCAAGCCATCTAGGCCAGCTTCACGTGGCCTGGGATCCTTGCAATGACTGAGCTGTTTTCTGTGGCTAGACTTTTTGCCCCATAGTGTACTGGCAGATTACATTTTTTGAAACCTCATTTTGATGATGGTACTCCTTGTTCTGTGCCTTCTCTTTGTCTACAAAGTTACAGGCTCATCGTACTCCTTTCTTTCTTTCTTTCTTTTTTTTTTTTAAGATTTATTTATTTACTTTTTAGAGAGAGAGAACGCATGCATGAATGCGGGGAGGGGCAGGGAGAGAGGGAGAGAGAGAATTTTAAGAAGATTCCCTGTTGAGTGTGGAGCCCGACATGGGGCTTGATCTCAAGACCCTGAGGTCATGACCTGAGCTGAAGCCAGGAGTCAGATGCTTAACCAACTGAGCCATCCAGGCGCCGCTGCATTCATTGTACTTCTGAGTTCATTCCCTACTCTATGGCTTTGGGAAGCTTCTGCATTCAGACATCCGTACCTCTCAGCCACACTTCCCTTCCCACCACCTACTATCCAGATCCGAAGGGGAAGACAGATTTGTCTTCGTTTTTGAACATGTGCAATATTCTCCTTGGAGTCCTTCCTCTCATAGCTGTATGCATCCAATTAAAAGCCCGCTCTGTCTCAGGCAGTAGTTATATTCCTAAACTTGTTCATTATCAGAACCCATGTTATGAAGACAATTATTTCGGTGGGATAATTGGCGTTAGGGATTAGAGAGTTGCAGGGGCACAGAAACAAAGTTGTTTTACCTGCAGTTATTTTACCTGCAGTTATTTCAGTAACAATGATGATGATGATGATGGTGTTTTCAATCTGTAGAAGACTGTAACTTTAAAACCAGCACATCACTGAAAAAATATAACGTTTTACTATATCTCTTTTCATAAGGTTGCAGGGCACTAAACTGGTATTTAAAAAAAAATCATTTCACATCTTTATTACCTGCTATGGTGAAAAATACAGAATAAAGATTTTAAAGCAGCTGTATTGTAAGCAGAACAGTTTCTTTTTTTCTGTATGCCAGCAGCCTTCCTCTGCATAAAGTAAACCTCATTCTTCAGTCAGTTGATCACTTTGTATCTAATACACATTATGCAAACTCCACAAAAGAAATGTTTCTAAGTGTTTATTTTTCAAAGCTGCCTTCCTTGGGTTTGCCTCTGACTATTCCATTCCTTTGGCTGATGGTTTTTCCCTCTGAATACTCTCATTTTGGTTAATTATCAATTCAAGGACCCTTTAAATAGTTAACCTTTTTGAGAATTTTTCCAGGCTGTTCTGAAATAGAGACACACTTTTATTTCCCACAGTGCTAAACACATTGTTAAGACAGTGAGGTACATTCAGTTATAAGAGCATGCAGTCATCACATTCAGTTCCACCAAAATCCCAATTTCTAACTTTCCTTCTTCCCGTTCCTCTTGAACATTGGACATCCCTGTCTTAATGGTGAAGAAAAATTAAATAATGCCCATTTCAATGTGAAAGGATGAAGAGTGATTGACAGTTTTCAGATTAAAGATGAGCACATGTTTTATTTACTTCCTGGTCCTTCCTGAAACTCCATTAAAATGACTTTTAAGGGTTTTTTTTTTTTTTTTTTTTTTTAAGGCACATACCTATAAGAACAAAGAAAGAAGGCAACAGCGGTAGCGTTTGAGAATCTGGGATATACAGCTGGATGAGTAGTGGCTTATGGAGCAGGCCTCAGAAAGCAGAGTTTTTTGTTGTTTTTTTTTTTAAGATTTTATTTATTTATTTGACAGAGATCACAAGGAGGCAGAAAGGCAGGCAGAGAGAGAGGAAGGGAAGCAGGCTCCCTGCTGAGCAGAGAGCCTGATGTGGGGCTGGATCCCAGGACCCTGAGATCATGACCTGAGCCGAAGGCAGAGGCTTTAACCCACTGAGCCACCCAGGCGCCCCAGAAAGCAGAGTTTTAATTTGGCAGAGGAGAAAGGAAGGAGGAGCCCAGTTTACCCTAGCGAAACCTGCAGAAGCTCAGGAATTCTCAGCAACAAGAACCCCTTGGAAATGAAAGTGAAAATAGGGGTAACAATAGGAGTATTTGATTGAAAGTTCAGTTCTGCTTCCCAACTGTATACAAGCAGGTAACTTCCCCTCTTCCCCTCCCAACAGAGGAATGGAGATTATTTTTTCTTGTAGAAATGATAAAACGGGTTTCTGGATTTGCAGATATCAGGAGAGGTTTAAAGTGGCATTATATTGTCTTGAAATCAGGAAGATTGTATTAATTTACCAAATCCTGAGAATCACAGCCTCTTTCTCTGTGCACCGTAGCCTGAGGGCAGCCAGGATGATACCCTACCTGAAGGAGACTCCAGGATACTTCCCTGGGGTTAGGAGCTAAAAATAAAACTCAAGGATACTGACAGCTAGGGTTCCCCCAAAGAAGAGACCTAACTAGAACAATCCTACAATAAACCCCAAACCAAAAACACAGCCCTGCAACTTTACTGTTGACTTTCTAGTTCTTCACTTCTAAATATCAGCACATGGCCAAGGATCATCAGACATTTAAGAAAAGTATCATGAGAGATAAAAACTAAAACAGGCAAACATTTAAAAAAGCAGCTTGGAGGAAACTGAACCTTTTGTAGGAAGAAGAAATCTTAAAAAAGAAATCATCTGTATCTTTGGAGGGATAAAGTACATATTAAAACCAGGGGCGCCTGGGTGGCTCAGTGGATTAAGCCGCTGCCTTCGGCTCAGGTCATGATCTCAGGGTCCTGGGATCGAGCCCCGCATTGGGCTCTCTGCTCCGCGGGGAGCCTGCTTCCTCCTCTCTTTCTCTGCCTGCCTCTCTGCCTGCTTGAAATCTCTGTCTGTCAAATAAATAAATAAAATCTTTAAAAAAAAAAAAGTACATATTAAAACCATGAAAGAGGAATAGAATCTATAAGAGATAGGAGACAAATATAAGTTTCAAATTTTATATATACAAATATATACAAATTTTATATATTTGTATATATATACAAATATATTAAAAAAAAAACTTCCTAGAATGTGGAGTGAAAATAAAAAGAATAGAAAATATAAAAAGATAGAAAATGTGTAGGAGTGGTTCATGAGGTCCTGTGTCCAAAAATAGTTAACACCAGATTGAGAAAATGAGTATAGAAAATTATCAAAGAGATAGTTTAACAAAATTTCCTACAATCAGAGGTAGGAATTTCTAATCAAGAGATTTTGCCAATACGTGTTCATGAAACTTACAAAATGATGATGTGCTCCAGTAAATGACAGAGTGAGCCAATCCGAAGGCTCAGGATCCCTGAGACAGGACCAACACAAGAGCCAGGAGTACAGCGGGACTAGTGATCCTCTGATGGAAGCTGGGGTGGGGAGAGGGGCTTGGGAGAGACTTCCTCAACGTGGAAAAACTGATAAAGCTCTTGCTGTGTTTGTGTGGAGTTGAGAGTTACAAGTCTGGGGAAGCTATGGGGATAACCTCATGAAAAGTATATAGGAAACTAACCCAAATTAAATGTAACAGTGATTAACTTCAGGAAAGACAAAAAATAAGAAACAGAAATATAATCATAGATTATTACATGATTCAAATACTAATGGTACCCCTACGGCTATAATGATCTCAAAATTGATGTTTAAGGTAACCAAGATTGTGGTAGAATTTTGAGAGGACGGGGTCATGGGGCATGTTTATGTGTGTGAAAGAATGCTAACCCTCTTCTTTCTCACTGGGAAACCAATAGGCAGTACCTGAAATGGAGACACCTAGAAGTGGTACTATAAGCATGTTATTTAAATCAGTTATCAGTTTTGCCTCATTATAGCACACATAGAAACTGATACTTAATAATGCAGCGAGTTTAGGACATCCATTTGGAGAATATTGTATAGATATGAAAGTTCTGGATAGAATTTTTACAGATTTTTTTAAAAGATTTTGTTTATTTGACACAGAGAGAGCACGCACAAGCAGGGGGAGCAGAGGGAAAGGGAGAAGCAGGCTCCCCACTGAGCAGGGAGCCCGATGCAGGGCTCAATCCCAGGACTCTGAGATCATGACCTGAGCTGAAGACATACACTCAACACACTGAGCCGTTCAATCACCCCCTTTTCAGATTTTCTAATGAGAAACCTGATCTTGCTTTTACAAACATAACTTTTTAAATATTGCATACATGCCTCAAGTAGCTAAACACGTTTCTTTTTTTTTTTTTTTAAGATTTTATTTATTTATTTGACACAGATAGAGATCACAAGTAGGCAGAGAGACAGGCAGAGAGAGAGGAGGAAGCAGGCTCACTGCGGAGCAGAGAGCCCGATGTGGGGCTTGATCCCAGGACCCTGAGATCATGACCTGAGCCGAAGGCAATGGCTTAATCCACTGAGCCACCCAGGCGCCCCTACTAAACACGTTTCTTTATTAAGATTTTAGTGATTCTCTAAATTCTTGTTAGTCATTATTGGATACTACACAAGCAGTGATTTAAAAAAAAAAATTCAAGCCATTTCACAACACTATCCCAAGTTTTACAAAAGTTAAAATTTAAAAAAATCAATAGCTTTAATCCTTTGTCTTAGTATTTAAATGCTATACTCTGATAGCCCCCATTGAATTTTTTCCTATAAAATAATGAAAAATAATGAGGAGGCCTTAATTGCAAAATGTTTGTTCATGTTCAGTGTTGGGAGCAGACACCCCGTAGGTAGCTTGGTTGTCAATGAAAGAGTACATGAGCCCCAGATGGAAAGAGGTATCAGGAAACCTTATGGAGAGAATTTGGGGAGCTGTCCTCTGTAGCTTTGTCCACCGGGTCCCCTTCCCCAAGCTCATTTACCAGCTTCATGGGTCATTTCTCCACAAAGGGCAGGGACACTGTTGAAGTGGGGATCTATGGACATGTTTAATGCCTCTCAGCCAGGCAGGGAGTACCACATTTTTGGTCTCTGGCAAAACTGACGTCCTGTTGTCACCTGTCCAGAGGTGCCAGGTGCCCCAGCCTTGCCCGCCCCCCACCTGCTTCCGAGGGGCCAAGGGGCATTGGCCAACTTGGAACCCATTCACAGCACAGCAGTGTGTCAGGACCTGCTACTGGTTGGAGAGCGCTGATTTCCAGCTGTGGCAGCCAAGTCCAGAATAATTACCTAGAAACCTGAAAGCACTTAAGCTCTGGACCCAGGATGATGTAATGGTTGAAGCTGTGGTATGAATCAGTGGGTATAAATACGAACTATATTTTAAATTATTTTTATTAATATATAATGTATTATTTGCCCCAGGGGTACAGGTCTGTGAATTGTCAGGCTTACACATCTCAGAGCACTCACCATTGCATTTATCCTCCCCAATGTCCATCACCCAGTCACCCTATCCCTACCCCCCACCCCCAGCAACCCTCAGTTTGTTTTGTGAGATTAAGAATCCCTATCCCATCTTGTTTCATTTTTCCCTTAATACAAACTATTTTTTTTAAGAAAACATCTTTCATGTGTTCCAGATCTTCTAGACCTTTTGTCTTATCAAGGCATTGGGAAGAAGTGCTTTCCACTCTGTTTTCATGTGACGAAACAGTGAAATGTATGCAGTTGTGAAACGGGATACACTTTAGGAGCCGCACAGCTTGTGGATTATGTATATGCTGTATTTCACCATTTTGTCTCAAAAATTAAGATAAGGGAAAAGACAGTACCTTTGAGGATAGCAAACTTCATTTTTCATGAAGTGGGAAGAGAATTTGAAATTAATGGGGAATATAGCTTGTGTTTTGAATCTTTAGTTTATTGTTTTCCTGCTGTTCTGGGGAAGTTAGCAATAATGTTTTAGGAGAAGAGTTAGGAAATGGATAGTCACTCTTTTCACTAAATTAGCTGGGAAAGAAGAAACACACTTGAGAATACATAGTGGAGAACTCTCTCTCTTTCCTAATGCAGAGGGGACAGAGCGCGTGGTCCATTTGGTGCCCTCCATAGTCAAGGCTGAAATTGGGAACAATGGTGCTTTAATTCGCTGCTCAGCTAATGGACCTGCTGATTTATGCTCATTTTTCAGACATCTAATATGTCCTTAAAACACTCTCAAGGGTTTTATACTTTTAGCCTGAGGTCCCCGTGCTTCATTTTTCCTTTTGTTCTCCAGACACTCTCATTGCCTCTCCCTGTTTCATCTTCTGAGAGGTTCGGAATAATGCATGGTGTGCACTGAATAATTTGGAGGGAGCTTGTGACATGTCTTGATGATGTTTAAGCCACTCAGAATCCTAGGAAATAGTCCCGGCTTGCATTAGCCATAGATTAATTCAGGTGAACTTTAGAGTCTTAATTTTTAAAAATTTACATTTTTACCAGTGATGATTGAAAAACATTGGCATTCTTTCTGCCCACATTACTGATTACAATTGCAAATTCTTGCAAAAAGTGCTAGAAGGACTTCTCACTGTTCCGTAAGGAACAGAGTATTATTTTACCCATGTCATGGTTATTAAATATTTAAAAAACAATTTTCCAAAAATAATCTATACCTGTATGTAACATGTGCATAAATCACAATAGGAAATGTATTCTGATATGCTTGCCTAGTAATACTTGTGTAGGTGGGTTTATGTATCTCAGAGAATTTGTCAAGAGGAAAGGTGAAATTTGGGTGACATTTCTCATTTAAGACTTTGTTATGAGAATGATAAGAGCAAGAGTGCTTTTGGATGAGGTCAAGGTAGTTATTAATCAGGCGGTTACCAGCTTATTGCCCCAGGATTCCTGGTTGTGAGCTGGGTGTGAGTCCAGACCTTATGATCCGAACCAAACGGTGGAAAACCATGATGAGTTAGTTTTTTGGGATATGGAATCAAGGAAACCCATCAGCTCTTGAATTTGCCTGGTGGGAAATGAGCTGTTCTAAGTGGAGATTCAAAGGAGAGCAAGAACATACCATGGGGAAGGATAGTGGGACAGAAGTGTTGGCACCACTGCCTGGAGAGCAGAGGCTCCACAGACAGGTCTACGGCAAGGGAGTGGGGCACAGCTGGGAAGGGGAGAGTCAGGGAAGGAAGGGAGTCAGCTGGTGGATTTGTAAATCTGGGGTTGGAAATTTAATTTCAAAAGCAACATTTGGCACACTTGGCAACAAGTGACATGATCAAAATGCCATTTGGGGGAGGTTGGTTCTTGCTGTGGGTTACAAAATAACTCACAAGAGGAAGAAGCCTGGTGCATGATGAGGAGGACTGCCCCTGGGGAAGGAAAAAGGAGAAGGGCTTGCACTTGGTGACAAGATCCACAGAGAAGATAGAAGAGAAAGAGAAGTTACAGGTAACTTTCAGTCAAGCCTAGGGCTACTTCCTTGGAGAACTCCTCCAGTCCCTGCAAGTCAAACAAAACAAAACAAAACAAAACAAAACAAAACAAAACAAAACAAAACAAAACAGGGTATCCAGAAGAAATGTCCAAATGCTTTCTGGAATGTGTCAGTTCTCTTCTGAGCCTGCAAGTCACGGAACAGTGGAAATGGAACAGATTGCGAAAGACAGGAGTTTGTTAAGTTGATCAGTTCTCATTTGGAGGCACTCAGACCCTTCCCCTAATTCCACCAGCTCCCAGGAGACCCTCCAGGCATCAGTAAATAAAGGAGTGTGCTAAGAGTTAGGGGTTAGGGAAGGGAACACAGGCCTGTGGATCTTTGGTGCATTTGCTGTAACTGGATCTGGGTGTGTGAATAAGCATTCCACATCACAGAGAAGAGAGGGAAGAGCAGAGGCTTGGACGCAAACATTGTGAACGCTTTGTGAGAAGGCCAAGGGAGGAAAGAAGCCAGAGAAGGAGCGGTCAGGGTGGCAGCAAACCCGTGAAATTGTTTGATCTAAACTTGAAATAGGTATCTGCTTCATTAGAGCCGACAGTATGAATCGGGCTTTTAGGTCATGAGTGAAGGGGCGGTTCCATCCCCCAAGACTGAGTATCCGGAGAGACCTCACAACAAAAACACAGCAAGACAAACGCCCAAAGCAGCTTGGCCAAGCAGAAGTTCAGCTGCCAGAGAGATATCCATGAGCCACTACTCCTTTACAAATACAGTTGACCCACCCAAAGAACAAACAATCCAATCAAGAAATGGGCAGAGGACATGAACAGACATTTCTGCAAAGAAGACATCCAGATGGCCAACAGACACATGAAAAAGTGCTCCACGTCACTCGGCATCAGGGAAATACAAATCAAAACCACAATGAGATATCACCTCACACCAGTCAGAATGGCTAAAATGAACAAGTCAGGAAATGACAGATGCTGGAGAGGATGTGGAGAAAGGGGAACCCTCCTCCACTGTTGGTGGGAATGCAAGCTGGTCCAACCACTCTGGAAAACAGCATGGAGGTTCCTCAAAATGTTGAAAATAGAACTACCCTATGACCCAGCAATTGCACTACTGGGTATTTACCCTAAAGATACAAACATAGTGATCCGAAGGGGCACGTGTACCCGAATGTTTATAGCAGCAATGTCTACAATAGCCAGACTATGGAAAGAACCTAGATGTCCATCAACAGATGAATGGATCAAGAAGATGTGGTATATATACACAATGGAATACTATGCAGCCATGAAAAGAAATGAAATCTTGCCATTTGCGACGACGTGGATGGAACTAGAGCGTATCATGCTTAGTGAAATAAGTCAATCGGAGAAAGACAACTATCATATGATCTCCCTGATATGAGGACATGGAGAAGCAACATGGCGGGGTAGGGGGATAGGAGAAGAATAAATGAAACAAGATGGGATTGGGAGGGAGACAAACCATAAATGACTCTTAATCTCACAAAACAAACTGGGGGTTGCTGGGGGAGGTGGGATTGGGAGAGGGGGAGCGGGCTATGGACATTGGGGAGGGGAGGCGAACCATAAGAGACTATGGACTCTGAAAAACAACCTGAGGGTTTTGAAGGGTCAGGGGTGGGAGGTTGGGGGAACAGGTGGTGGGTGATGGGGAGGGCACGTTTTGCATGGAGCACTGGGTGTTGTGCAAAAAGAATGAATACTGTTACGCTGAAAAAATTAATAAAAAGGGGAAAAAAAAAAAAAAAAAAAAAAAACAAATACAGTTGACCCTCGTTTCTTCCAAGATCGCACCATGAGAATTCTTTAGGTGGATGTCAGGAAATTGTCAAGAAAATTCTGCACTCCATGGTGGTGGAGCGATTTAGCCAGAGGGTGAAGGAGGTCAAAAGGTACACATTTCCAGTGGTAAAACGAAGACGTCCTGGGGATGGCACATACAGCATGGTGACTACTGTTAACAAGACTGTTTCATGTGTTTGGAAACTGCTAAGAAAGGAGATCTTTAAAGTTCTCTTCCCAAGAAGAAAAACTTGTAATTAGCATAGCGATGTTAACTGGACTTACCGTGGTGATCGTTTCGCAGTATATTCATATATCGAAGGATTATGGTGTTCACCCGAAACTAATATCAATTATAGCTCAACTAAAAAATTTGGAAAGAGAAAGCATTAGCTTCTCCATTGTAAATAAAATCAACCAGCACTCACCTGCCCACTGGGATGGATTAGAACACTGTACGTTTTGTTAGTTCTCTAAACTGGAAGTGCTTTTGAATCTTGTGTCAGGCTTTTCCAAGAAAGTGAATTAACAGATAGGCACATATATGTGTGTGTATATACAGTATGTATGAAGAGATTTATTTTAAGGAATCGACTCATGTAATTGTGGCAGCTGGTGAGTCTGAAACTCCTAGGACAGCCAGACAGGCAGGTGTCGATAGAGCCTTGAGTCTGGAATCTATAGGACAAGTTGACATGCTGGAAACTTAGAATTTCGATGTTTATTGTCTTCAGGTAGAATTCCTTGGGGAAACTTAGTTTTTGCTCCTAAGGCCTTCAACTGATTGGATGAGGCCCACTCTGATTATGCAGGGGAATCTTCTTCATCTGAGGTCAGTTAATGAATAATATTAATCACATCTACAAAATACCTTTAGAGCAACATCTGTACTGATGTTGGAACATATACCTGAGCACTGTAGCTTACCAGGCTGATGTCTAAAATTTTGCCGTCATAAATTTCTTTTTTTTGTTATAGCGAAAGAACAGAGTCAGCCGTATTTTGCCTCACTGCTTCAATTTGAAATCTTTACACTGGAAAAAGATTCTCTGAGTGATTCTATGGTGGCAGTTTCACCATACCTCTGTTATGTTGAGTTATTTTAAACATTTTGTTTGAGGGGTGTCTGGGTGGCTCAGTCGGTTAAGCTACTGCCTTCAGCTCAGGTCATGATCCCAGGGTCCTGGGATCGAGCCCCACATCTGGCTCCCTGCTCAGTGTGAAGCCTGCTTCTCGCTCTCCCTTTGCCTGCTTCTCCCCTGCCTCTCTCTTGTGCGCACGCTCTCTCTCTCTTTCAGTGTCAAATAAATAAATAAAATCCTTAAAAAAAAAAAAAGTCTTGTTTGAAAGGCTGGGCGATGTCAGAGTCCTTCTGTTCTGTCCTACACGATGCCAAATGATCCTGTCCGCTCTGCCTGGTGGGGGGGGCGTGTGAGCCTGGATGTAAGAGGTTATGGATTTCTTAAGCCCTGAAGTGAGACTGCTCTGCTGGCTGTGTGACAATCATGTGGGGTTTGGGGAGTTAATATTTTCTGGAAAGAATTTTAATGTTAGAATTTACTGTCTTTTGCACATATAAATTTAAAGCCTTAACGTTATGCTCTTCTGGTTATTTGCATTTAATATGCATGCAAATTCACAATGTATACTCTATGCCGAGAACATAATTTATAAATCGGTACTTTCCCTGGTTGTTAGCAATTTTGGCCGCTTTAAAAATTAATACTTTGAAGAAATATATATTTTCAAATTTATATGTAGTATCTTTAGTTTCGAGAGAAAAATACGTAGTGCATTCTCTCCTGGAAAGGTAGATCGCCGCTACAAAGCTCTCCGTGTTTAAAGAAATTATGCATCATGTTAAAGGTTACACTGTTTTTATGTATTTATCTTTCCTATGAATGGGCTTGGATGAGGTGTTGCAGATGTTGGTTTCCATTAACGTGCTGAAAAACGTGTTTCTGAAGCAGGATTGCAACCTGCAGCATTCTGGTATGATTGGGGGTGAGTCATCTCAGCTGATGAGCTCCCCTCACGTAACAGAGCGGCATTTTGTACTTTTAAGTGGAAGAGCCGTTCTGGACTTCATAACCAAGAAGGGGAGAATCCCAGAGAGAGACTCTGTCGCCTCTCTGGCCTCCATTTAGGCTTGTTGTCTTGGCAACATAAACACAGCCATCCGTCCTCCCTCAGGCGGGGAGCTCCAGTCATCCTTGACTGGGCCATGACCTTTTCCTCTCCCCTTCCGATCTGTCGCAGGGTTCTGCCAGGCAGCTCCCAGGCGGCGATGGATTGTCTCCTCCTCGCACATCTCTAGGCCACGGCCACAGCCACTTTTTCCAGTGGGACAAGTGAATCCTCCTCACTGGCCCCGTGGCTTCTCAGCTGCTTACTCACCTCTTCTGTCCGGCTCCAACAAGGCTTCATGATCCTTCCTCCCCACTACTAAAGAACATCTTTCGGTTTAGACCTCGTGGTGGTTCAGCGTCCCTTGTGGGGAGCAGACACTCATTCTCAACTTCAGCAGTCTGCTTCTGTGTCCTAGCTGAGCCGCACATCTTCGTGGACCATTAGTCCCCCTCTTTCTGCACCTTGCCAACACTGCAGACCACTCGACCTGAGTTACCTTCCTCCACCTCAGTATCAGCCCTAATTAAGTGATAATGAGCAAAGACTGTCTAGCTGACAAGTTGTACTGGGACGACCACCACCACCACCATAAATACCATTGGTAACCTCTGCGTCAGCTTCGTACGAAGAGATGCACAAAATGGACTCGATTCATCCGGCCTGTGGACGTGGACACAAGATCCAGGTCAGACACCCTGTGTGGCATTGGGCAGCCTGGCAAAGGACACGAGCTGGGATGAGAATCTGTCTTGGGTCTGCTCACCAACTGTGTGTCCTGGGCCACAGCTGGATCTGCCAGATGAGGGGGTGAACTCCACCCCGAGTCCTCCCCAACAAAGGCACCGCCCACCAGCCAAATCATACGAGACCCAGAGCAGAAGGGACACCATCTCCTAACCCACCAGGGAGTTGCAAGGGCGTCGTTTACATCATTTGTAGTTGGGTACCCTATAAGCTTTTAGATGCCTGGACTTACAGTACATATGGGAAAATCAAGGAGAAACAATGTGAAGTTTTCTGTTAAGAGGGGAAAACATTAAAAGGAAAACCAAATCTACTCGCTCCCCTTTACAAACCATAAATAGCGGGGACCTTGCTTTTACTTTTGAATTATGTGACTGTGTGTGATGAATCAGATGTAAGTGCCAAGTAAAGATAACTTTGTGATCAGTAAGATGTCCAGATAAAATATTCTACAGTGGTTTCTCTTTCCATTCCTCCTCATCTCTCTCTCTCTCCCTCACTTCCACTCTCCCTTATCTTCTTCCTCTTTTGATAATGAGCATAGCAGCTAATAAATGCATACAGTGTTCTGGGTGGCTCAGAGATGCATTTTTACCAGGCTGGTTGTCTCCTGGGTAACTCCAGAGCAAGGTCCCATGTGCCGTGGGGAGAGTGGTGGCTTCTAACTGTCATAGAATGTTTAGGGACATGGCGGCCACATGCTTGATTTACATACAGCTCAGGAGCCTGAGTGTAAGAACTGAACCCTTTTGGAGTTCACACATGTACTGATCTCTCCCATGGCTTAGGAGTCCCCAGAAGAGGCTGGGTCGAGGGAAGTGACGGGGTCCCTGAGAGAAAGCCATGAGTGAAGACATCTGCCAGAGTGGAGGAGACTGAGCGACAGGGTCTGGATGTTTGAGGGAGCAGTGGTTCCAGGTACCCTCTCTGATCTAATCAGCTTCCCCTCAACTCCCCTTACCAAGGGCAGATCCCTCCTCGCACACACAAAAACAAGTATGTTGTGGCCTGAGTGAGGGCTGCCGCATAGAGCCGGGGTCAGCAAACGCCAGCCTTGGGACCGATGCAGGCTGTGGCCTGTTTTTGTAAGGACAAAGGGCTAAGAATTGTTTTCAAATTTTAAAGCCCTATAAAGAAAGCAAAGAAGAATGTGTTCCAGAGACAATAGTTAGGCCTTTGAAGCCTAAAATATTTATTGTCTGTCCCTTAACAGATAACGTTTGCTGCCCCCTACCAAGAACTGATTGATAAAATGGCTCTTTTTCAGTGGCCCTTTTTTTGGAAGAGCAAGGCCCAAGACTAGAAATGGTCTCCCTGATATCTGGGCCTTGGGACTGGTGTTCTAGAGGAAGTCACTAGCCCAGACAATGTTGTCAGCAGCGTTGATTGTGACTGGTGGATGGCAGAGTGACGGGTCAGTGGAGCAGAGGAAAAGCAAAGAAGGGGAGGGCTGTCGAGTGGCAGGCCTCAGGTCTGTGTGTGTGGTCGACATTCACTCCCACCACCCCCAGGGCATCCCAGAGGGAGTAACCGAGGAGAAAAATCGTGGGTGCTGTGTAGGGAATTGGGACTTAGTCTGTTGCCTTAAGTCAACATATTTGCAGCATCATGAACAAGAAGGCACCAGGGGGACTTTTGGTTTATACTTATATTCTGTAGTTTACCAGGTATGTCTCATTTTGTAATTATGAAAACCCTCTGAAGCAGGCAGGAAGGATGTTGCTTTTGACCTCAATTTATAGAGAAAAAAGGCACTGATGCTTGGTCAGAGATGTGTCCTGTTCAAGGTCATATAGTTACTATATGATGGAGTTGGAAATCAAACCCAGATACTCTGGTCTAAAACCTGGGCAGCGTTCTCAGAGTCAATGAATTATCACTATGTAGTGTTGTCTCTGCTCCCCTCTCCCCTAACACAAAGCCTTCTTGCTTAATATAAAGTCTCTTTGTAAGTTCATTATATTACTGTAAAAACAACAGAAATGGCAGAACAGCCCTAGAACCGGCAGATTTTGTGTACCTCAGCTTTGCCATCTTCTCCATGGACAAGTACACGTGGAAGAAGCTCTTGACGGGGTGTCTGGCGTCATTTGCATGCTCTGGGAACTCTGGGCTGAGACAGATTACTTGAAGTCAAGTTTGACCTTCAGAACCTATGAAGGGAACAGTTGCGAGAAATAATTAATGACACCGTGACAACCCTTACCCAAACTGGAGCTGTTTTCACTGTTTTATCATAGACGTCAGAGCAAGACATTATGCAATAGATAAATTGAGTGACCTGTTCTGTGTCTGTATGTTTTAGATATCAAAGACCGTCATTCCTACAGGATAGGTACGAGAGAGGATGTTATGCATTTGCCCACCACCTACGTACTTTGATAGTCTGTCGTAATGAAGGGTGCAGGGGAGCTGGCCGTGGTCTGCACAGGCTGTGGCTCTCCATCACAGTCTGAAGCTGAGCGATGGATTCAGTCCCGGGGCCAGCGTCCCAGCGACAGGCAGCCACCGGCCCCAGGGGGATCCGTCATAGACCAGCAATCCAGCTGTCTCCAGGAGTCTAACCACATCCATATTCACAGAAGGAGAGCACTCAGGGCTTTCCTGGAGAATGATATCCAGGGACTCTGGGATAATGCTGCTTTTACACTGCTCATAAAATATGTTAAAAAATAAAGCCTTTAAAGTCATGCTTGTGAAGAGTGAGGACAGGAAAATGAGTGTAGCAATTCACTCAGTGCACTTTCCCTCGGAGCAAGAGGTCCTGTCAATTCCTCAGAGTGGGTATTTCATCTCTTACAGTACCCTTAAGAAGGCCAGGTCAGCTGTGGTTATTGGCTCTGGAGCTGACTTGAGTCTTTGTCTTCCAGGCTTCTTGTACTTCTTTGATTTCAGCTAAATTGTCATTTCTCAGAGAACCTTCCTCCCGCCCAGCCTTCAATTTCCTTTCCCCCCAACTCTGCCTCTTGTGATCCCTGTCATTACCCTGTTTTACTTCATTCACAGCACTTAGCACCGTTTGAAATTATTTTATTTATTTACTGGCCTGCGTAGTGTCTCTCTGTCTTACCCCTGGAACAGAAGCTCCATGAGAACAGAAGCCAGCCCCGCTCTCGGTTGACTGTTGTTTTCTGTCACACGTAGAACCGTGCGTGACCTACGGGATGTGCTCCATAAATTCAGTGAGTGAAGCAATCAGTGGATGAGTTAGTGGGTAAATATGTGCTTTTCTGTTGCTTCATCTGCTTCATCCCACAGGACAGTGCCCAGAAACTGGTCTTTCCTGGTAGAAGAATCCCGAGGGGGATTGTTGTGCTAACAGGTTGTCATAAACTTAGTGGATTAAATGTGCAGATTTCTTTTCTTGAAGTTCTGGAAGTCAGAAGTCCAACACAAGGGGGATTGGGCTAAAGTCAAGGTGTCAGCAGGGCTGCTCTCCTTCCTGGAGGCTCCAGGGAAAATTTTGTTTTCTTGCCTTTTTCAGCTTCTAGAAGTTGCACGCGTTCTGTAGTCTGGGACCCCTTTCCATCTTCAGAGCCAGCAAGGGCGGTAGAGTCTTTCTCATGCTGCCATATCTCCAACTTTCCAGAGCTATGAGTTAAGGACTCATGTGATTAAACGGAGTTTACTCGGATAATCTGGGAAAATCTCTCATCTCGATGTCCTTAATGTTAATCACTCCTGTAAAGTATCCTTTGCCACGTTAGGGAACATATTCTCGTTCTGGGGAATACACGGTGGACACGTTGTGGGGGGAAGAGGTGTCACTCTTCTGTCTACCACACGGATCTACTCACAAGAGAGGTGGAGGGACAGCCTCATTTCTCTTCTAGAATATGTACTGTGAAAGAAAATTCCCAACTCTCTTATTCATTCAACAAATATTTGTAAAGCTCATTATATTCTCCTTGACAGTTCTGTTTCTGGTGATGGGCTGGGCCAGCCTACACTGCTGTTTTGTTGGGTTGGGAGACCCTGCAGAAGCTCACCTGAATTCAGAACTAGGCCTGATAGAGACTGGGGTGCTAACCAGAATGGGATCGGTGGGCCCAAAGAGGACTCAGAGCAGCATGGTAGTGGGGACAGTGATAACAGGTAATACTGTTTACCTACAATAAACAACATTTATTGAGTACAGGCCTGTTTGGAGGATTTATTTCATTTATGTAATCCTTACAATGGTCCTGTGATAGAGGTACTATCATTGTCCCCATTGTACAGCTGATGATACTAAGGCACAAACAGGTTCACCCCAGACTAATAAGTGACGGAGCCAGGCTTCAAAGTCCGAGGCCATCTGGCTCTAGACTCTGCTCCCACTGTACTCTCCTACCTCTCATGGGGCCAATTATAGGGTGGCTGAAGGAGCCCGTGAGAGGACAGAGGTGGGTGCCGGGGAGCAGAGCCTCCATTTCTGTGCGGGTGTGCAGGCTTGCTTGTTGTTTGGACCTTGTGGTTTCTGCCTTGGAAGCATAGGGAAGACCGTACTGTATGTCCGATGTAGCCACTTGGAGTCCGGAGAGGCTAAGATGCTGTTTGTGCTTGGGAGGTCGCAGAACCTCGCAGCTCACCAGCAGTTCCTGTTTCCACTGTACAACTGGCTGAACCATCCGT
Source organism: Meles meles (assembly GCF_922984935.1). Lineage (NCBI taxonomy): Eukaryota > Metazoa > Chordata > Mammalia > Carnivora > Mustelidae > Meles > Meles meles. The sequence continues at coordinate 30,065,700 of NC_060079.1, forward strand.
TGGGCATCTGAGTTTCATGAAGTACAAAGACTGGAATGGAACAGAGGACAAGTCAGAAGCCCTGAGTTTAGTGTCCACTATATCAGTTACCAGATCTAGGCCTGGGTCAACACACTGAGCCTCTGTGAAGAAAAAATACAAATTCTTTTTTGTCCACATCTCCAGGGAGGGAGAAAGATCAAATCGTTGTTGTGAAGGACTCTAAAGATTGGTCTTTACTGTCCATGTGCCTAAACAACAGCGTGAGGAAAAGTACTTCGTATGAGCACCCAAAAGGTGTCTGGTTTGCGTTGCCCTGGGGAGTAAACTGGAGGGTGTGGGCAAGACAGGACATCTTCCTGTGGCCTCTGTGAGAGAGACTCATTGATGGCAGGGATTTCCAGGTCAGCCTATGAAGGCAAGCCATCAATCAGGGCGTACGGCGGCTAGCTTGTCTTTAGTGTCCAGACCCGTGGTCCTGATAGTTCTGATAATCCAAATGTGGTCATCAAAAGGGTAGGCCTCCACCACTTGTGTCCACCTCCCTCACTGTGGTGGCTAGAGTGTGGCCAGACAGTTCCAAGAATTTCATGCATTGAAGTGGAATTCTTTAGTGGGTTTGACGTAATTGAGCACAAGTGACAGCTTCAGAAGGAGGTACAGAAATTTACCTTGGAGTTAGTGAGCCTCTTAAAATACTTACTCAGATAATCAGTAATACACAACCATCAAGCATTGCAAAGGCTTTTAAATTTACCCTGCCTGTAAGCTAATAAGTGCGCCTGCCTCCACTTCCTAGATGCTGGCAGAAGACAGGAAATCTTTGGGTCAGACACAAAGGACTTTGTTCCTCATGATATGGCTTCCTGTTCCTATTGGTTTCCCTTGTCCCCCAGCTCTCAGAGGGGACAATTCAGACCAGGCCATGGTGGGTCTGTGTCACAGCTGAGGAACACAGAGTTTAGGAAATCACCAGTTTTATAAAGAGCTACTGGCAAACTTGCCCAGCCTTTATCACCCTGGTCAGGAAACAAATCTGTCCTGTCAGGGAGGGAGACACTGTCTTCATCCTTCCAGGCTGTTTGCTTCACAAACATCCTTGAAAAGAGAGTCTGGAATAAAAGCTGTCATGAGACAAGTAGCAAAGTCTCCCATTAGAAACTAGTACATAATCTGCTGAATTCCTAATAGTGACCTATGGAAGGTATTTGTCTTTCAATGTACAGAATTGTATCTGTGAGTGGATATAATATGAATTCTGTCTGAGAAAAAAAAAAAATCCATTTCTAATTCTCTTCGCCTAGTGAGTTCTACTCAATATTTTAGGATGGCGATCCAGCCAAACTTGTTGCTTAAATAATTACCATGGAATTCAGAACTTCCAATGAATTGGTAATCAAATGATATTTCGATCAAAAGTTCTTTACGTGGAGTATGCAGAGGGCATATGGTTGATTGTCTCTTCGATCAACTTTGGTTACAGGAGTAACAACAGTAAGAATTTTATGCTGTGACAGTGGATGGTACTGATAGGAATTTATGCAAAGATTTTTGCTTAGAATAACACACGCTTTTCCTTTCATTTCAATCTTCAGTTTTCTAGGCAGATTCTTATTGGGAGAATTATTATTTGATATACAAGTTTCTTTATATTTGATTTTTTCATTCTCCAGATGTGTTAAATTTTATTTTTGGCCATGCTTAAGAATTATAGCCCTATCGTTGCCTACATAGTATGTTGTCAGGCATAAACTGAACCCAAATGATATCCATGAAATAACTGAACTTTGAATATTTTAGGTGTAAACTTGATAAAAGGACCTACTGGTGTTGTAGATGTCAGGAGATTAAGGACCCACATTCCGCCTGGGGGCTGGGATAGTGCTCTGAACATGGCTTTAAATACGGCTGCATCTGGATTGAACCCCAGCTCTGCTACTTCCTAATTCTGTAATTTACCTACAATATCTGAGCCTCGATTTCCTCATCTAAAAATCGTGGATGGTGACGACTGGTTCGTGGGATAGTTGTACAGCCTAAGTGAAATAAGTTATTCAAAGCTGACACATTCCTTTAATAATGTAAAGGGAATATTGAAGTCAGTTCAGGACCATTACGAAGTTTTTTTGATTACTTTCAGCTTGGGTGAAGCCTTAAATTCTTAGTTAAATTCCTTCTCTAAAGTACTCATTTATTGTCTATTATTTTTCTAGTTATCTAGGTGCATTGGGGAATTAAAATCATCCTTTAAAAATCATCCCATGGATATCAAATGCTCGTAAATTGCTAGATGCTAATGGGAAAGTCAAGAACCTGCTCCCACTTACTACTGGAGGCATACAGAGAGCTACCTAGGGAAAAACAAGGGTTGGCTTAAATTCCCAGAATAAGATGCTTTGCAGATTTCAAAATATGTCACTCACTATAAAATTAATTCAATTACTTACCAGCCACACACATACTAATCAGGGTTGTAAGTATGAGAGACCACAGGGAAGAGTGGACGGGTACCTTTCTATTACCAGTGCTGGTATTAAGAAATAATGACAGCTCGCATGTGTGTGATGCCCTCCGTTTTATGGGAAATCAGGAGCTGAATATTTAAAAAACTAATTACAATTAATTAAGATGACTAAAAGAGCTGTGACAATTTGGGATTCTATTTTTATCAATTTAATCAGTCTCTCCAATGAAAAGTAGGAGAGATATTTTAGATTTGACAAACAACTTAAGAGCTTTGCAGGGGGAATGGAATGAGAAAACACAACAAGCAGAAGAGAGTTAAGTAAAATTCTGTACTTTTTAAAATGAGCAGCTACTGTGTTCTCAATATAAAGGTGGCCAAGACTGAGGAGATAGGGAGTGAGAGAGGGGAAAATTGTATGTCAGTCGATGGGATGAAGGAAGATAAATGATAAGTCACTTGCCTCCTCCAAATATGTAAATCTCTGCTCACTGCCACATGTAGAAAAAAGCACTATATGATGAAAACAGCCTTTATGCCAAATGTGTGTGTGTACCGTGGTCCCCTCTTTATCTGCAAGGGATTCGTTCCAGGACCCCACTAGATGTCTAAAACCTCAGATAATACCAAATCCTATATATCTATACTATGTTTTCCTTATTCCTACATACCTATGATAACGTTTAATTTATGAAGTAGGCACAGTAAGAGATTACCAATAATAATAAAATAGAACTATTATGACAATACAAACTGTAATACATGTTACATGAATGTGGTTTCTCTTGAAGTATTTTATTATAACATACTCCCACTTTTTGTCTTGTGATGATGTGAGAAGATAGATGCCTGTGTAATGAGATGAAGTGAAGTGAATGAGGCCGATATCGTGAGGCAGTGTTAGGCACTAATGACCGTCGGATGACGCATTAGAAGGAGAACCATCTGCTTCTGGACCATGGTTGACCACAGATAACTGAGACTAGAGAAAGGAAAACTGCAGATAAAGGGGAAATGTCATATTTAGACAATTCACTGTGTCTTCAGATTCCATAGAAAATGCTAAAGGCTTTACTTAGAGATTGGGTCAAACCTTTCCTTCTGGCTAAGTACATATGACCACATGCCTAAACTTCTGAGATAGTAGCTATTCTGAGGGTGGAAGGGGATGAACGATTTGCAAGATATATCAAAACTAGTCTCCACTGGTTGTCAATGGAGGTAACTGGACGATGACATTATTTCTATTTAGTCCAACTCATATTAAATAAGCTCTTACCATAGGTAGGGTCTGTAGTAACTAAACTGATCATGATAGTTAGCTTCTCTCCTCAGTTCATTCACAGCCAGAATGTAGGGCCTGGGGACACAAACCATGTACCCACCCTCAGGCCTTGCATCCCCTGTGAGATGAGGTTTCTGAATCTAACTCTTGCTCTTAAGAACATTATGATATGGTAGGGAAAAGCGCACATTGGTGAGACAGGACACATACACACATTTAAATCTTTGTGACAATTTTTCTTTGTCTACAAACCAAGTTAATTTTTAAAGGGTTTTTTTTTTTTTTTTTTTTTTGCTACGTAATTACAAGTGTTTTACTTTGAAAGACACTGAAATTGGAGTATTTCCTGCATTTTATATTCTACTTATATTTTTCTTTACCTTGGACTGCATATAATCATGGATACAAATATCCAACACATTCTAGTACAAATGCAGCTGTAACATAAATGAAGAAGTAGAATGTCAGCTCACGTGGAGGAAGTTCAGACTCTGGGCTCTATTAGACAGGAAAATGGATATTCCAATAAATAGAGCTGTTGAGGCTACAGCAAGTTATCTGCACAAAGCTGTGGGGTCAGCATTTTTTAGATGGTATCATGCATGAGTACTTAATTAAGTAAAGACATCCAATCCCAGTGGAATCTTGGGGAAATGAGGTCAATACTTTCTTCTCCTTGAACATTGGGGCAAACTGGTCTTTGATTCTGTAGTAGCCATCTTTTGGGTGTCTGTGTCCTAAGATTTGCTTCTATTACTTCGAAAATCCTTTTTGTTGGGATGACCTTACTGTCAGTGATACCCACAGGCTAAGTTTAATTGCTTTTCTAAAAGTACCTTCTTTTTCTCCCAATAATTTCTTCAGTTCACAATTAATTAAAGAAAAATGTATTGGAAACTCTCTCGTTTAAAGTCTTTGTATTCTTTACCATATCAATTTATTTATTTATCACAAACGGCCAATTCTGAATGGGTAGTATTTCAGCTTTTAGCTCCTAGCTTTTTTTCTTGATATTGACTAAATTTTGAGATATTCAAAATCAACAAACACATGGAGACAGATAAAACTATGTGTGTGTGACAGTTGCTACCCCTTTACAAAAAAACTATTTATAGGAAGTGGCAGAATCTTTTGAAATTGGAGACTGAATTGTGTAGTGATTATTAGCATATGTAAATTTGGGCAAGTTATTAAGTAATGCTCTAATCTTTTTTGTTCATTCATCTGTAAAATTAGGATACTAGTATCTAAATGGTCTAGTTGTGTATTCAAAGTTGAAAAGCATTTAAAGTATTGCTTAGTACATAGTAAGTGCTCAATAATAAATGTTATCATTGTGACCATTATAATTCTAGTCGTTTTTATCTTGACTATTTATATTTTAGAGGTTTGTTAGCTTCTTTTTACTTTGAGATATCTTCAGAGGCACTTCTTTTAAAAAATATTCTATTACTCATTGTGTCTCTGATTTCAGTTGAATCGATTTAGATCACACAATGGTCAGAGAGGCTCGAGGGCCTTGGCATTGGGAATATGTTCTATCCTGATGTCCATCATCTCTAGGAAAACACTTTACTCACAGCAGGTACTCAACCAATTTGGACAACAATCTGGGTCTGGATTTAATTCTTGTTTCTTATTAGCAATGAGGTTACTTGATTTGCCTTACTGGACTCAGGATCTCTGAGGTCCTAAAGCCAAATCTGGAGGCGGAAAGACTTGAGATTTGAGTTTCAGCCCTGCTGAGATTGGGTCCAAGGTACCTGGGTTCCCCCCCAAATCTCTATTCTTTCAGTATCTGTTCAATCATATTTAATGGAGGCACAAGGGAAATTATTTTCAGTAATGAAAACACAATTTATTAACAGATTCACTAATTTATTTACTTTCTCTGGTCCAAGCAGGATCAATGATCTGTGGTTAAAAATACTGAAAGGTGAAAGTTTTGCTATTTTAGTTTTTCTTGATTTTACTTTAGACTGTGTGTGCATGTGTGTGCTTTCTCGATCCAGCAAGTAATTGGGAGGTGTATTAAAAGATTGACATATTAGATAATAAAATATCTCCCTTGCTTCAGTCAAAGAACACCAGTGGTGCTTATTTGGTTTCAGAATTTTAGCGGGCAGTGAGAGTGGGTTCCTCCAACGAGACAGACCATTCTGGGCAGGTTTTCTTTGGTGGGTGGGTGAGTGGGTAGAGACAGACTTTTTCCTATTTGAGAGTGCTGTTTTTATATTTTGCTAGTTGCATGAAGGGTTACATGATGAAATTTGAGTTGCTTCATGCATATCACTGGACTAACATTTTAGCACTATAAAGAAATGGGCTCCAAAGGAATTGGCTTACTGCCCTGAGGCTGATTGCCTCTGGCTCTGCCGCTTACCAGCTACATAGTTTGGGGGAGTTATTTTGACCTCTCTAAGCCTTGTGCCATCATCCTTAAGACAGTGAGAAGAGAGGAAAAGGGGACACACCAGCCAAGTTTCTTCTCTTCGTCTGAAATAAAATGCAAGCTTTCCTGGAACTACTAGGTTCCAGCTTTCCCCCCATTGGCCAGAACAGAGTCACATGACCACTGCTTGTTGAAGGGTTTGCTGGAGAAAGCATTTCACTTTTCCATTCCTTTTAGTGTCTACCGTTGCCACCACTTTTCGTCTCAAGGGAAAGGGGGGTTGACTGTGGGTCTTAGGCCATCATCAAATCTGATTCTAGGGATTTCTCTGTGTTAGAGATACTGTTATAGTAAGCATCTAGCAGAAACTTGCAGTAGAAAAATTATGGGGCAAATCATGTATTTTCTCATGTATAATAATCTGTGGATCGCCAGACACAATATAGTCTTTTGGAATTTAAAGAAAAGCGTACTCACATTGAATCTAGATGTTATTTTAAGATGTTTCTCATTTTCAAAAACCTTAAAATGCGGGGACACCTGGGTGACTCAGTCAGTTGAGCGTGGGACTTCATTTCATTTTAGGTCATGGTCTCATGGGTCCTGGGATCCTGCAGACATGGGGCTCCACCCTTGGGATGCCAGGAGTCTCCTTGAGGATTCTCTCCCTCTGTCTGCCCCCCTCTGCTGGTGTGTGCACCTGCAAGCTCTCTCTCTCTCTCTCTCTCTAAAATAAACAAATTAATAAAAAACAAACTGATCTCTCTTTTTTTAAGATTTTATTTATTTGACAGAGAGAGATCACAAGTAGGCAGAGAGGCAAGCAGACAGAGAGAGAGGAGAAATCAGGCTCCCTGCTGAGCAGAGAGCCTGATGTGGGACTCAATCCCAGGACCCTGGGATCATGACCTGAGCTGAAGGCAGAGGCTTAGCCCACTGAGCCACCCAGGTGCCCCCAAACCGAAAATCTTAAGTGTGGAAAAAAAATGCCAATCCTGGAATTGAGGAGCTGTGGAAGTAGATGTGATTAATGATGAACCTGAAAACTTCATTTGTTTTCCTTAGAAATACGACATTTTTAAGTGGGGAATAAACAGACTACATGGTTTTAGCTACTCAGAGATAAAAAGAAATACTCTCTTTTTAGGGGGTATATATTCTACTCTGAATGTAGTAATTTTTTGGGAAGTATTTTAAGATTATTTTTGCAACTCTGACAAAATATTTTTTTTTTAAAGATTTTATTTATTCATTTGACAGAGAGAGAGATCACAAGTAGGCAGAGAGGCAGGCAGAGAGAGAGGAGGAAGCAGGCTCCCTGCGGAGCAGAGAGCCCGATGCGGGGCTCGATCCCAGGACCCTGAGATCATGACCTGAGCCGAAGACAGCGGCTTAATCCACTGAGCCACCCAGGCGCCCCTCTGACAAAATATTTTTATATAAAAAAAATAACAAAAAGATTTTTATTTAAAACAGCATTGGAAATTTTCTAAATAAACCACTTAGAGATGTAAAAGGGATTTTTAGAAACAAAAACCAAAAACCATGCTGGATAAGATTCCTCAGCTACCACAAGATATATTATGGAGAATACCATTTTCAACCCCAAAGGTCAGTGCTTGTTCCTCACTCAGACTGTCTGGATCAATGCTGTTTATTTTCAATTTAATTAATTTATTAAAAGATCAATGAATGAGCATGAATGGACGGAATCCATGCTGGTGATCTAAGACTAATACCAATCTATGGTATTAGTGCAATTCTTTTTAAGAAAATACTGGTTTCTTAACAATTTTATACAATATCCAGTTTGTTCTCTTTAGCTAATTTTACCTAATATCTCAAGCTTTTTCTTTTCATGCAAGAGTTTTTTTATGTTATAAGTTTTGTGGTGAATGTGTTCATGTTCATGCCCACCCTGTGCTGTCTGTAGTTTCTAAAAAGGTATTAATATTCCTCGAACAAAGGAAACTAAAACTAAAAATCCAAAGTTACAGGCAGTTGTATTCCGAGCTGGAAGCCTCAATGAATTAATAACCTAATGACAACCATCAGTGGTTTTAAAATCCAATATTCAGATATATTACATGTGAAAGACATAGCATTCCAGGAGCGCCTGGGTGGCTTAGTTGATTTAAGGGTCCAACTCTTGATCTCAGCTCATGTCTTAAACTTGGAATTGTGAGTTCAAGCCCGGGGTTGGGCTCCATGCTGGGTGTGGAGCCTACTTTAAAAAAAAAAAGGAAAAGAAGGAAGGAAGATAAACAGATAGAGCATTCTTTTTTTTTTTTTTTAAGATTTTATTCATTTATTTGGCAGAGAGAGATCACAAGTAGGCAGAGAGGCAGGCAGAGAGAGAGAGAGAGAGGGAGAAGCAGGCTCCCTGCTGAGCAGAGAGCCCGATGCGGGACTCAATCCCAGGACCCTGAGATCATGACCTGAGCCAAAGACAGCAGCTTAACCCACTGAGCCACCCAGGCGCCCCAGATAGAGCATTCTTTATTCATCAGTTGTTTCTTTGCAGTTAGAATATATGTGAGCCTATACACTCTTACCCACATATAGACACACGCATGAGCACATGTAAACAAACACGAGTACATGTAGTTTTCACATATAAAATACATAGTGAAAACAGATTTTTTTTCATATAAAAATTTATTTTAACAGATTGTGAAACTGGAGCATAAAATACATAACAATAGATAAACAGAGACCCAGCTAAGCAATAATGCTAGGAGACATTTGAGTCAAAAATAAAAAATAGCCATTTGCACAACACAGATTTCAACTTCTTCAATTAGTTTGGCAGAGAAGTTTATTAGGGTTAAAATCAGCTCCTCCAATTATTGTCCTTGCTAAAGTGCAGTGGATTTGAAGAAAATTTCTTGAATTAGGGGATCAAATGTTACAGGTTTTTGAAAAAAGGCCCTGGACATTACGATGCTAGTGTGAGTTAATTCTATTTCCCCCAGTGAGGTCTCACTGTGAGAACAAAATGCACCACTTTGGTTGAGATGCTGTTTCCAATAAATATGGAAATTATGGCTTCCAGTGCTGTGGCCTGGTATGAAATCTCATGGGAAATAACTTGAAACTATGTGATAGGTTTAAAATTAATTCCTACTCCCCTCTCCGAAGTAACCAACCTACATTTACAAGATGTACCATTATTTCATGGCCATCCAGAAAGATGAGCAAATGCAATGCTCTTTTGTAGAATGAAGCTGTAGTGATAAAAATCTCCTAGTCCATATATATGCTTGTTAGCAGAGGACTTGAATAGAGTTTTGTGTGCTTCTGTAAGCTAAAGAGTCGCTCTCTGACCCTTCCCCCGGTTCTTTCTTGGGCTTTCTCTAATGACTCTCAGCAGAGAATTACGATTGGGGTTTTTCCCTTTATGGGGTGAGGTCGGTTTTGTAATGATGAGTTTTGAACTAAACCCACGTTCTCAACCTTGTGAAATCCTGGCAGGACAGAGGTGAAGCGTGCTTACCATTTTCAGATTGATTTGTCGAGGAGCCATTAGGGACGGACAGCACTGGAGGTGTCGGGGGAGACTGTTACTAAGAGTGGGGAGAAACAGGAGATGAAGAGCGCTTTTGAACATCTCTGTAGATAAAGCCAAGATCCTCAGTGAGCATTTGTTAGTGTTGTTCTGAAACGACTTGAATTCACACATGACAACCGCCCCCGAGATCAGAACAGCCTAATCCATACATGCCCTGAACGTGCCTCCTGCTTCCTCGGTGTCTGAGACCAGGAAGGGCTGGGAGTGGGCCTGGCCTTTCCTGGACGTCATGTGGCCTGTGGAGCTTCAGGGGCAAAGACTTGTGAATGTGCTGTTGATTTTTTTTTCTCCTTTAGGGACCAGTATTTCTGAGTGTCCTCCTTAACTTTCTATATAGCCTGTGGTAGAGTGTCTGTTTTCTTTAAATCATGCCCCGCCAGTTGAACAAGGCGTTAAGAGATTAACCAAAGGGAAAGGAACTTTGTGGAGATTTAGTAGATTAATAAAAATGAATACTTGTGCACAATATTTTGCGCTCTTGGGAAGTTGGCTCTGAATAACTTCCAGGTATGAGTGTCAGGCCAGGGTTGGGATTCCGTAAATGAGGAGGGGCTGTGAGCTGAGACTCTGGGCTTTAGGAAGTGGGACTCCCTAGCAGCACCATTAGAAAGCTGGTGCTGTTCTCCATAAAGTTAGATCATAATGGTTTCGCCCCACCTTGCCCTTTTCTTTCCAGTCTTCCCCTTTTGGTCCCAAGGTGGTAGTGAAATGATGACTGGGTTAGGCCAGGGAAATTCTTCATGTAGACATCCAGGCTGCTGCCGGTCTCTGGGATGTCAGGTCTTCCCTTGTGTTTGAAGTAGCACTGACCTGTGGGAACTGGGAGAAACCCATACCAGGAAATTTGGGTCTATCGAGAAATCTTTCTGATTGGGTTACCCTGGCCCAGCTGAGGGCCTATTGCCACAGTTAATGGCGGGGATGAGATGCTCTGTGCACCCCGTCCCTCATACCCAGCCCAGCGCCACATTCTGGGTGCCTCTAAGAGCAGTTTTTCTTCTTTCTGCCTCCTCATGAAAGCCAACAGTGTCCTGCTGCCCAGCCTCACCACAGCTGTGCCCAGCAGGCAGATGGGAGATAGGAACAATGGCCCCAACTCCTGGGACAGAGCCAGCTCTTGCCTCGGGGAAGACTGACTGAGGCATAGAAAGGTGAGAGAGATTGCACAAAGCCTGGATTAACACAGTTTATTTCATTCCTAGTCTTACAAGGTTGTGGTTTGCTTGTTACTGTGTCTATGTTTCAAAGGGCTTTGGTGACAGAAGCTGGAATGTTCTGAACAACCATCATGGAGTGTGGTTATTTCCTTTAGATTTGTTGAGTAATTCCAATGTCACAATACAGGATAATCTTAACTAAGAATATTTGTAATAGGAGCCTCCTACTAAAGATTTACGGGCTTCCACGGAAGTTTCCAAGGTAGCGGTGGAGACTGTTGGGATGAGAATACTAACGCCCTGGAAGGTTAGCTGATGATGCTCAGAGTTAACGGGGAGATTACCCCAGGGCCCGGACAGATGGCAGCAGTCTGGGAGCCTGAGCTGCTGGTCTATCTGCTCTCCCATAGTCCTTTTCCCATGATGCAATGAAACTGTGTTCACCACAGACATTAAACACAGAATATCTCCTTTGAGAAGATTCTGTCATTTGAGATAGGATGTGGTGTTATGCTACTGTTAATAATAGGAGATTCATAGGGCTTGCTCTGTGTCGCTGTGATGCACGTGACCCCGGGCATGGCTCCCAGTGCTCACAACCCGTTGTCGGCTCATTCCGCATTAACCCTTCTCGACGCCTCTTTATGTAGCCGACCTCTGTGCCTGACTTTTGAAACTTCAGGCACCTTCCGTGGGGTCCAGGTCTGAACCCTCTTCTCATTCAATCAGTTGGTCTCCTTTGCAGGACAGAGGCCCTGCCTGGCTACCCTGGTTCCCCTCGTGGCTCTGTTGGGGCTGTGCTAGCCCACAGGTGTGACCCGGTGACAGGCCCTGCCGCTGCCCTCGGTGACAGATAAGTGTCTGCCGACGTGGCAGGAGGCTGTCCAAGGACGACTGGCCCACTTAGAGTGTACCGCCCTGGTCCTGGCACCCCCTCTTTCCCCTTCTGCCCTGAACTGAAGCGGGAGGGTACAGTGGGCTTCGCCTCGCCCCGTGTGCCCACACTCGGTCCAGCTGCAAGCCCAGGGCCACGTTCCCTTCCTTGGCTGCTTTCTCTCGCTAGGAGTCGCTGAGAAGACCAGACAAAACCCTCACCTACCTCCTGTTTTACTGATAGGGGATAACTTTAGATACTCACTTCTCACACGTAGAGATTATAGGAAGTATATGAACTGAGCAAATACTTCTACGTTTAAAGTAAAAAGTGGAAGATAACCCCTCTAGCACATTTATCTCTGTCAGAAGACCAAAAAAATCAAATATTCCCTATTTTTACAGTGTATTTTTTCCTCAGGTTTTGTTTGTTTGATTGTCTGTTTGTTTGTTTTTTCCCTACTGGGAACAATCACTGTGAGCCGGGTTGTTAATTCCATTGCGGATTTTTTTTTTTTTTTATATAGTGGACATTTGTTCAAATCAAGAAATGCTTATCAGTGGAAATGACCAGTTACCTCAGCTTTCATGCTTACCTACTATTTTCTGATGCCACTAAATGTCAGTTTTAAATCCCCCCAAAATTAAGCTGAATGTCATTTCTGTTTTCCATGGATAATTTGATAGAGTTTTCCTCCTGCACCCTTTCTTGGACTCTGTCCTTTTCATCCCTTCACAGGTATTAATCCCCTGTTGATGCCCACTTCTGCCTTCATTCCACTCAGATTTCAGCCTCTCTGTGTCCCTTCATTCTCCCCTCATTCCTTTTTCTCCCCTTGCTCCTGATCTGTAGAGCAGCTGCCACAAACCTTTGCCGTTCTCTGCATACACACACACACACACAGACACACACACACCACAATAAACAGATATTTGCTCCTTACCAGAATTAATACCCTGGAAAGCCACCAAGCTTGCTTAGTAAGTGGCAGCTACACTCACCAGAGCATAAACAGGTATTCTAAGGCTTGTGTTTGTCCACAGAAGCACCTTTTGTGCTCATGGCCTCTTTTGTCCATTAGCATGGGTATGTCGTGTTTTGAACTTTACTTTTATTTACAAAAGAACATGTTTATGGTGTCATCTGGCTGATAGGTCTTGAAGCAGCCTCTCCCAACTTTGTATTTAAATAACCATGGTGACACAGAAAAAGGTAAAAGCATAATACCAGTGGAAAATAAGACCCATAGCCTTTTGCAGGATTCCTGGAGGAACTTCCACTGATCACAAGGCAGATGGAGCTGAATTGAGAATAGACACTGTCGGCCACTATTGGGTTTCTGTTTCAGTCAGAAAACCCAAGCAGCTGTCTCCTGTAGATTGTATGCTTGCTGGCACGTACAAAATATTGAAGCAGGTCTTCTCCTCTGCATTAATTTTTTATATCTTCATAGGCTGTACCTCCTTGTTTAGTGGTGCTGTTGGAGGGGAAGAATAAAATCCATCCCAGGTGGTAAAGTCCCCTCCCTGTTCTAACACACCATCAAGATTATGTAGGTGAAGGCAGAAAGAGCTTGTCTTGCATTGAGTGCATGGACTGTGGCTTCTATGGTACTCTTTGATGGGACTTGGAGTAGAGAAATATACAATGACGGGGGGAAAAAATCTTACCTTGGTCACTTAGGGTAGTCCACAATGAATGCTAGGTAAGTACCCAAAATGCCTAGAGCAACTTGTACCCATAGGGTAGGACCTCGAGGGGGTTCAGAAACTACAATCCAATGGGCCTTACCCATTGGTAAGCCAGGAGTTATATGTATTACTTGTTGGCCAACTTCAAGTATGGGTAACTTTCTTCTAGTTCAAGAGTGAATAAGCAGAAAGGCATCCAAAATGATGGTCCAGCAGAATGTAATGTAAATAATTAATATATGTTGCTTTTAAAATATTTTATTTAAAATACAGCAGTTGTACATGAACACATGCATGTAATGGATAATTAAAATAATGTAGAAATACTTAGATTAAAAACTATAATCTCTCTTTTTAAAAAATATTTTATTTATTTATTTGACAGAGAGAGAGATCACAAGTAGGCAGAGAGGCAGGCAGAGAGAGAAGGGGAAGCAGGCTTCCTGCTGAGCAGAGAGTCCGATGCAGAGCTCGATCCCAGGACCCTGAGATCATGACCTGAGCCGAAGGCAGAGGCTTAACCCACTGAGCCACCCAGGCGCCCCTATAATCTCTTTTTATCTCTAACCTCAGTTACCTCCCTAAACGTTAAATACAATTACCCTTTAGGGTCTGTCCTTCTAAATACCTTTTATATAATATATGTATATATATACATACACACACACACACACACACACAGCTTATCTACTTACACACACAAAGACAGAGATTTAAAAATATAACCAGCATTATGTTGGTCATATTTGCCCTGAAAGTTATTTTTTTATCTAATATATCTCATTTTGTTCCGTATTATTGCAGATAGGTATACTTCATTCTTTTTCACAACTGTATAATATCCGATCGTATATATACTCTATAGTTTACCATTCTCCTGTAAGTGGACTTTTATGTGAATTCCGTCATGGGATTATTACAATCAATGGTACAGTGAATTGCCTTATATATTTATATACACGTGTAAGAATGTCTGTGATACAGGTTCCTAGAAAGGGGATTGTTGGCTCAATTAGTATACACATTTTGGACCTCCTGAGTGGCTCAGGCATTAAGCATCTGCCTTCAGCTCAGGTCATGATCCAGCAGTCCTGGGATTGAGCTCTGCTTCTGGCTCCCTGCTCAGTGGGGAGCCTGCTCCTCCCTCTGACTGCTGCTCCCCCTACTTGTGCTCTCTCTCTGTCAAATAAATAAAATCTTTAAAAACAAGCAAGTAAACAAAAAATAGTATACACACTTTGCATTTTGATAGATATAAATTTCCTCTAAATCAACCACCAATTTCCTTTCTCATCAGTGGTTTATGAAAATGCCCATTTTCCCCATATTTATGCCAACACTGGACATTATCAAACTTCAAAATTTTTATCTACTTGTTATGCTATGGTTAGTGATAAAATTGAATGCCTTTTTATGTGTCTACTGGTAATAAACATCTTTAATAATTATGAAGTTTAAGTCTAATGTTTAAAATATAAGTGGATTTTTCTTTTGAATTGTTGGTCCTAAAATCCATTTCAAAGAATAAATGGGTCAGCTAGTTGAGATTTTGAGGAAAAGAAAAGCTCGATGGCAGTGGAAGAAAGACTGAAAAATAGTCAGGATATTCAGTACACTCCCAGGAAGCAGTCTAGGAATCAAAAGGCAACACAGTAGCAAACTAGAAGGGCTATAAAATATGCCATAAATGAAATAATGTAGTATATGATAAAGATGACATCTAAATCAATGATAAATCAAATGATTTCTCAAAAATATTTTGTTTAAAATCATAATAAAATAGTAAAATCATAGTAAAACTAGAAGAAAATATACCTTAATATACATATGATTTTGGACTTGGGAAGGTGTAAACTATAAGAAAGGAAAATGCTAAAGCAAAAGATACCTTAACATACTAAATTTAAACATCTCTGAATGGGAAAGAAAGAAAGAGAGGGAGGGAGGGAGGATGGGGGGAGGGAGGGAGGAAGGGAGGGAGGAAGGAAGAAAAAAAGGAAGGAAGGAAAGAAGAAAGAAGGGGGGAGGGAGGGAGGAAGGAAGAAAAAAAGAAGGAAGGAAGGAAAGAAGAAAGAAGGGGGGAGGGTGGGAGGAAGGCAGGCAGGCACCAGGTACAAAATCAAATGGCCCTGATAACTAGGAAAAATATTTGCAGCAAATATGAGAGACATAGGGTTAATATCATCAATATTTAAAGGAATTTCTCAAATCCATAAGAAAAAAAAAACCCTAACACTTCAATAGAAAAATGAGCAAAGAGCATGAATAAATAAAATGTAAATCCTTCCCTGCTAGGGCTGCTCCAAGAAGAGCAAACAGCTGATGGAAATTGGGTGTTTAAAAGTTAGTTGACAGATGAGAGCTCCTTTTGTGAAAAGATACTGCTATTTGTGTTGGCAGCAACAGAAAACTTTCTTGTTTTAGAGAATGTAATATTAGAAGGTAGTATAGGACATGCCACATTTTTACAATTAAATAACTTACAAGATTTATTAAGGAAAAGAAAACAGCTTCAGAAGTGCCTTACTGAAAGCAAAATGTGGTCAGAGATACCATTACAGTCACATAGTGTGAAACCATAGAGTTTCTCAATTTTACTCCCACCCACAAAAAACGACAACTAAATAATAAAAAGACTACTTATGTATAGTTACTGTGTTTCCAATTTTGTTTTAAAGATACTGTGGCCTTATAGCATGGAAACTCTTCTGTTCTGAAATAAATCAGTAGATGAGACTTCGGGCAGAAAATGTCTCACCTTTCTGCTGAATCACAATCTCCTCTGGTTTACTACTCCAGTAATGGACTCAGTTTTTGACTCAGTTTCCCTGGTTCCTAGCAGCTTTCCTAAGGAGCAGAGGAGGTAAATCTTTTGGCAAGCTGGAGGAAACTCTGGTTTGCCTGGCCACACTTGCTGCATAGGAAAGAAGTACTTGAAAGGAAACCTCAACAGTGTGTTGCTAGAAAGATGCAGAATTTGTGATCTCTTTTCAGTGCCATGATGAGTAGTGAACTTGGTCCTGACCCACTGCAGTGTTTCCTGCTCTAGGAGGGAGCCTTGTGCTGCCAGTGGCCGCAATCCAGTAATCCAAATTCTAGCAGTCTATCCTAAGGGGGGGAAAAAAAAAGAATCAAAGATTCATGTAAAATAATATGCATTCAGCATTATTAAAAACAGCAAAAATGTAGAAGCTTACCCTCAAATAGAAGAATGTTTAAATAAATTATGGCACCTTCATGAAGGTAGAATATTATTATAGCCATTAAAGACTCATGTTTTAAAACACCATTTAACCAAATGAGAAAAAGCATTATTATGTTAAGTGAATAAAGCAGGGTTCAAATGGTATTTACAGTATGAGCCCATTTTATAAAAAGAAGGGGAAAAAGTGCATAGGAAGAAACTAGAGTGGAATATTCCAAAGGAAATCTAACAGTTTATAGCTAAATCGTATTATGTGGAGTTATATTTTTATGCATTTCTTTTTTCTGCCCCAAATATTTTACTGTGAGCAAATATTTTATCAGAAGAAAATAGTTATCATATACTACATTGGGGTACACAGGGAGTTAATCTTTTTATCTTGTGTGTGTATGTTTCTTTGTAGAGAAGAGCAGGACCTTCAGCTTTTCAGTTAAAAACACAGCAACAGGCAAAACTCACTAGGAACACTTTGTATCAAAGGCAGTAAGCTTTAGCTGAGAGAAGATGTTTTCATTGTATTCCTGTTTCAAATGATAAGTCTTCCACACTTTATTGCCACTTTCTTCCTCTTGGAATATGCTGTTAGTACTAGTGTTGAACGTAGCATTTAATGACTTACGAAGCACAAAAGTCTGGAAAACAAAGATGTGTTATAATCAAGTGTGAGGGCAAACAACTGAAAATGGACACTCAGTTACGAACATTTCTGTTGCTCAGCCTCAATTTTCTTACCTATGTTAGTATCTTCTGCCGCTGAAAAAAAAAAATTACTTATAAAAAGCGTCCACTTGAGGCTTCTCTGAAAGGTGGCAATTCACATACTCTCAAAAATGCTGATGAAAATGGACAATAAGAGGCATGCATAGGGATGGGAGGGAATGCTGGGACTAGAGAATTATCCTGATACAATACCACAAGCATCAAGGAAGTTTTGTAAAATACAGTCTGATTTTGAAAAAATTAAAAGAAGGCATCAGGAATTGGAATAAAATTTCCCCAGGACTCCATGCAGTGTTTATTTCTGTAGGTGGGGCAGGTTTAGAAAAGTTTCACTAACAGTCTTCAAATCAGGTGAAATAGGGCTGGATAGGAGGCAGACAAATGAAAGAAGGAGAACATTTATGGAAAGCTTTCTTCTGAATGACAGTACCTATGTCCTTTCACCCTATAAGAAGTATTTCCTTTAAGAAATTCTTAAGTTTGCTCTAAAATGGCAGGTACAGATTAGATGTGAGGGCAAAAATAAATGATAAAGAGCAATTTCTGCGATGAACACCATAGAAAACAAGACCAACTCTGTAGAAATGTAAATTGGTACATCTATGGAAGGCAATTAGGGAACAGCAAATGCTAATATAAAATAAAAGTGTAGACTTTTGGGTAATTGGAGTAGATATACTATTTCCCGTTCCTCTCACTAAGTACAACTGAAAACCATGGACATTACACATAGGACAAAGACAAGGTTCTGAAAAGGACAAGGAGGCAAATTGGTTGAGGACATGAGGACCAGACTAGTGACCCAGTGGTGCATTCTCTAAATTTTGTCCTTGTCTAGTATATTGAAGACTGGATACTGAAGAAGCCAGCAACATGGAGTGCTAATGGCTACAGATAAAAAAGAAATCCCAGTGAAGTCTACCCTTTTTATCCAGAAAGATAGGAAAGAAATAGTGGATAAGACAATATTTTTACACAACAACCACCTTACTCCTCCAAACACTGCAGAAAAAAACTAGCACCGCCGTGATCCATGCCAGGAAAGGCCGAGTGGGGAATCTGACTTTCACCCATTAGAGGCTGTAACAATACTCCTAATTATGTGCTGTCAGAGACCCAACAGGGAGCCAGGACTTTCATTCCCACTGGCCAGTAGTAAGCTGCTCCTTTTCCCTTCCTTGTTGCATTATCAATGGAAATGGAGAGTCTAGACTTCAACTTCCACCTGGAAAAAATTAGGCATCCCTCTCTCTTCCTGCTCACACTGTGACAGAGAGACCTGGCGGAGACTCACCATAGCCCAGTGGTAATGAAGCTACTCCCAGCTCAGTGTCTTAGGAGACCCAATAGGGAGCCAGAACTTTCAAGTGTGATCAGCAGTAATGAGAAACTCCCACTTGGATCTCAAGGGAGCAATAATGAGGTGTTATCCTCCCTTCCCCTATAAGATCAGTGTCAGGGAAGGCCAATTAAAACAGAGGTTTAGGGGCGCATGGGTGGCTCAGTGGGTTAAAGCCTCTGCCTTCAGCTCAGGACATGATCTCAGGGTCCTGGGATCGAGCCCCACATCGGGCTCTCTGCTCAGCAGGGAGCCTGCTTCCCCCTCTCTCTCTGCCTGCCTCTCTGCCTACTTATGATCTCTCTCTCTCTAGCAAATAAATAAATTAAAAAAACAAAAACAAACAAACAAAAACCAGAGGTTTAAATAAGGCCCCGAGTCTCTGAGCAGGTGTCAAGTGAAGATTTCTCTTCATAAAAAGAATCAGGAAGATTTCAAATTGTATGAAAAAAAGATAATCAAGAGATGCCAACATTGAGTGACTGTCAGAGTTATCTGACAAGGATTTTTTAAAAATTTAATTTAATTTCTTTTCAGTGTTCCAAAATTCATTGTTTATGCACCACACCCAGTGCTCTATGCAATACGTGCCTTCCTTAATATCCACCACCAGGCTCACCCAAGCACCCCTCCAAACCCCTCCAAAACCCCCAGTTTGTTTCTCAGAGTCCACAGTCTCTCATGGTTTGTCTCCCCCTCTGATTTCCCCCAACTTGCTTCTTCTCTCCATCTCCCAATGTCCTCTGTGTTATTCCTTAAGCTCCACAAGTAAGTGAAACCATATGATAATTGACTCTCTCTGCTTGAGTTATTTCACTCAGCATAATCTCTTCTAGTCCCATCCATGTTGATATAAAAGTTGGGTATTCATCCTTTCTGATGGAGGCATAATATTCCATTGGAAATATGGAAAGCTATGTGTAGAAGAATGAAACTCGACCATTATCATACACAATACACAAAGATAAACTCGAAATGGATAAAAGACCTCAATGTGAGGCAGGAATCTGTCAAAATCCTAGAGGAGAATATAGGCAGTTACCTCTTTGACATTGGCCACAGCAACTTCTTTCAAGACATGTCTCCAAAGGCAAAGGAAACAAAAGTGAAAATGAACTTTTGGGACTTCATCAAGATCAAAAGCTTTTGCACAGCAAAAGAAACTGTCCACAAAACAAAGAGGCAACCCATGGAATGGGAAAAAAATATTCACAAATGACACTACAAAGGCTGATATTCAAGATCTATAAAGAACTCCTCAAAGTCAATACTGACAAGGGTTTTAAGGCACCCATGATAAAAATGCTTCAACGAGCAACTACAAACACACTTGAAATACATGAAAAATTAGAAGGCCCCGGCCTTTTAATAGAAATAGAAAATAGAAATAGGAAGTCTCAGTAAGGAAATATAAAATATGGAGAAGAACCATAGGGAATTTTTAGAACTAAAAATATAAAACCTAAAATAAGGATGGGCTCAACAGCAGAATGGAAAGGATAGAGGAAAGAACTAGTGAAGTGGAAGACAAAATGAGAGAAACTAACTTCATCTCAACAGTACAGAGAAAATAGAATAAAAATCAGGGAACACAGTCTCAGGGACTTGTAGGATTATAATAGAAATCTAATATATATATCACTGAAGTACCAGAAGGAAAGGAGAAAGAGGACAGTGCTAAAAAAGTACCTGGAATTATAACAGGGGGAAAAAAAGATACAATGGCTGAAAACTTGCTAAATTTGGCAAGAGGTATAAACCTAGATTCAAGAAGCGGAGAAAGTCCCAAACAGAATAAGCAAATAAATCCACACCAATTATTATATTATAATTAAGTTTATGAAAACTATTGTCAAGTAAACTTGAAAGCAAGGAGAGAAATGACACCTTACCTACAGGAGACAAGCAGATGGACAGCACATTTCTTTTTTTTTTTTTTTTTTAAAGATTTTATTTATATATTTGACAGATAGAGATTTCAAGCAGGCAGAGAGGCAGGCAGAGAGAGAGAGGAGGAAGCAGGCTCCCCACAGAGCAGAGAGCCCGATGCGGGGCTCGATCCCAGGACCCTGAGATCATGACCTGAGCCGAAGACAGCGGCTTAATCCACTGAGCCACCCAGGTGCCCCCAGCACATTTCTGATCAGAGACAATGGAAGCCAGAAGGAAATGACACAGTATTTTTGAAGTGCTGAAAGAACTATGAACCCACAACCTAAGTCCAGTGCAATATCCTTTAGGAATGAAGAAGATACCAAGACATTTTCAGAAAAGGAAAACTAAAAGAATTAGATATTAGCAGACCTTCTCTAAAAACAAAAAGTAGCTTGAGGAACTTCTCTGAACAGAAAGGAAACAGCAAAAAAAGGAACTGGGAAATCAAGAAAACGTGGAAGGCAAAAGTATGGGTAAATACATTAGACTTTCCTTCTCTTGAGGTTTCTAAATTATAGTTGGTGGTTGAAATGAAAATTACAATACTGTCTGATGAAGGTTCTAAATGAGTATAGAAGAAATATGTAATACAATTTTATTTTAAATAGAGAAGGGGAAGGGACATAAAAGTAGGTAAGTTTCCTGTATGTCACTTGAACTGGCAAAAATAGGTAAGTTATGTATATGTGTAATACCTAGAACAGGCATCAGAAGATTATACAAAGAGATATATTCCAAAATACTAGATAAATCAAAATGGAATTCTACAATACCATCTAATCCACTTGAAACATGATAAAAAACAAACAAAAACTAGAACAGAAAATAAAAAATAAGATGGCAGACCTAAGTCCTAGTGTATCAATAATTACATTAAGAGAGATAATCTAAAAAATCAGAGACATAAATTTTCAGGGTGGATTATATAAACCAACTATATGCTATCTGTAAGAAACTCACTTCAAATATAACAATGAAAAAAAAACCAAGTATAACAATTAGACATGTTGAAAATAAAAGGTACAGGAATTTATATATAAAATCATGCAATTACATATATATATTATGCAAATTCGTAAAGGAATTCAAGATTATATTATTAGATAATGTAGACAAAGAAAATTGCCAGAGACAGAGCTAGACATTATATAAAAGGGTCAGTCCACCAAAAAGACCTAACAATCCTAAATGTAACTGCACCAAACGACATAGCTACAGAATATATGAAGTAAAAACTGATGGAACTGAAGGGAGAAGTCAACATATCCATAGTTATAGGTGGACACTTCAACACCTCTTCCTTCACAGCTGATAAAACAACTACACAAAAAATCAGGAAGGATAGAAAAATTCATAACAAAATACACTACCTAATAATAGCAAAGTACATATTCTTTTCAAGTACCTATTGAACATACAGCACAAAAGACCTCATCCTGCATCATAAAACAATCTTACAAATTTAATAGAATTGATACCATGTAGAGTATGTTCTCTGACCCCAATAAAATTAAACTAGAAATCAGTAACAGAAAGATAATATGATCTAATGCTTTGAAACTAACTGACATTTTTCTAAATAATCCATGGGTCAAAGAAGTGTCAAGGGAAATTAAAAAATACATTAAACTAAATGAAAATGAAAATGCAACATAACAAAATCTGTGGATAGCAGCCACTACAGTTGTGAGAAGAAAATGTATAGGAATAAACTCATGTATTAAAAATGAAGAAATGTCTTAAATCAATAATCTAAGTTCCCATCTGAAGAACCTATAAAAAGAATAGCAGACTAAACCCAAAGCAATCAGAAGAAAGAAAAGAATAAAAATAAAATTAGATATCTGTGAAATTAGGGGCACCTGGGAGCCTCAGTCAAACATCTGCCTCCAGCTCACGTCATGATCCGTGAGGAGTCTGCTTCTCCTCTCCCTCTGCCTGCTGCTCCACTTGCTTGTATTCTCTCTCTCTCCTTCTCTCTCTCTCTGTAAACTAAAATAAAATCTTAAAAAAAATACTTAAACCTTAAAAAAATCAATGAAATTGAAAACAGGGAAACAGTAGAGAAAACGGAATGAAAAAACTTCTTTGTAAAGATCAATATAATTGACAAAACTTTAGCAAAAATGTCAAGGAGAAACACAAATTACTAATATCAGGATTGGAACAGCAGATATCACTGCAGGTCCTGCAGACATCAAAAAGAAATAAAGGTAATATGAACAGTTTTACCCACATGAATTTAACAACTTAGATGGAAGATATCAAGTCCTTAAAAAAACACAAAAATCACCCTATATGATGTAGATAATTTGAATAGTCCTGTAACTATTAAGGAAATGGGATTCATAATGTGAAAGCTTTCCCAAAAGAAATCTCCAGGCTCAGCTGGTTTCACTGGAGAGTTTTATTGCACACTTCAAAGAAATAATAACAATTCTGCACAGTCTCTTCCAGAAACTAGAACAGAAGGGAAGCCTTCTCAATGTATTAGATGATGGTCGTATTGCTCTAATACCAAAACCAGACAAAAACAGTACAAAAAAAGAAAAACCCATACCATTATCTTTTATAAACAGACATGCAAAAATCCTTAACAAAATAGTAGCAAATAAAATTCAGCAATATATAGAAGAATTATAAATCATGACCTAGTGGGATGCATTCCATGGATACAAGGATGGTTCAATATTTGAAAATCAACCTCCGTGATCCACTATATTAACAGGTTAGAGAAGAGAAGACAGATGACCATGTCAACTGATACAGAAAAAGCATTTGACAAAATTCAACACCTATTCACAGTAGACTTTCATAAAAAATAGGAATAGAAGAAATTTTTTCCATTCAATATATAACAGTCTTCAAAAGATTGCTACAGATAACATTATAGTTAAAGGTGAAGGATTTGGGGCACCTGCGTGGCTCAGTGAGTTAAAGCCTCTGCCTTCGGCTCAGGTCATGATCTCAGGGTCCTGGGATCTAGCCCCATATTGGGTTCTCTGCTCGGCGGGGAGCCTGCTTCCCCACCGCCCCCCGCCCCGCCTGCCTCTCTGCCTACTTGAGATCTCTGTCTGCAAATAAATAAATAAAATCTTTTTTTTTTTTTTTTAAAGGTGAAGGATTTAATACTTTGTTTTTAAGATTGAAAACAAGGCAAGGATATCTGCTTTCAACGCTCTTATGTAACAGAGTGATACAAGGCAAGCAAAGGGAAAAAAGGCACACATATTGAGAAGGAAGGAATAAAAATTGTCTTTATTTGTAGATTATATAACTTATGTACACAGCAAATATATAAGAATTTGTAAAACAAAAAGCCCAGAACTAATAAGTGAGTTCAGCAAGGTCACAGTACAGGCTAAATATACAAAAATCAATTTTATTTTTGTGTACTAGCAATGAATATTTTGACACAGAAATTTAAAAATACAATGTCACAATTGCTCAAAAAAGAGAAATAGTTATAAACCTAACAAAACATATACAAGACTTGTATGCTGAAAAATACACAGTTATTGTGAAAGATAAAAGTTCTAAATAAAGGGAAAGACATGCCATGTTCATGGAGTGGAAGATCTATATTCTCCCGAAGGTGATATATAAGTTTTGACAGCAATTTCCTCTCAAAAGCTCAAGAAGATTTTTATGGATGTTGACAGGATTATTCTTAATTTTATATGGAAAAGCAAAGGAACTAGTTTAAGAATTTTGAAGAAAAGCAAAATAAAATGGAAGGAATTGGTCTGCCCGATTCCATCATTTATTACATAGCCACTATAATCAAGACTGGAGTATTGGTGGAGGGATAGATACATAGATCAATGGAAGAGGACAGAAAACCCAGATAAGAACCCACATAAATATGCACAACTGACTTTTGATAGAGGTTCAAATGAAATTCATGGAGATAGATAACCTTTTAACAAATCGTGGTGGAGCAATTGGAAATTCATAGGCAAAATGAACCTCAATTGCAGTCTCATCATAGTATGCAAAATTAACTCAAAATAATCATAGACTTAAAACTACAAAACTATTAGAATAAAATAGAAAATGTTGGGGATTTAGGAATAGACAAAGAATTCTTAGGCTTGACACCAAAAGCATGATTCTTAGAAGGAAAAATCAATATATCGAACTTAATCATTATTAAAAAAAATTTTTTTAACTCTGCAAGAGTGTTGGGAAGATGAAAATGTAAGCTCCAGACTGGGAAAAATATTTGCAAACCACTTCACTGGGAAAAGACTAGTACCTTAGAATATATGAAGAAATCTCAAAAGTCAATAATAAAAAACAATCCAATTAGAAAATGGGGAAAAGACATGAAGAGACATTTTACTGAAGTGTATATGTAGATGGTCACTAAACATGTGAAAAGATGTTGGACATCATTAGTCATTACGGAAATGCAAATTAAAATCACAAAGATGTTTCACTATAAACCTGTTAAAATAGCTAAAATAAAAACTAGTGACAACATCAAATGCTGGCAAAGATGCAGAGAAACTGAATCACCTACATAATCCTGGTAGGAATGTTAAATGATACAGCCACTTTGGAAAAACAGTTTGGCGATTTCTTAAAAAACTAAGCATTGCAACTGCCATACAAACCAACAATTGAATTATTGGACATCTATCACAGAAAAATGAAGATTTATGATCACAGGGAAACCTACAGGCAAATGTTTGTAGCGTGTTTATCTGTAATAACCAAAAAATTGGAAGCAACCCAAATGTCCTTCAAAGGCCCTTTGGTTAATGAACCATGATACATACATGCCATAGAATAGTACTCAGCAATAAAACAGGACTGAACTATTGATACAGGCAACAACCTTGGTGAATCCCCAGAGAATTATGCCGAGTGAAAAATGCCAATCTCAAAAAGTTACATTCTACATGACTCTCATTTATGTGACATTCATTTTTTTATTTTCTGTTTTTTTTTAATATTTCATTTATTAGCAAGAAAGAGCATGATTGGGGGCATGTGAGGGTAGAGGGCGAGTCTCCCTGCTCCCACGGAGCTCCGTGGGAGCAGGGAGACTGACATGGAGCTTGATTCCAGGACCTGAGCCACACACGTATCCTTGTAACATTCATTTTTTAAATGACAAGGATATTGAAATGGAGACGAGACAAGTAGGTTCCCAGGGGCTACAAATGGGATAACGGAGATAAGTGGGTATGACTATATAAGGGCAACATGAACATTTCTTGTGATGGATGAATTCTGTATATTAACTGTTTCAGTGAAAATATATCTTGGTTGTAATATTATATTATAGTTTTGCAAGATGTTATCATTGGAGAAAACTAGGTAAAGGGTACAGTTTATGTCTGTATTATTTCTTACAAAGGCATGTATCTATACTTACTTCGAAATAAATAGTTTTACAAATACATATATAATTTGATCCTGAATTGTACTTCTGAGATTTAGCCATAGATCATCATTTCAGGTCTAGTTATAATAGCAAAGATTACAAAGAGTGTTTTAGTTCATCGAGGGGTATAGTTGTTTTTTTTTTTAAAGATTTTATTTATTTATTTGACAGAGAGAGATTACAAGTAGGCAGAGAGGCAGGCAGAGAGAGGAAGGGAAGCAGGCTCCCTGCTGAGCAGAGAGCCTGATGCGGGACTCAATCCCAGGACCCTGAGATCATGACCATAGCTGAAGGCAGAGGCTTTAACCCACTAAGCCACCCAGGTGCCCCAAGGGACATAGGTTTTAAATAAATTCATATAATGCAGATGTTACAAAGAATGAGATAGCACAAATATACTGATTCATATGGAAATGCATACTCCAAAACCATGCTTTGGTACATTATTTTAATGACCTATTAATATACCCAAGTGTCTATATTTACACTTTCATATGCAGGGATTACTTTTGGAATGTTAGATAAGTGACTCAAAACCATGGATGAACTTGAGGAGCTGTGTGTCTGGTGGGCTGGTGTGATTGAACCCTTATTCACTATCTATATACACTCTGTTGTTCCTCTTGAATTTTGTACATTGTATTTCTATGACCAATTGAAGAATATATGAGCATGTTAAAAAAAAAAAGAGAACATCCAGAGACTCAAGTATACACACACACACACACACACACACACACACACACACATACACACACGGGAATTTAGTATATAATAAAGGAAGCATTTTATGACAGTAAGGGGAAAAGATGTGTTATTTCATGAAAGATCTTGGGAAAACTGCCTAGCCATTAAGGGAGGATGAACAGTCATACAACTACTTAACTCTTTATATCTAAATGAATTCCAAATGACATGAATATATAATTGTAAACAATGAAAAAAATATTAGGTAAATATTTCATCATCTTGGGGTAGGGAAAGTTTTTTGAAAGCATAGCACCAGCAATGTAATCACAAAGGAAAAAGATTGACAGATTTAATATATATATATATTAAATATATATAAGTTTATTCTTTTGTATGCCTATAAGTGTCCAAATATATAAATTACATCAAAAGATATGACACTGCTCCTTAAGAAGAGAATGGAAAATAAATTGTGGTATATTTGCATAGTTAGTTACTACACAGTAACAAAAATGAATAAACTATAGGAGCAGCATGGATAAATTTTGTGGATATAATGTTGATCCAAAGAAGTTATTTACAAAACCAGTCCATGGTGTTAAATGTCAGGAGGGTGGTTTGCTTTCAAGAGGAAGGATAGAGTCGTGACTGGCAGGGTGGACATGAGCGGGCTTCCACGACTCTGCTCATGTTCCATATCTTAGGTGGTAGTATAGGTGTGTTTGCTTTGTGATAGGTCATTAAGCTGTATACTATTCTATATGCATATTTTACTTTAAGAAAACAGTTTTAGGGGCACCTGGGTGGCTCAGTTGGTTAAGCAACTGCCTTCGGTTCAGGTCATGATCCCGGAGTCCCGGGATTGAGTCCTGCATCAGGCTCCCAGCTCCACGGGGAGTCTGCTTCTCCCTCTGATCTTCTCCCCTCTCATGCTCTTTCTCACTTTCTCTCTCTCAAATAAGTAAATAAAATCTTTTTTTTTAAAAAAAAGCAGTTTTTAAAACATACAAACAAAAATATAACACTTTTTGATTTCCATATTGGTGAAGACTTTTATTGAAGTTGTCTTTTTTTTTTTTAATATTCTATTTATTTATTTGACAGAGAGAGACGGTCACAAGTAGGCAGAGAGGCAGGCAGAGAGAGAGAGGGAGAAACAGGCTCCCCACTGAGCAGAGAGCCCGATGCGGGGCTCGATCCCAGGACCCTGAGATCATGACCTGAGCCGAAGGCAGAGGCTTAAACCACTGAGCCACCCAGGCGCCCCTTGAAGTTGTCTTTTGATGGTACTATAAATGTAAAAGTTTTCAGAAGGCAAACTGGTGATGTGTTTCAAAATTTTACTTAACAATTTCTATTAAGGGAATTTGTCCTAAGGATACAGTGAGAAAAATGTAAGAGGGAACATCTATAATGATTTTCATAATAGCTTTATTTATAAAAATGAAAAATCAGAAGCAAACTAAATGCCCGACATTGAAAGATTATTTAACTCATAATG
This sequence comes from Meles meles, assembly GCF_922984935.1. Classification (NCBI taxonomy): domain Eukaryota; kingdom Metazoa; phylum Chordata; class Mammalia; order Carnivora; family Mustelidae; genus Meles; species Meles meles. The sequence continues at coordinate 30,093,898 of NC_060079.1, forward strand.
ATACATAAGGAATATATACCAATTTGCTAGATACACCAAGCAGGGAGATGTTTCTTTGTGTGGAATGCAATATAAATAGTTTGGTGAATGAAGTAACAATATTAGATCTCTACATCTTTTTTTTTTTTTTTTAAGATTTTTATTTATTTATTTGACAGAGAGAGAAATCACAAGTAGGCAGAGAGGCAGGTGGAGGAGGGGAGAAACAGGCTCTCCACTGAGCAGAGAGCCGGATGCGGGGCTCAATCCCAGGATCCTGAGATCATGACCTGAGCTGAAGGCAGAGGCTTAACCCACTGAGCCACCCAGACACCCCAGATCTCTACATCTTATGTAAACACATTCACACACACTTAAAAATACATACTCAAAATCATATTATAAAGAACATCTGTATCTAAATAGTTTGAGACATTAGTCATTAAAATGTTAACAGAATTTATCTAAGTTTTCCTGTGTATTTTTTTTCTTTTTTCAGTTTTACCTTTCATTTCTAAAAAAAACAAGGAAGCACAGGGAGATATGACTTTATAATACCTGAAAAAAATAATAAAACACAAGTAAACAAAAGTGCCAGAACAGCCTTTTTGTATATTTCTTAGAGTTATCTCCACCCCCCACTCAGCACTATTCAGGGATTTTAGTTAAAATGGAAGAAAAACAAGGGAAGATAAAGAAATATAAATAAACTGTGTACTTGTTAAGTTTAATCGTGTTACAAGGTAACATTGAAAGATATGAATCTTACAATCTTACAAAGAACTTCTCTTACATATGAGTAGAATTATTTCTAGATCATCCTTCAATACAGTTATTTTCATTTATAGATTGAATGATCATGATATAATTCTAAGTATTTTCTAGTATATTGGAAAGACTTAAAAAGTGGTATATCACAAACTTAAAAAGAGTTTTAATAATTAATTAGATCAGGTTTCGTGAAGTTTTAAAGGTATATAATTTTTGAGTCTGCCTTTAAGAAAAAGAACAAAATTTTTAATACAATGTTATTTACTGGCTCTTGGAAAGGCATTTGGAAATGGAGGGTCCTAGCACTTAAAGTTCCTTTTATTTCATGTTAAATTTACCTATTTAGACACATAAACTTTCTTTTCTTATGCCCTGTTTCCCTTTTAGGGGGAATTATTGCTCAAAATTGTTAAATTATGACAACCTAACTATTTGTTAATAAAGCAATTTAAAGATGTCTTGAAGACAGGTTCATTAAAATACAAAGGAAAAGAATACATATTTAAATCTTACTGTGGAAGGTTGTTAAACTTATTGACACTTCAAGGCCCTATACATATAATAATTGGATTTATTTATTTCTATTATTTTTAAAGTAATTCATTCAACGAATAAGAATTTGATTAATATTATTTATTTATTTATTCCAGAAATAGCCCCACACTTATAGAAACTGTACCCCTCCTCCGAATTCTGAAATTTGGCTTCGAAATATATTCAGATTTCACTTCAGGGCTTCCTGAACTTGAACGCACGCTCAGCATTCAGTTCACGCGGCGATCTTGTGGCAATGCAGGTTCTGATGCAGTCGGTCTGGAGTGGGGTCTAGCACCGTGCGTGTTTTCAGCACGCTCCATGGGAAAGCGGCGCCGCCGGTCCGCGGACCACACCTGGTGTAGAGCGAGGCCCCACCCCTTCCAAGCTGTGTGCGGCAACCCCTCCTCAGAAGCCGGAAGGTACCTCCAGGCCCTCAACATGGAAGGTGCCGGGGAATGTTCCAGGCTGTGGTTCTTTTTTTTTTTTTTTTTAAGATTTTATTTATTTGACAGACAGATCACAAGTAGGCAGAGAGGCAGGCAGAGAGAGAGAGGAGGAAGCAGGCTCCCTGCTGAGCAGAGAGCCCGATGTGGGGCTTGATCCTAGGACCTGGGGACCGTGACCTGAGCTGAAGACAGAGGCTTTAACCCACTGAGCCACCCAGGTGCCCCCAGGCTGTGGCTCTTAGGTGCGGCTGGTGAGCACGTAAGTGGGAATGCAAATATAGGACCTGGATTGCCTGAAGCGCCAGACACGGCGGAGGACAGTGGGTGAGTGGAGGCCGACTGAGAGCCAGAAAGCGAGCCCTCGTGAGGAGGAAAAGCCCACCTCTAGCTGAGCTCCTTTGAGGAAGCGGTCTGAGTAAAGGAGCTGGGCAGAGTCTTGTCGTTTCCAGCCTGCCTCAGAAGCCCCGGGGAAGGCGGGGAGTTCGTCTTGCAGGAATTCCAGAGTGTAGAGGAAGACCCTCAGAATTGCTCAACTCCAGTCTCACACATACCGTTGCTTCCATTTCAGGCTTTAGGGCACGCTGTGTGTAGCCACAGCCCTCCCAGCAGGCGGCCGGCCCACCTGTGACCTGTGACCTGTGACCTGTGACCTCTTCTGGGAATTCTCAGGAGCTGAGCACGTCCGGCGTTCCCTAGGTTCCTCAGCCCACGGTAAAGCCTTTGCATGGTGTTTTTGACATTGTGCTCTTGTGCGGTGATGCTCCTGCACGTCCTTGGTGGGGTGGTGTGGGGTGCGGAGCTCTGAAGAGGTGCCTTCCCACACCCGCGACTCCGGCCATCACAGACATAGGACTTGTTACTGTCAGGGAAAACGAAGAAAAGCACGAAATGCGCGGTGGCTCCTAATTTTGGTACTTTTCATCCCTAGGAGAGCTGATGCACATATCTTTGTCTGTGGTAAAAACACACAAACATATAACATGATGTTTGCCTTCTTAAGGCGTTCTGAAGTGTTCAGTCTGGTACTGTTAACTCTCCGTACAATACTGTGCAGATCTCTAGAACTTTGTGTTCACTCATAAAGCTGAAGTTCTATAGCCTCTGAGACTCCCTGTTTCCTTTTACCTCCAGCCCCAGACCTATGATACTCCCTGAAACCTGCAACCTGCAACCACCACTCTATTTTCTGTCCCTTGGAGTTGGGATCATGGAGTATTTGTCTTTCTGTGAGTGGTTTATTTCACTTAGCCTTATGTCCTCAGGTTTCATCCATGTTGTATCATGGGTCAGCATTTCGTTTTTTATGGTCAAGTCGTACTCTAGTGCATGTATATACTCCATTTTCTTTATTCATTCTTCTGTGGATGGCCTTGTCAGTTGTTTTCACTTTTTGGCTATCGTGAATAACGCTGTTGTGAATACAGGTGTGCAGGTATCTCTCTGAGATCCTGATTTCTGTTCTTTGGATACATACCCAGAAATGGGATTGTTTGGTCATATGGTTATTCTGTTTGTAGTCTTTTGAGGAATCTGCATCCTGTTTTCTCCATTGGCTGCACCCTTTTTCATTCATTTACAGAACACTTGCTATTTTGTTTGTTTATATTTTATAATGGCCATCCTAACAGATGTGAGGTGATGTATCTTAAATGTAATAATCTCGAACTAGTAACTTACAAGAGTATGAGTGTAATCCATTTGGGGTGCATTTGTGTTTTCACCTCTAACATTTTCTGCTACTGTTAACTAGTTGGGCCACGGAGATTTACTTTGTTGGCCCTTCCTATCTGTAGTACACACTGTCTTATTCAAAATGAGCCTGTGTGGGACATAAGTCTCTTCTCTGTCACTGCCTCACAGAGGTCAGCTTTGAGTAGTTGCAGTGGGTTTTCTTTGGTTTGCCTTCCTATGGTCACCCTCCCCTATGAAACAAATTACCAAGAATTCTTAAAAATGGTGAATTGGGGTAAATCAGAGGGAGAGACGAAGCGTGAGAGACTGTGGACCTGAGAAACAAACTGAGGGTTTGGGAGGGGAGAGAGGTGGGGGGATGTGGGAGCCCGTGGTGGATATTAAAGAGAGCATGTATTGCATGGAGCACTGGGTTTGGTGCATAAACAATGAATCTTGGAACACTGAAAAAAATAAAATTAAGATGTTAGAAAATAAAAAAATAAAGCTCTTTCACCAAAAAAAAATTAAAAAGTAAAAAAATAGAGTATTAACATTCGTATGTGAGGATGGCTATTGACAGTGATTGACTAGGTATGAATGATTAAAAAAAAATATGCAGAATTGGCAAAAAGGAAAAGAAAGTGTCCACCCCAAATGTGACATCAGAATCTTGGGGATATTTTAGAGAATCTGTTTATGACGCCAGTGCGTGAGTCTGGCAAGCAATGTGACATTGCTGAAACTCATGAAGAAGAGCAAGGTCCCATGCCAGGGATAAGCTCAGGCCTCTGGGCAGAGCTCCCAACTGCTGGGAGGTTTACTTGTTTTGCACACTTTACAGAGTAATTGGTTGTTAAGTCACATTCTGTGGTTGCTTTACAAAGTGGCTTTACAAAAGTAGCAATACTGGGATGCATTAGAAATGATGATTTAAGATTGAACTGGCTCTGTTGAAATAACCTAAATTATATGCAGCAACATTGTTTTTCCCAAGTGGCTAAAATCACTGACTTAAGATATTTAGAATGTCAGAAACGTATATACTTAATAAGCTTGGAAAGTCTGCCATACTTCAGGGAGTATCATAGGTCTTCATCATCATCTAAGTAGGCCTCTGAGACCACATGGGCTATGACTTGATTTCTCTCATTATGAATAAATCCAAAATGACTGATGCATTCTGACATCCGGACGGGGCTGGACCAGATGTGAGACTGAGTCATAGTTGCGTATTGCTTGCTTCAAATCCTTCAGTGTACATTTAGCATCTAACATTTAAATTTAGACTGAAGGATTATTCTTCTTAAGTATGGTAATTCTTGATGCCTAACAGATGGATCGTTGGAAGCATGTGCATGTCTGGGTACATGGAGCTAGATTCAGGAATGACAGCTTCCACAGGCATCACTGTATACCAGTGGAACATCATTAGTGTAGACAGTAAACACGGCACCTGTCAACTCAGATTTCTACATGTAACACTCAGGCAGTTGGTAAGACAATATTTATTCCAACTCCCTCATAGGGACAGGGAACAAGATAGCATTAAGAATTGTTGCCACTGTTGAACTATCTCTATTGAATATTTTCGTAACAATAGTGAAAAACTCTTGGCATTGCCTAATTGCCTCTTTTGAATATTTTGCAGAGTGTTACAGCAAGCCACACCACTATCTTAGTTTGGAATCACTCGATTTTGGCAATCGTCAGTCAGTTGAAATTCTTATACTGAATGTTATATTGTATAGGTCTGTTTATTAGAAATGAGTGGTTTAGTTTTGAACATTTATTTCACTTTATTGAGGTATAATTGACATGTAACATCATATTAATTTCAGGTATACAACTTAATGATTTGATATATGTATATACTGCAAAATGATCACCATAATAAGTCTAGTTAATATCTATTAACATATTTAATTATAATTTTTTCTTGTGATGGAGATTTTTAAGATGTACTCTCTAAACAACTCCCAAATTTATATTACAGTATTATTAACTACAGTCACCATAGCATTTATTATTTTTTTCCATCTAAAAGTTATTAGTGTGCTTTCCAAGAATTTTTGAGTTTGGTAAATCATAAAAGGAAGCTGAACTGAAAAAAGGACCATGGAAAAGTGGAAAGTGTTTTGACAACATGAAAGTAAACAAACAAAAGAATTTGAAAGCCATTTTGTAACTATATCTGTGTACTTTACCATTGCCCTGGTAAGTATGAATAACTAATTCTATAAACTATAAAGAGATACACACACTTCTGTTAATACAAAATAACTTTCTCCCAATTCCACTTCATAAATGTTCAGTAATACTTGAAAAATAACGGTTTCAATGGTTACCAAATTAGCCTTTCAGAGGACACTTCCACGATTTAATCTCTGTTTGGCAGATTGTGTGTGTGTGTGTGTTTGTGTGTGTATGTGTTGTGTGTGTGTGTGTGTGTGGTGTGTGTGTGTATGTGTGTGTGTGTTGGAGACAGAGCCACATGTGTGAGCTAGTACAAGCATGCAGAATTGAATACACAGCACAGGAAACGTACTCGCATGCGAGATGGGTTTCAGTTTGAGAAGGCTAGAATTTATTTATCACCTGCAAATTTCACAAAAACTTGACATAAATACCGAGAGCACTTTGCCTTTATAATATGACATTGGAGAAAAATCTGGGCTCTGTCCTGATGGCCAGGGTAAACGGTTGATATCATGCATTAAGAATGGACACTTTGCAGTTCTCAGCATTTGGAACTCTGCCATGTAAATCTTGAAATGGGTTGAAGTGGAATGCTAGGATTTTCATATAGTTATTAGAGGGTGCAAAATTTCAGAACCTGTTGGGGGGGATCATAGGAAGTTAATTTCTGAGAAAACAATGTTACTAGTAAAAGATATGTTTGGATCAGAGACTGTAATTTATCTGGGTCTTATCTGGATGAACAGGAGATGGGAAAAATCTTAAAATAATGAGTGTGATGGAGTAATGTTTTTCTGTGTTAGTAACAGTCATTTTTGATATTTGGGTTGAGGCACATTCCGTTAATTCTTGTGTCATAGTACTGTAATAGTTATTCCTCTTTAATGCTATTATAATATGTGTGCTAGCTTTAATGAGAGCCTGCAAAGAGATGAATATAAAAAGATTCCATGACATGGTTTATGTTACAAATAAGAGCTTTTTTTTCAGTTGCAATTGTAGCGGTGTATGGGGAGAAATAATCAGATGCCACATGTGTCATACTTTATGATCGCTTTACTTTTTAGACATGAACCTCAGGCTTTCATCTCCTCTATAGGCTTGCCGTCCTTGGATGAGAGGAAGCAGCACTGGAATGGTAGTAATGCTGCTTCTAGAAAGCTTGAGTTGTATATCCACGCTAACACAACTGAGACCCATTGTTATCCATTATCACCAAAACACAAACTATTTATAAAAATATAAATAACACAAAAGTGACTATTTTATTAAATGAGAACCACTGGGTGGAGAAAATTTATGAAAACAATAAGGCACTTCTAAGCTATCAGACTGTACAGCTACAAATGAGTTATTACAAGCATAATGGTTGTCTTATGCAGGGGTTAAAGAAAACAAAGCTTTATTCACAGATATGCACCAATAAAAAGTGATGGATTGTGACCACATGGTTTGTTGACCACAAAGAGGAGCAGTATCTATGTGGGTCAACCTGATGGTCTCAGAGACTGGGGGCAGTGTCAGATCAAAGATTGGCCTGTGAATGGGAAATGGGTCCTTGCATTTACTGAGTGCCTGCTCTGTGACAGCTCACTGCTAGGCATTTAATGCACGTTGTAATTTGAGAAGAACAAAGAGCATGATGAATAGTCTAGTAATGGACAGAGATTAGAAGGGCTGGTGCAAGCCTCCTGGAAATTCAAGCGATAAAAAGGAGGTGGGGAGCTGACAGTAATGTCAGAGAAGTGGCTTAGCAATAAGAAATAACAGGCCAGTTCTGGGCACTCGGAAGGAAGGGTGCTCAGCAGAAGGCTTTAGCCACTTTCTGTGCCTTAGTGGTGACTAAAGGCAGTTTTATACTTATTCAAAGCACATTTACCATACAGCATGTCTTTAGTTTGTATCTGGGGTGGAAAAAACAGGAAAACACCAGAAAGCAGAGGGACATCAGGGGTGTTTATATCCATCTGTCTGTTGTTCCTTCCATTCATCTATCTGTCCATCCATCTGCCCAATTCAAGAAGGCAGAGGACAGATGGACAGTTAGTGGTTACTTTTTTTGGAGTTACCAGTATAGATAACTACTAGAGTTAACAGTTCTTAGTTAAAGTCTATGATCAGTAGCCCTTAGTGTCTGTGACCCATTGGGTTCTCACTATACCTGTGCCTATCGTGTGGCCCAGGACATCAGCTAATGTTCATAATGCTGACCTTAAATCACCAAAGAAATATTCAGTATAATATTCAGTAGACACTTTTAAAGAAGGTAGATACAAGTAAGATGTTATTTGAGGGGCGCCTGGGTGGCTCAGTGGGTTAAGCCGCTGCCTTCGGCTCAGGTCATGGTCTCAGGGTCCTGGGATTGAGTCCCACATCGGGCTCTCTGCTCGGCAGGGAGCCTGCTTCCCTCTCTCTCTCTCTCTCTCTGCCTGCCTCTCTGCCTACTTGTGATCTCTCTCTCTCTCGCTGTCAAATAAATAAATAAAATCTTTAAAAAAAAAAAAAGATGTTATTTGAGAAAGATTTCCTTTTTTTTCCATGAGATTAATGATTCCTTGAGAGTAAGATATCATCTCTTATTCGTTTTTATATCCTTGACACCTAGCACAATGTTTTTCACATAGAAGGTAAAATATTTGTGACACTGAACAGAACAGAAATAATTTAAGATTTGAGGGAAGAGATTTGCATTGTTTAAAATTCAGCATTCCCATTATCTGGGTACTCAACCAGAAATGGTGTTTTGCCCTACCCATACTCCTACCCATTTCTAATCCACAAAATAAGATGATGTTTCCATGTATTGAATTAAGGACTTGGTCATGGAAGTGTCTTTAGTAACAGAGAGGATATGTTTCTAAGACATTTTTAGGAATGTTGATCAGAGGAAGGTCTTGTCAGGGTAGTGTCCCATGAAGAACTGTTCTCCGCTGTTCTGCATCACAGGTGCCAGGCATACTCGTGCCTGTGCCTACCTGGTTCTTAGCTCAGTGAGTTGGAAGCTGCTAGCGCAAGTCTATACAATACCCTAAGCTCAAGGTTGGACTTAGACAGACATAAGTTAGGTTCAAGGACTACAGACCTTTCCTAAGATACCTCTACCTGAAGTATGGCCAAGGCATCCTCATCTCTATCTAGACCTATCATGCATCTCTGAAGAGACCTAATTTTCCTTTAAGAGAACTCATGCTGTGCAGTAGAAAGAGCTGTAGGTTCTGGAGTCCATGGGCTAGGATGTCAGTGACCACATTTGCCCCATCTGAACTATAACTCCATGAGCTTCAGTTTTCCTGATTATAAAATGAGTATTCTGATATCTCCCCTACAGGATTGTTGGCCAGATCATAAGAAATAATATGTGTGACGCACTGGAGGGATTTCAAGGTGCTAAATGCGCTTTGGGCCACAGTTCTCTCTGTGACCAGACCAACTTTTAGTAGCTTTGCTCCCAAGGATGCATTAATTTATTACTGCTGATACTGGTTGAAAAGTAAGGGAGATTATAAGGAATGTTTTACTAATAAGGTCTACAGTCACAAATTAGTTATTTAGGGTAAATGGTAACTCCAAAGTAAGGAAAAGAAAAAGTGTTATTCGTAAGAAGGGAAGTTCTTCTCACAAGAAACACAGACTATACACTCTTCCGCCAGTTCCTCTAGTACTTTGACTTTATTATCTTCGTTACAGACTCTCCCACCTTCTCAACAGAATCCTGACGGCCTCCCTGGTATTCATTCAGTAAGCTCACTAACACTCTAGTATTTTCACTTAAATCTAGTCAAGATCCTACTAACACTTGTAAGTGGGTCAGCAGCGTTCTCTCTCTGATAGCAACGTTTTACTTACCACAGAGCTGTCCTTAGTGTGAGAGAGAGAATAGCGTTTTTCTTCTGTAGGTTCTTGTCAGCTTGGTGTCCTTCAGAATTCCTGTTAAACTACTCCTGGAATCCTTAAAAAAAATGGTTTCACATTCTAAACAGTGTATTTTAAGGGGGCTTAAACCCTTTCCTACAATGTTATACATAGGACACTGCATCACCTGTAGTTTAATATTGTTTTAACAAGTTGCAGTAAAGATGAAAACCAGCTGTGTCATGCTTTTTGCAATTTACCATTTGCCTTTGTCAGTTAGAAGTATTTCCAGAGTCTAAGATTCACTAGCAATCCCTGTATCTTGTGTTCGTGAGCCATGCAGGTGGTTAGAAGTCTCATTTATGAACAGATGAAGTAAGCTCAGGGAAATGGCCCAACTATTCAAACCACAAAATGTGTTTATAGCACTTCTGACAATAGCATTTTAGAGTTTTGGTGCTCTTTCAATTGGCTTGTGTATAGGAGATACAGTGAAATATTAATTCATTCAACAAATTTTTAGCTCCTACAATGTACCAAGCACTATAGGTCATGTGGAGAAGGCTCTGAGCGAAGCAGACAAAAACTCTGCTTCCTGAAGCGTGTTTTTCTTTTTGTTTTTTGTTTTTTGTTTTGTTTTGTTTTGTTTGTGGGGGACTGCCAGATATTTCTGGGAGGAGAGTGTTATGCTACTTATTTGGCTCTCGGGGGGGGAAAGCTAATTATTAGTGTCTGATTTCAGACTATCTGGAGTTGGAGAGAGCTAAGAGAGGGAGCCAATAAACAGAGGAAATGAGTAGAATGTGTAACATGTCAGGTGGGGATTGGTACTATGGAGGATGATAAAGCAGGAAGGGGAGAATAAGGAATGTTTGGGGAGGGTTGCATTCCTAAATATGGTGATCAGAGAATGCCTTGTGGAGATGGGTACACTGGGTAAAGGCCAGAGGAAGTAAGGGAACAAATGCAAATGTCTTGGAAAGCAAGATCCAGACAGAGGGAACAGCAAGTGTGGGGCTTTGAAGTGCAAAAGCGCCGGACGTGTTCGGTGTGGGCGGGGAAGTCCTGAAGCCCACACCAGTGAGCAGAGATAGTGAGGGGCAGGAGATGACGTGAGACGGACCCACGCTGAGCCAGGTCTGCAGTGCATTAGTAAGGACTTTGCTCTTCCTCTGAGTGACGAGTCAGAGGGTCTTGGGCAGAAGAGTGACATGGTGTGATTAAACATTTCAGCCAGACCCCGGGTGACTGGTCTCTTGAGAGTAAGTGGAGAAAGGGCCAGACACTGGGAGTTTCTTCATGAGCCCATGAAATAGCCCAGGTGAGAGATGGCCGTGATTTGGACCAGGGTGGTTAGATGTGGTCACCTTCTGGATTTATTGCATGTCAGAGCCAAAATGATCTGTTCAGCGGATTGGATGTGTAGTGTGGCAGGCAGAGGTGAGTCAGAGACGACTCTGAGGCTCTTGGTATCTACGTCAGTCAGTCAGACCTGAGCTTTTGTGTTTTGTTTTGAGGTCAGACTCAGATTCTCTTTCTGCCTGCATTCCTCCCTAACTGTTTGTTTCCCTTTGGACCAGACCTTGCTCATGGATGGTAAGCCCCCCGAAGGTAGGGATAGGATATAGCCTAGCACAGAGCCTGCCACATAGTCGGTACTCAGTGAATAGTTTGTTGAGTGAATGTTGATGTACCTTTGTCCACAGTTCAGTTTCTGAAACTGTGAGGTCTAAATAATAATACTGAGTTTTGAAGAATAAATGGAAAAATGCTGTGTCCAAATTGCATTATACATTCAATGTACATGAAACATTAATACATGGAAGCTGTAATTATTGTCCATATTCGATGCCGTTTAAAATGTTGTTAAATGTTTCGAATATCCACAAGGGAGACTTCTTAACAGGAAAAATAATGGTGGCAAATTTTCACCATTTCTGTTAAGACCGTTTCACTAGGAGCCATCCCTTAACTCAGAAATAGAAGACTTCCACATCTAAAAGCCATAAAATCCAAATTATTTTAACAACATTGCTGCAAAAGGAAGGGATTTGCCTTATCCATAATATTGAACTAGTGCACAAGCAAGAAAAGCATCCCCTAGGAACTTACCTTCCATACATCAATATTGCTTACTGTGATGATTGTGGTTTTAAAGTGGCACCTACTCTCGGCTTTTGGAATAAACATGGAAAGGTTGCAGTGGTGTCAAAAGTAGAGGTGCAGAGACTGAATGGTTTGAGAGACTGTGTCCTCCTGTTGTCACGGTAGCCAGAAGCTCCCAAATAGATCCTTTCCCCCTGCCCAGATGTTTAATGTGTGTAATAGCATGCCCTAAATGGTGATAGAGCCAGATGTAAATGTATAATGTCATTTTTTTTTTTTGTCCTTAACAGTTTAGAAAATCTTTTTAAAGCTCAGAGGTTGAGCTGAGCTGAGCTGAGAATAAGCAAGCGAGGATTTGGTAGAACATCTGTGTTTCGAAATTGGTATTTTCAAGCTATATATGAACACTCTGTTGCCTTTCCAGTCGAATTGGTTAATTCCACACATTCTGAAAAAGAATTCATAGATCCCATTAATAAGAGCATATCTGGTCATTGAGACTACAGAGTTTAAAACTGTCAATATGAATCTTTCATTTTCCTCTGTACAGTAAAGAAAAAAAGAGACTCTAATTTGCAAGTAACTCCTAAAGTGGGTTGTTTCAAGAAAAAAAAAAAAAAACCTTTGCCTTGATTTTAGCTCTTCAGTAAGTGAAATTTTATATGCATATTTTATATTTTATTTCCACTAGTGTTTTATTTTTGTTTTACACAAGAAAACTGTTAGCCTGTATTTTCCTGTGAAAATACCTTTGATGAAAGTAAAAAAATGTGGCCTCCTCTCACCATTGACCCAATGACCCTATAAAGGAATGTTAACTGAGGGCCATAATACACACTAAAAGAGTGGTTAGTTCTTCTCGAGAAAGAAAAATTTTAATGTTCAATTAATCTGTGTGAAGAACAATGAACATAAAAGTCTAATACATGGACGAAATAAAATATTTATTGCAGTTATATATTTTTTCTGGTGACTGGAAGGTAAAAGAAGAGGGAGAAGAAGGTTTTTTTTTTTTTTTTTAAGATATCAGAGTCAGATAGTCAAGGACAAAGAAGAGCATAGGAGAAACTGAAGAGGAGGAAAATGTATATAACTCCTATTGGTCAATACTCTATAAAACTCCTTTCTTCTCAAACCTTTACTCATCTGGGCCCTAGTTTTCCATCTCACTCAATCACAACATAAAATCCTGCCCACCAAACCCCATTTTGATGGGAATGTCACTCTCCCCTATCTGTGGCACCCCTTTGTCCTCACCTGTGGGTCCCGATCAAGAAGGCTGGGCATCCCTGAGTCATCTGGGATCTGTGCCCCCCCAACCCTCTCCTTTTCTACTCTCCACACCCCTTCCTGTGGGATCGCCTGAGCTCTTCCTCTGGCAGCCTTTTTTGGTGTCCATTGCTCACTGTTGCAAAAGGAAGTGCCTCTGAAGGAAGTCTCTCTTCTTTCTCTTTTGGATCTGTGTAGAGTTCACCCCAGTGATCTCCCTAAGCAAAAGCTGTCCTTTCAGGGCAGTACAGATTAATAGTACTTCCTGCAACAGCAGAAAGGTTGTATGTTTGTGTTGTCCAGCATGATCGCTAAGAGCCACTTGGAGCTACTTAGATTAAAATTAATTAAAATGAAATAAAAATAAGCATTCAGTTCCTTAGTGACACTACCCACATTCTGGGTGCTCAGTAGCCACATAAGGCTAGTGGTTGCCAAATGCAACTCTAGAGGCAATCCCGGGGTCCAGTAGGAATGGGCCAATTCTGCTACCCGCCCCCATGCTTAGCCCCAGGGAACCATGGTCTCAGAGGAAAGCCACTGTGCATGCAAAGTGACAGCAACTGTCCCATCAGCTGTGCTCCTGTAGTGGCTTCTCTTAAAGGGAGACTGGAAGGGGCACCTCCATGTCCACCACGTGCGCCATTTCCTGATGACTAGTGCTTTAGTCAGGAGTACAGGATTTAGAGTTTGAATGTTAGCTCTTCTAACAGCTGCAGGACCATGAGCAGTTATCTAAATTCCCTCAACATTTGTTTCTTTGTTTGTAAAATGGACATAATAATACCTACTTCCCAAGGTTGTTGTGAAAGTTCAGGGAGGTAATAAACAGAAGGAGGTAATAAATAGGCAGTACCTGGCCTGTCCCAGCTACCTGCTGCATTAGCCAAAGATGAGATAGTGTGGGTCCTATGTCAGCCTCTTCCTACAACTTAAACAAAATCCAAATTAGCCTTGTGAACTAAAGCACTAACTAAACAAAAGGATAATGCAAGAATTGTTGCTACATTGCCTATAATTTTTAAATACTTTGTTTTATACAAATGTAACTCTACTTATATGAAGATACTATTTTGAGGGATTGTGTGTGTATACATGTACGGATTAAGATTTATTCCTACTATTGACAGCAGGTAAGCATAGTCTAGCTAAGTACTTGACCTCCATTCACAGACCTAGGCCTGTTGCTGTTTTCATGGCTGCCATTCACTTGCTGACAATCAGAGTCCCCTCCTCAAAGAATTGTCCACACTTCTGGATAGAGCATTCCAGGTTGCAGAGGGAAGAGAGCTGTCTGAAGGAGCAGATTACCTGAGCATCTTGGGAGAATTTCTTCTGCCCCCTTTTCTTGCAATTCCACACACTTTCATTCACCCAAGCACAGTCAGGCCTTGGTTTGGATAGGGCTCAGTCCTAGAGAAGAGGGCACATTAGGGCACAGCTCCTGGCTGACCTTGTAGAAGACAGGAGGACTGGACTTCAGTCCAAAAACCCAAGTAGATTCAGTTGGCTGAAATGCCGGTTTTAGTGCACTTTTCAACTCACTCAGCTTCCTCTGTACAAAATAAGTCATTGATTTGAAGGAAGGAGGAGGAGCAGTTAAGAAAACTCCTATTTACTGAGCATCCTCATTATGAGTTGAATTTTAAACAGTCTAAGAACTTCTCCTGAGAGAAGGCTGATGAGTTGTTTTAGAAGGAGTCCTAGTATATGCTGGGGGCAGTGGAGGAGAGCAGCAGAATTGTAAATCCAGGTGGGTCTTCATGGGGGAGGCTGCCCCCCCACCCATTCTGACTCCTGCTGCGTGATGAGCACTCACTGTAGCAACTCCTCGTTTCCCTTCACCTTCCAGGTAAGCTTTGAAGGGCTTTTTGTTTTGTTTTGTTTTATTTTAAAGGTTTCACTACAGGCAGGGGAACCAAGAGAGCAAAGTTGGGGAAATTGCAGCTGCCTCCAAAGATCTGGAAGGGGCTTCCTCCCGCAATCCCAGACTCCCACTTACCCCTCAAGCTCCCAATTACCCCATCCCCAAAGAATTTTATTTCTAACCCCATCAGGAGGTAGGCTATGGAATCATTTTTTCCTTTTGGTCCTTCTCCCTGGATATGTGTAGACTTGAACATGCAGTTTGGACAAAATAGGAGAATCTCTTTGTTGCCAATGAAGTAATCCACAAAAATGACAGGAAGATAAATAGACTCCCTGGAAGTCACTCTAGGACACAGTCTCTATTAGACCCTAGGCTGTTATTCTCCTCTAAAATAATTGTTAGCAAAATTTTTATACTAGCAATTCTTAGAATTAGTTGGCATTTATTCTGTTCATATATGAAACACTAGCCAAATATGATTACTGAATAACTATAATGATAGCTACTGATGCTTTTGAAAACTTTGGTGATATAGAATACTAAACTTTAATAGTTTCTGCAATTGTTTTTCTATAGTTACCTGGCAAAGAAATCATTATGAGCAGCAACTACTTGAGATTGATTTTCAGAATGTTGAATAATCATCAACTTCATCAAAACCAAAATTGACTTTAGAAGAGTTTATGATAAATAGTAGTGTATTTAGGACCTGTCCACTGCAGAGGAGGATAGCAGTCTGATATCAATGTACAAGTTGGCTTAGTTGTCATGTAGGCTGTTTTTAGCAGAAGTCTTAATTTCTTCCTTTTCCTCCCTTCTTTTTTTCCCTTCCATATTATATTTCATTAAGATTAAATTTGCAGCATAGAAAAATCTCCCATCCAAGTACTAACCAGGCCCGACCCTGCTTAGCTTCCGAGATCAGACGAGATCGGGCGCGTTCAGGGTGGTATGGCCGTAGACGCAGCATAGAAAAATCTATACCAATAAGCTTTACATTCTGATATGAAAATGAAAATTCAACCAAAATAATTTGATTAATTAGTATAAATCAACTACTAATAGATATTGATATTCTATTAAATACAGAAGTTAATCAGGAAAAATCAAATGGCCCAGTCCTTAATGTTTTTTCCCCTCTAGGATTTCCTTTCCCATTCTGTGTAGATTTGTTTTTATTTTAAAAAGTACAACAATAATTGTATTTTAAAGCATCTGTGAATAAAACCACATGAATGTTCGCATAAGGTAATCACACTTTTTTTTTTTTACCTGTCCCAGATGGTCTGTTACCGCATATACAGTAAGTTATGTTTATAAAGACTGAATGTTTCAGGAAACATTGATTAGCTGACATGCAGTAACAAAAGTCTTGAATCCAAAACTCACTATGCTTAAATGGTAATCAAATTACAAGAAGTTGGACTGGTACACTTTCCTAGAGTCCTTTTACGTTTCATATCTAGTCAAAAAGATGTTCAAGTGCCTTTTTCCCCCCACTAAGATGAATGATTAAAAACTTGCCGACCACATATTGTAAAAAATACATACATAGTGTTGTGATAATTAGGAGTAATTAGCTATCTCAAATCAGCTCCAAGAAACTGTTTGAAGTGGTCTGCAGGCCAATCCTCCAGTCCCCTCCACTGAGAGCCCGGCAGTGGTGGGAGCTGCGGAGGGAAGGTGACACCCGGCAGATGGGCAGGTGATGGGGAGCGCTTCAAAGCCCAAGCTGGTGTTTTGACTTCAAAGGTTCCCTTGGAAAAGTCACCTCAAACTTTTATTAGCGCAAACCATGATTATCACATAATCCTTTGGCAGGATTTGTGGGTGGAACCTATTAGATGTGCCTTTAAGGTTGAGAAAAGACGCAGGTGGGAGGAAACCAAAGACATACCCAGTCAGGTCCCCAGATTTGCTCAGAGTTTGCTGCTCGCCCCCTTCCCCTGTGCTCTTTTTAGAATTTTCATGAAATATTTTATACATACAATGAAAAATACATCACATATATTTACATTATGAAAAAAGAATGAAACAGCATTTGTGCATGTGCCACTCAGCTGAAGAAAGGGAGTATCAGCAATAAATCAAATGTCTTCTGTCTCCCCATCTTTGCTTTGTTTCTCTCACCTCCCTCTCCCACCAAACCACTCTGTGATTACAGTGTTCTGTCTTATGATTTTACTACACATGCATCTGTACACAATATATTGTTACAGATTTTCAAAGTTTATACAGAGTCAGCTCTGTTTTGCTTTTTTTTATTTTTTTTTATTTTTTTATTTTATTTATTTATTTGACAGAGAGGTCACAAGTGGGCAGAGAGACAGGCAGAGAGAAAGGGAGAAACAGGCTCCTCACTGAGCAGAGAGCCCTATGCGGGGCTTGATCCCAGGACCCTGAGATCATGACCCGAGCCGAAGGCAGAGGCTTAAACCACTGAGCCACCCAGGTGCCCCTGTTTTGCTTTTTTTAAGTCAACGTTATTTTTCTGAGATGTACCCATGTTGATTAGTGTAGCTACAATTCATTAATTTTCACGCTGTGAGATATTCTATTGTATGAGTATGCCAATAGTTTTTGGTGATCTGTTGGTGGACTTCATTTGAACTCCTCATAGTTCGATTTTCTCTTTCTTTTTCGTTTTTTTTTTTTTCTTTAACAAACAATGCTGCTAAGACCTTTGACCTTTCTCAAGTCAGATTCCTATGTGTAAGTGTTTTCCTAGGAAGTAGCTTTAATCAATTGAAATGATTTCTCAGTGGATATGTATATCTTCAAATGTCATGCCAAATTGTTTTCTAAAGTGGTTTACAAATTTGGGGCACATGGGTGGCTCAGTTGGTTAAGTGCTGGACTCTTGCTTTTAGCTCAGGTCATGATTTCAGAGTCATGAGATCAAGCCCTGAGTCAGACTCTACACTGGGCAGGGAGCCTCCAATAGATTCTCTCCCTCGGCCCCTCCCCCTTCCGGTTGCATATATGTGCACACACACTCTCTCTCTTAAAAAAAAAAAAAGTGGTTGTACAAATTTAAATTCACAGTGGTTCTCAATACTCTGCATCTTGTCAATATTTGGAAACCACAGGTTTTCTAACTCTCACCCTCCAATCTTGGGTATTGACTGATATCTCATGGTTTACTTTTATATTTCTCTAGTTAGGATTTGACCATCTGTTCATAAGTTTATGGGTCATTTGTGTTTCTTCTTCTTTGAAGTATCTGTTTCAGACGTTTGCCCATTTTTCTGTTGGGTCATCTATGGATGATGGAGAGGCATTCTCTATGTATGCTAACTAAAATCCTTTGTGGGTTTTACCTTTACCAGGTTTGTGGGTTAACTCTTCCCTCTCTTTATGGCATCTCTGGATAAAGAAACTTTTGATCATGATGTATTTCTTGTCATTTTCTAACCCCATCTTGTACCTCTTTCACATTCCCCGTGGTTACTTTGTAACACTGTGCCGTGGTCTTTGTCCTTTAAGTCTGCCTTCTAGCTCACTTAGTTTTTCTTTCTGATTGTGTGCTAATTTGTGGTATTAGGTATCACTGAGTTGTTTTTTTTTTTTAAGATTTTATTTATTTATTTGACAGACAGAGATCACAAGTAGGCAGAGAGGCAGGCAGAGAGAGAGGAGGAACAGGCTCCCTGCTCAGAACAGGACCCCAGGATCATGACCTGAGCTGAAGGCAGAGGCTTTAACCCACTGAGCCACCTAGGCACCCCTAGGTATCACTGAGTTTTAATATCAAAGATTTTCTTTTTAATTTCCATAAACATCTATTTTATTATCTTTTAAGTTTGACTGAATATTTTTTGATAGTGTTATTTTTTGCTCATGAGAAATGTTCTTTATTTCTTTTTCCATTTGGAACATAATTCTTTTATATTCTGTATTGGGTCATGCTAATATTTGAGGCCACTGAAGTTTTAAACCTCTGACTTATGGTACTTCTGACTGGTACCCATGGTGACTTGGTTTCTTATCTTCATTTTATAATAGTTGATTGTGAGCTCATATTTGGCTGAACTTAATCTGTGGAAATTATGAAGAATGATATTAATTGCTATGGACTGAATTCCACCCCCCCTTCATATATTGAAGTTCTAACTCCTGTGTGACTGTACCTGGAGATAGAAACTTTAGGAGGTAATTGAGGTTAAATTAGGTATTCATGGTGGGGCCCTAAGCAGATAGGCCTGTAGCCTTATAAAAAGAGAAGGGACAGATCTCTGTCTCTCTTCCCACCATGGGATGACAGAATGAGATGGCAACGGTCTAGAAGCCAGGACCTGACCATCCTGACACCCTGATCTGAGATTTCCAGCTTCTAGACCTAGGAGAACATGAATTTCAGTTGTTTAAGCCACCCAGTCCATGGTATTTTGTTATGGCAGCCTGAGATGACTAAGCATTAAGGATGCTGGTTTTTCTCCAGTGTAGACTTGCCTCTTCTTTAGCCAGGCATCGGAGAGTGCTTAGGGCAGCTTTTATTTATTTATTTGGCCTGTGGTTTTCCTGAAAGCCCAAGTAATGTAAATTTGAACACCACACCCATGTGAGATCTGGTGTCCTGGTGTAGATTTTAAGGGAAGACTATTACGTTATTATATTCATTTTTGCATTTTTTATCCTAGGGACAGGTAGGCTTTCTATCTATTTCCTCTGCTACGGGTTGTTAGCTTCTAGTGCTCATACATACTGAGGGTGCATTTTCTTCAAGTACAAGCTCAATTTAGAAGTCTCAGACTTAATAGCCCTCCTCTTCTCTCATTAATAATATCCACCTGTGGGTACCTGGTTTAGTCACTTGTCCTCAGGGAAACCTTAACTTCAGGGTTTTCTTACCACTTTATGATTTTAGTTTATGGATTCCATTTTTTATTAGCTACCCTTGTTTTCTGGAGAGCTCAGCAATGTGTTTATGTGTGAACTAGTTATAGTTTATCCAATATGTAGGTGTTTTCTGACAGGATAGACTTTCTGAGTATTTAGTCCAGCAACAGTTGGAAATACAAGTCTGACACAGTGCTCTTTGTGTTTAAAATACCACTTCCTCATTCCACATTGGACAAGTGCACAAAGTTTAGATACACTGAGTCCTCAGTATTGGAACAACAATATTTAAATCTCATTTGTTGATTTTAAGATTTTGCTATATGTGGATCTGAGGCTGAGTTAGACTGAGAAAGGTCCTGTATCCACACATTTTGTATCACTAGAGTAGCCCTGTTTTTATCATTTATTTTTTAAGATTCTGAGTAGATTTTCTGCTGTAAGAACAAAGTTTTGAAATGGGTGCCATTAGTGTGATGGATTGATGAAGAAGCTATAGCTCAGAAGCCCTATTCTAGGAGGCATAAGAAATGGGGGGCAAGTAAGAATTTCAGCTTCAAATTTCAACCTCACTTTCCCCGCATTGGAGTGCGAGGTCCTTTTCTAAATCCTATACTGGTCCGCACTACAGCTTTGTATGTTTATCTTATTCTTCATTCCTTTAAGTGTAGTTTGGTTTTCTCATACTCACAAGAAAGGAATAAAGACGAGGTATAAACTTAGTGAGTGTGTTACTGATCGCCATTACTGAATAAAAGAAATGGAGATCTAGAAGGGGTGATGGGACTTTTTTGATCTGATAGTAAACAAATGAGCTAAAACTGTGATTCAGATTTTTCCACTCCAAATCCACTCATTTATATATCTGTTTTAATGAGATAATATTAAATTTATCTTTAAAGTATGTCAAAAAATTTTAAATGTGCATGCTTCAATTATATCACATCAATGTGAGAAAGTAAAATGAACTAATTTACTTGAATTAATAGAAACATACTTAATCTGCATTGAGATTTTTTTCCCCAGGAGCCAATTAGAGATGAAATTTTTTGTTTATCTTATTCCATTTACTTCAGAAATATAATTTGAGCCTCCATTTCTATGGCTTTATCAGAGAGGCAGATTAACTTAAAAAGCATCCTCTGCTTTCAACTGTGTCTTTCTAGTCATAGATTTAAAAGAAAAAAATGCACAGAAGTTAATGGAATCAGAGGATAGCCCCTGAAACTACTTCCACGTGGTCTGCCTAACTCATTATTTCTGCTGTTTATGGCTTCTAAAATGAAGCACGGCTTCTAAACTGACAGGTAAAGAATAGTGTGTTTGTTTTTATTTTGAACTAAAATGTTACCCACATAAATATATAACATATGTTTAAAAATGAAGAAAGTGGCTAGAGAACTTTGTGAGGCTTTGATTCGAGTCTAATGGTTCCAATTAGAGATTGGAACATCAAGTCAAGATGAGCTCTACTGTCAGTGCATTAGATAGTTCTTGCAAAAGTGTGAGGTTTTTCTATTTCTGGGAAAAAATACTGATAGATTATCCTAGCCAAGAATGGAATTGACATGTAAGTATTCTGCAGGTAAAAAGCCAGTCTCACCCTGTCACTCAGGGATATGAGTCAGCAATATATAGGGCTGTTATCAAAAAGGAGAACATGATCTGGGGTTGCATTAGCCAGAATGTAACACACAAGAATCATAAAATAATCCATTCACAGTGTTCAGCATTGATAAAGCCCATATTTGAGTCTCATTTTCATCTCCATATTTTAAACACAATATTGGGAAATTGGAGGAGGGCCAGAGAAAAGGAATGAAATGATGTGAAAGTACAAGAACTTACTATGCCACGAACTGAAAGTGGAATTCTTTCTCACCGAGAAGGGAAAGTGAAGGGGGGGCATGAGAGGAGTTTTGAGTCAGTCTTACCTGTCGCAGAATTGGGACTGACAGGTGCCTCTTGTTCTCAATCTGTCTTTCAAAGTGAAGTTCTTAGCACTGGAAGAAGTGGCCATGATGCCAGGGCTGGTTGTTCGAGTACTAGTTCTCAAATCTAGCACCTGCTTCTTGAAAATATAGGCCTATGAGGGCATGGTGTCTTATGGGGTTGTTCTCAAAGCAATTCCAAAGCCAAATATGAGCCAAAACTAAGAGAAAGATAGATCAGGCATATGCCAGAGGTCATGTGAAGGGAAAACTTGTTCCTTCTGTTTGTTCAGAGTGAGGGCTGGGCTAGGCATTGTGGGGAAGAGATGGAGAGAGGTCCTTGCCTTCAAGGAGCTCATTCTCGAGAGCTTGCCAACGAAGTTGAATCAGTATTCAAAGGTATGCAGGAGTTTGCCAGTTAAACAGGTAGTGAGAACATGGTATGGAGTGAAGATGAAGTACCAAGTGTGAATGGAATGCTGGGTGGGGCACCAGGATTGGACAGAGGACAGAGATTAAAATTGGGTAGTTGGGTAAGTGTCAAAATATGAAGGCCCTTTTATTTGGTAATTTGTCACCCTGTTGTCAATAGTGAGCCATTTGGCTTGAGACTATCAGATTTGTGTCTTGTAAAGGTCTTTGGGGGCAGTTTGAAGACGGATCTTGCCCAGGTTAGGGTTGGAGGAGGCAGTGGCCTGAGTAGACACAGGAAGACTAGCGAAGACTCACAGGATACATTTTTCTTCTCAGGAAGCACCCATGGGAATAAGAACAAATGGGTGGCAGGAGGCATAAAGGATTTAGGAGGAAGAATCAATAGGTCTTGGCAAGTCATGTGGCAGAGTGGCAATTGGGAAAATTGGTGGTATTAGTACCTTACTGCTGTTGTGACGGATTACCACAAATTTAGTGGCTTAAAACAATACAGCATTGTTATGTTACAGTTATGGTTGTAGTAAGTCCAAAATGGGTTTCACTGGGCCAAAATCAAGGCACATAGCATGGCTGCACTCCCTCTGAACATTCTAGAGGAGAATCTGTCCTTCCTTCTTCCAGCTCCTAAGGGCTCTTTACATTCTTGGCTTTATGGTTCCCTTCCACCTTCAAAACCAGCAATGGCCAGTCAAGAGTTTCTCACATTGAATCACTCTAACACTGACTCTTGGAAGTGCTTTTGTGACTACATTAATCTACTTGGATAATCTCAAGACCCTTAACTAAATTCTATCTGTAAAATCCTTTTTGCCATG
Source organism: Meles meles (assembly GCF_922984935.1). Taxonomy (NCBI): domain Eukaryota; kingdom Metazoa; phylum Chordata; class Mammalia; order Carnivora; family Mustelidae; genus Meles; species Meles meles. Next base: position 30,116,618 of record NC_060079.1, read on the forward strand.
TAAGGTAACATAACCAAAGGTTCTGGACATGAAGACATGGACATATTTGGAAGACCATCTTTCAGTGTCTCCCAATTTGGATGGAGGAAGTGAATATAATTTGTGTATGTGAGGCTGATGAGCTCTGGATACTTAGTTATATGATTCTTACCCAGAGATAGATTTTGGGGACAATAAGACTGTTATTGCTGGTTAGTGTTGAAGCTGTGAATAGCTGTGAGCTCTGAAATGGCCAAGTGTGCAGAGTGGGATGAGATGAGAGCTGAGTATGGAGGCCTGACAGCTACTGAGCTATCAGGGCATGTGGAGAGTCTGCAAAGAGGAAGGAGCATTAGTGAAGTAGAAGGAAAACCAGGAGCACAAGTCTTGAACATCTGTAAAGGGCACATTCTGAAGGAGGGACAGAGCAACATGAAAAACGGGAGGAAAAAAAAAAAACAACAACTGCTAGATTTCCCTACAGGAAAGTGTCAACCATGTAACTTCTTTGTTGACACGGTCTTAAACTGTAACTCTTGTCTTCAGAATGAACCAGAAATTTGTCATTTCATTGGGTTTCATTGCTTTTGAAGTTGTACCCAGAATAACACGTTTACATTGAAAGTCCAATTCTCAAATAGTGTATCAACCATGGTTGGAATGTGGCCTTTTAGTGCCGTTTTAACTTAATGTCAGTTTCTCACGTTAAATCCCATAGTCTCTGCTCTGTTTAATATTCTGTTCTTCGCAAACCTTCTGGTGCAATTTTGATAGGACTGTTGACCCTGCTGCACATAACAAATTACACATACATTTGAAACTCGACATTATGACTGTCTCACAAGCTTATACATTTTCAGTGAAATTTTAGGACACGGGTTAATATTTGGACTTCAGGAAAATGAAATAGGAAGGGGATGCATGTGTATGGTTGGGTCGGCGTGTGTGTGTGAAGCACTTGCTTCCAAACCAACAGTCTAATGAAACCAGTAATTCCATCCTGACTTCTTTACTCCCCGTCACCTCCATGCCCTGCATCCATGGTTCTAGCTGCTTTCTGGCTTCTGCAGTAGCTCCTGCTGTCTGCTTTCTGGCAGTCTGAGGGTAATTAGAGTTTCTCAGTCTGGAGCAAGAGTGCATCCAGTGCTGAGTGCTGCCCTGACTCCAGCCGCAGGACGGTAGTGGGGCTGGCGTGGCCACCGCCCTGCTGATGTGCAGATTTGAAGCCTTCATTCTGTACACATGCAGTAGCATTTATAGGGAAACCACGACTCGTCAGTCTTCAGCTTCCTGTTGCTTTTGTGCCCTGGACTTTTGCGTTTGTACGTCAAAACATGAAAGTATGTAAGGATCTGTGCTTGCAGGGATTGGCCTACAAAGGAACATAAGACATGGTCCTTACGTTCTAAAAAGTTTCCAGTCAATAGGAGAAGCAGTGCTTTGCACGGACCCCTGTGATACTAAACCGTTAACTGTGATGGTGCCGTAAGAGAGAGGGAGAAAGCTTTCGGTTGCTCAACAAAAGGAGAAAAGTTTCTGATTGTGGGGAGAATCAAGGAAGCTTTTCTTATGAGTTAATATTTAAATTTAGTTTTGATGGGAGGATAGGACCTTTAGAACTGGGAGCAAGTTTGGTCTTGTGACATTCCAAACACAGACACAAAGTTGGCAGAGGTCAAGAGATATGACATGGTATAAGTACGCAGGAGACTGAATGTCATCGGACCGGTGACGTTAATGTGGGAAATAAAAACTATCATACTCTAAAAGGCATCGAATGTCCGACTAGTGAGGGATTTGGTGCTGATATATTTTTTCTTGAGTTTTTGTTCTTTTTTTTTTTTTAATTTTTATTCTCTACACTCCAGAAATAAATTCCATTTGGCCAGGCACATTATTATTTAAATCCGATTCTATTTGTCAGTATTTAATTTAGGATTTTTGCATTGCTATTCCTAACTGAGTTTGCTCTATAATTTTCTTTTTGGTGCAGTCTGTCAGGTTTGGTATCAATGTTACTGTTGCTTTGTAAACTCTGGAAGAGTTTATTTTTAAAATTCTTTTTAGGAGTTTATTTATTTTAGAGAGAGAGAGAGAGCATGTAGGAACACGTGCAGGGGAAGGGGCAGAAGAAGAAGCAGACTCCTCACTGAGCAGGGAGCCTGATGCAGGACTCTGTTCCAGGACCCTGGGATCATGACCTGAGTTGAAGGCAGACATTTAACCAACTGAGAAACCCAGGTGCCCTGGAATAGTTTAAATGGTTTTGGAATTAACCTGTATTTTAGGTTTGGCAAGTTGCACCTTGAAACCATCTAGGCTGTGTGTGTGTGTTCCCAGTTTTGGTGGTAACTAACTACTTCCTTTATTTGTATGGTAATTATCTGATTAGATCTTTTCTCTCTTCTGGAAGCAGTTTGGCATACCATATGTTCTAGAAATTATCTTTGTCATCCAAGTTTTGAGATTTATTTGCACAGAATTGAGCAGAGAAATCTGTTAAACGATTTTTTAAAATGTCCTCTATATTGGTGTTATTTGTCTCTTATTGATTCTTATTTTCTTTAATTGAATCAGTTTCCTTCGTCATCCCCCTTGATTTGATTAGCTAACAGTTGAAGTACCCACTTTTTGATTTGTTAATCCTCTATTCTCTTCCAATTAATTTGTACTATGTATATTAATTCCTTTTTCTGCTTTCTGTGGTTTTTGTTTCCCTTAACTTCCTAACTTAGATACTTATTTTATTTTTTATTCTTCCTTGTTTATTAATAAACTACCGAAATCTATGAATTTTCCTTTGAGCACTACTTTAGCTATTCCATGGATTTATTTTTACATAGGTATTTTCTAGATGCTCTCCTTTTTTTGACTCCAGAATTAAGAGACAGGTTTAAATTTGTCAGAAGTCAGAGAATATTTTTTTCTAGTTTTGTGAGTAATTGATAGTTTTATTGCATTATGATAAGAGAATGTTTTCTGTACTTTCCTTTTTGGGGGAATGTATCGATGTTTTATTTGTGGCATAATACATTGTTGAATTTTGTGCCTGTTTGACAGATATTGGAGAGGAAGGATACTTTATCTGTTTCCAGGGTGTAGATATGATATATACTAAGTAGATCTGTGATTTTAGTTATGGTATTCTATGGTAGATCTCTGGCATTATGGTATGATACGATATATCATTATATATTTTTATGTCCACTTGATTTATCATGAACAGAAGGAAAGGATTTTCTGCTCTTCATCTGTTTCTATATTTTCTCTTTGTGACATTTTTGGTTGGACAGTTCCCATGGTGAATTACTGTCCTGTGCACTGCAAGATGCTGAGCCTTCTTGGCTCCTATGTAGTAAAGGTCGGTGGAGTCCTCCAGTTTATTGTGATAACCAAAAACACCAATTAAGATGCTAGGGACACTATCATTTATAATTTAGAACCACTTATGGTTGGAAATATGCTTTTTAAACTTCTCCATTTCTGTGATAATTCTATATGACTTGTGAGAAAATTTTAAATTTTAAAAAAATTGTTTTTAATTGTGTATAAAAGAAATTGTTTTTTGTTCTTGTTTTTTTTTTTTTTTTCCCTCTCTGGGAATTGGCCGAAACCAGTGAAATAGTGATGCCAGAAGGAACCCATATATATATATATATATATATATATATATATATATATATATATAAAATATATATATATAATAAGGAATCATTATTAAAATGATTCGGGTCAAACCTTCCCCTTCCAGTATTTTGCTCTATGTTTGGGTACAAGAGACTACAAGGTCTACCAAATAAACTAACTCTTCCAATAGCCTTAAAATAAATCTGTATATCATATTTCAACACAGAGTCCTAACTTTTATTACCATCTGCCGCAATTAATCTCCCAATGGGCAAGCCATATTAAATCGACAGGTTCTTGAATATAAACACAGCATACTCAATAACATATATACATTACATTGAAAACTTCTGAAGGTTCTCAACTAAATTCGTAAATACTCAAGCAAGTTTCTATACACATGGCTTATATACACACAAAAAAGCGTGCCATCGATACAGAGTAGAACCTTACCTGTAAAAATAAACTGAAGTTCTTTGAGCTGAAGATGAGCTTACTAAAAATTGTGTGCAAACAATGTGGAAGAAATAGAGTAATTTCAAAATAACTTTTGGCTAGCTCCTCAGAATTTTCAAAGAAGCCCCTCCCCTGCCCAATGTGTATATAGGATTTGAACAACTTAGCTGAGTCTAACACACACTGACATCAAAGTCCTTTGTAGGGTCACTGGAAATGACTTTCACTGCTATAGAAAGGAGAGTGAGTGTGTATTTTTAGGTATTCACCTGAGCATACAGGAGCTGTTGTTGGCACAGCTATTCTGGTCAGCTCTTGAAAATACCTCACAGAGAAGCTGCTCTAAATCTACCACTGCTGAGAATTAAGTTGTACTATGTCTGTGAATGTTCATAACATTACTTATTTGGGGCTGAAAGGGTCCATTCTTGTTTACAAAAAATAAAAACAAGCTGAAGGTCAGCTGACTAAGTATGCACAGACTGCTAATTTGTAGCCAACTGGAGTATGATAAAAATCCATTTCACGTAAAAATTAAATGCAGAATGCCATTTGATTGGTCTTTTCTGGTATAGCAAGCCACTTATAGTCTTCTGTATCTCAAGGACATATCCCAGGTTATGTTCTGATACCACAAATTTGAAAGAAGCCCTTTGATTCATTCTCTCCCTCAGAGCCTGGATTTAGATTTTTCAGGTCTCCCCTTCCTTTAAGAAGACCTAACCACCAGCCCCTTGCATCTGGATGCTTGCCCCGTGTACACAGTTTTTGATGCCTGTTCCTACCTTTTGTGCCAGTCCTATTGGTGGTCCTTTCAGAGAACCCCTGGAAGCCATTCTTCCCTACGCATAAGCCCTCTTTGGGATAGGTCAGCTTTTTCCCTGTTTCCTATCCCGCTATCTTCAATCAAGAAATGGGCTTCTTTGGATTTGGTTACAATTAAATTTTACTCTCCTATTAAGAACTGTAGTGTTTATTTGTCTTTGTTTGTTTGTTTGTTTGTTTTGGCTCATTTGCAGCTTCTCTCCTTCAGGCTTATTCTAAATTTTCTTTAACCTGAGCCTTCTAGGCAAGCCTAACTTTTTGTGTCTCCAAGAACACCTGGGCTTCAGTTCCCGTGTTCTTCCATCTCTAATTCCATGTGGTCTCATGAGGAGATCAGTAATGTCAGGGGTCAGAGGTCAACAGGAAGTTCCCTGTGTCCAGAGAAGAGATTGACTCTCTTGTGAAAATAGTACACATGCATCTTCTGGACATGGGAGGCTGAATGGTCCTTGTTTTTGCATTTAGGAACTGTGTTATATACTTCTTGATTTCAGTTTACAGTGTTAGTCATGACCATAGGATCTTAGGCTTTGAAGAGAAGAAAGGGCAATGTTAAAAGTTATCCAATATAAATTATTTTATGATGCATAAATCCTCTCTTCAATATTTCAATCAAATGTATACTTAAGTCTTTGTTTGAACACTTCTGGGTACAGATAGCTCACTCCTAAAACCTGCTGAGGATAGAAAACTCTGTATTTTGTTAAACCACTATTCTTTTCTCTGTGACTTCAACCCATTATAGAGTTTATATTTAGTGACTGCTTGGTAGGTCCCAGGAAATATTCTGTGCAAATTTAGTCTTCAGAAAAACATTATGACATAGCTAATATTAATAACTTAATCTTACCAGTGAGGAAACCAAGTTATAGAAAAGTTAAGTAGACTACGCAAGGCCACAAAACTAGAAGGAACTCGGACTCCTATCTAGACCATAGGATCTCTAGTTCCCATGCTCTTAATTGACCCTACGGTATTCAATACATCTAGTATAATCTCTAGAATAGATATAAAATTAACAAATATTTCAGTTATAAAATTTTATAAATCATTGGGGAGAGATGAGATGTGGAATTAATTCAGGAAATATTTGAATTTCTTGTTTATTTATTCATTCAACAAATGTACCTACTAAGGGTTGACACCCTTATAGGTGCTGCAGATGACCCAGGGAATAAGACATACCAGCATGCCCTAAGGGAGCGCACATTCTGGAGAGGGGAGGCAGAGGTAAACAGATAGTGAACCAGAAAGTATCACCTAACGATCACAGGGAAATCCAGCAAGGTGATTTGATTGAAACTATTGAGTGATTCTACTTTTGGCAGGAGGTATTCTACTTTCTGGGGAGTTAATATTTGAACTAAGAAAAAATATTTGGTATTTCATTTATTATTATTAAGAATCAGAAGTAAAAGTTTTCAAGTGTGTCAGAAATTTTGACAGTAAAATAAAATCCTCCTATAGCATAAATATAATACATTTTCCCCAATTTACTGCTTTTCCTTTATCCAGAATACAGTTGAGTTTGAATCTGTTCTTAGTTGAGATCCCTGTTATTGATATTCTCAGGTTGTATTTATATCTTTCCCAACCAGAAGAGAAGCCAAGAGGCTTCATCTACCTTGATGTCTATCCTGTGATTTTGATAACTTCTTGGTGTACTTCCTAAATTATGTTTTGGTCTATACATCTTGTTTGTATCAGAAGCCAGATGGTTTCAAATGACTGTCTTGTGTGGTCAAACTCTGAGCAAAACTAGGGTTTCTTTTCCCCCTGTCTCTAATTATATATTACATGTACATTTGATTGGATCACCCATAAAGTCAATGAAGTTTCTGGTTTCCATTTCCTTTCTCCATTGTTTCCCATTTTAAAAAGCTCTTTGCTCCGTAGGTTCTGTGATTGTGGGTACAGTAGTTTGTGGATTACAGAAGCTGTGACTTTAAGGATTAAGGCTTTACTCTGTAAGGACTCTCAGTTAGAATAGGGACATGGAAGCAGACAGTTGTCAATTGACGCAGAATGCCAGCAGTTTGAAAGTTATCTAGAGATGCTATAAATGTCTGTGCTCTCTGGCTGGAATACACCTCCTTCCATGGTTTGCATGGTTGTTTGTTTGTTTTAAATCTTATTCATCTTTGAAGATTTAGCTCAAACACCCCCATTTCATGTTTTCAAGGTTTTCCTGGCACCCACTTCCTTATCTAGACATATCCTCTTCCTTGCCTTGGCCTCCCTCTGAAGCAGCTGTGTCCTGGATACGGCCTTGTGGCTTCAGACCTCTAGTGCTTTCTGGCCTGCACATGCTTATATACATGCAGCTCTGAGCTACGCTGAGATCCTTGCGGTCAGGGATCATGCATCTTATGTATTTTATTTTATTTTTTTATTGCAGTGAAGTTCACATAACAAAAATTACCATTTTAAAGTGAACGATTTAGTAGCAGTTAGTGCGTTCACAGTGTTGTGCAACCAGCACTGCTATCTAGTTCCAGAATATTTTCATCATCCTCAAAGGAAACCCCACACCCGTCAAGCAGTTGCTCCCTCCCCTCAGCCCCTGGCAACCACTGCTTATTTATTTTTGTGTCCTCAGCGCCTTGCATAGTACCTGGCTTCGAGTAAGTGCTTAATAAATGTTTATTAGAATAATGAATGGATTACACTTTTCTGAAAGGAGAGGAACTGCCTTGATTTCAAGTGCTACGTTCATTCCCAGGACTTGGGACTGAACAGCAGGAGCAGGCAGTGTGCTGAGCGCAGGTTATGGAGCCGTGAATGGAATAGAAGCGGCCCCGCCTTCCTGGAGTTTACCACTGAACCCAGGGCTGTCCAAGACAAAGAATATGGGATCGACATATGGAAACATTCTAGTACCTACATGTATTTGTTTGTTACTACTGCTGTAACAATGACCGCAAACAGTGGCTTTAAACAACCTACACTTACTCTCTCACAGTACTAAGGTTGGAATACTGGGCTGAAATCAAAGTGTTAGCAGGGCTACCTTCCTTCTGGAGAAATCCGTAGTAGTCTTCCAAATATGATATGTGTTTCATACAGAAGGACATCTCCATTTGAATTAGCCATATTTCAAGTGCTCACTAGCCACAAGTGGCCAGTGTCAGCCATACTGGACAGCACAGATCACTGGGGGGTGAGCGAGACACTGAAAAATAATGACAACGGAGATATATATCAAGACCAAGTACAGGTTCCTACAAGATCATACCGTAGGCCTCTGATCTCACGGTGAGGTGTGAGGTGGTTTCCTAGAGAAAGCAATAACCTGAATGACAAGTAGATTGGGTCTTATAAGCAGAAGGAGAGATTTTATGCTCCCCTCCTCTGCTAGTTTAAAACCCTTAAATAGCTTCTATTATCCTGTGACAACAGTTCATGTTACGGATTTGGGGCCAGCTAAGTAGAGAAATGTTGGGATTAGATATGCAATTCTTAGAGAACTACCCTGACTGCTTTTAAGATCGAGTTTTCTTCCTTCTTAACGTTTTTTTTTATCTGACTTGTCTTTCAAATTGAAGAAAATATTTTGTGTTCCATTATCTTCTCTCACAAGTTTCCCTTTAGACCACAAGGTCAGTGTATTTCAGTGTATTGTAAATTATTCCGTTTTTTTCTTCGTAGTGTTTAGGAACTTGCATATTACAACATATTTCTGATATGTGCTTGCTTTTTTTTTAAAAAAAAAAGTTTTATTTATTTGAGAGACAGAGAAAGAGTGTGTGTGTGTGTGAGAGAGAGAGAGAGCACGCGCGCTTGTGAGTATGGGGGCAGGGGCAGAGGGAAAGGTGAAGAATCCCAAGCAGACTCCATGCTGAGCACAAAACCTGATGCGAGGCTCGATCTCAGGACCTATGAGATCCTGACCTGAGCCAGAATCATGAGCCACCCAAGCGCCCCTAGGATGTGCTTTCTGAATTCTCCCCTGCCTGGGCCATTACCCTCTGGATCCCATCAAGGTGTAACGCTCCATCCCTTGTAACCACAGCAGACTATCTGGCCACCTCTGTAGGTTGATTTTACAGATGAGGAAGCTGGCACACAATTCCAAATGGCCAGGCAGGCATCTCACTGGATGAAGAGAACCATAGGTGGCACTTGGCTAAATTCCTGAGGAATCTGTGTTTAATTCTTCTGCTCTCCTGGTCCTGCAGTTTGACCTGCTGGTTACTTGCTAGTAACCCCAGTGTAAACACAGCCTGTAACATGAGCCTCTTGAGAAGAATTTCAAGATTGGTGGCTCTAAAGGAAGGCAGAGGCACTTCTTAGGAACAGTTGAGTAAAGCTGATTATAGATGATTGGAAGATACGGACTGAATATGGCCTACTGTAGTCTTTTCTTTTCTTTTCTTTTTAATTTTATTTATTTCTTTGACACAGAGAGAGAGAGATCACAAGTAGAGAGGCAGGCAGGGAGAGAGAAGGGAAAGCAGGCTCACTGCTGAGCAGAGAGCCCGAGGTGGGGCTCGATCTCAGGACCCTGGGACCATGACCTGAGCCAAAGGCAGAGGCTTTAACCCACTGAGCCATCAGGAGCCCCCTCCTGAATTCTATGTTACTGCATCTGTCCAGAGTGGAGCTGAAGTATTTTTGCATTTCCAGAGGGGCAAGGTTGAGGAGGTGGGGGGAGAGAACACAGCAGTAGTGCAGTTCCCTATGATTCACCTGTTTGCTTTATGAAAACAGTCTAAGTTTTGGGGCGCCTGGATGGCTCAGTGGGTTAAGCCGCTGCCTTCGGCTCAGGTCATGGTCTCAGGGTCCTGGGATCAAGCCCCGCATCCGGCTCTCTGCTCAGCGGAGAGCCTGCTTCCCTTCCTCTCTCTCTCTGCCTGCCTCTCTGCCTACTTGTGATATCTCTCTGTCAAATAAATAAATAAAAATCTTTAAAAAAAATGAAAACAGTCTAAGTTTTGCAAACTTCCAGTCTTGTCTCTATTTTCAGACCGTACTTTGCAGAAATTTCCACGAGGGAAGGAAAAAACTTACATCTTTAACTGGCCCATTTCCCTTCCTGTCATATTTCAAATGGTATCTAGTTGCTAAAGCATTAAGTAGGTATACGCATAATGCAGTTAAGTGTTTTTCAACATGGGTGGCCAATCATTGTGGAAGAATCTTGAATAACCTGGATTTTCCACACCCTGTGTCTCTTGGTGCATCCATGTGAATATCTAATGGAGTGATTCTTTTTTTTTTTTAAGATTTTATTTATTTATTTGACAGAGAGAGATCACAAGTAGACAGAGAGGCAGGCAGAGAGAGAGAGAGGGAAGCAGGCTCCCTGCTGAGCAGAGAGCCCGATGCGGGGCTCGATCCCAGGACCCTGAGATCATGACCTGAGCCGAAGGCAGTGGCTTAACCCACTGAGCCACCCAGGCGCCCTAATGGAGTGATTCTTGAGGAAGAAAGTCCCCTACTATGATAAAGTAGTTTGTAGAAAACCAGTGGTTTCTCTTTGCTGAGAACTCAAGCATGACGGTGTTTAGGTAGCACAGATGCCTTGGCTGGGATTGAAGTTGAAAATGGAAGCGTATGTTCTACTCAGCAGTGGAAGTGTTACAACCCTTGATGGTCCTTCCACCGCTCCTGATTTGGGTTTACAGCAAATTACAAAGATTAAAAACTTTGGAAATAGCATGCTTGATGCATCCATTAAATCATTTTCATTCATGTTATCTAAGCATTGATTTTAACCCAAAGGATTAATTTTAGTAGAAAGTGATGTATTGTACACTGGAGGTCAAGTTAATAGAGTGGGACTGTGCTAGTGAGTGCCCAGGCTGAAAGGATTCTTGCATTTGCAGAACTCGGAGATAATATTGCATGTTTTCTAATTGGATGGGAAAGGCTGTTTTGTGTTTCACTGTCTTGACTGGCATCTTTATAACGTTTTAAGACCCCTACCTATCTGAAAAGTCCTTCCCGCAAACTCTTGTTTTTCCCTACCAGTTTGACACATATAACATTACATTTTAAATAGCACTTAGCCTGTCATATGCAGCAGGAGCCATGGAGATTTGCAGTCCATGTTCTAATTTTGAGGGGGAAAATTGGTTAAAAGACAGGAGAAATATGGCAGTTCGTGAACAAAATTCTTCCTGAGTTTCGTTTTCTGCTCTAGTCATCCATATCCTGTCACTAACTTCATTAGGTCAAGGGCTTAAAGGCATTTTGTGTAGAATTGGCATATGTTTTTGGTGACAGTGGTACACATTTTAGTCTCTCAACAGCGATTTTCTTTCCTGTTTGGGGGGAACAATAGTTTTCAAATGCCTCTAATTTTTAGCTTGAAAAATTAATATTGCTCAGTGCATTTTGCTTCAGGAAAGCCTTTAAAACAGGATACTGAAGTTTGTCTCACTTCTCCCATAAGTCAGAGAACTCCTCAAACTCTTATCAGCAGCTGTGAGGACCACGCAATTGAAGTAACTTCTGTGGCAGGACTGATTTGATTTGATTTTACTTTTTTTGGATGCCATTCTTCTTATTTGTCCTCAAGTTCTCAGGCGTCTGAGGCGAACAGTAAACTGGGTTTGAATCCTTACGGAATGTTCCTTCAGTGGAATAATAATGGGGGAAGGGAGGTTAATAACGAATGTGGACCGTGGAAAGGAACCTCTGTAGCCATGTCTGTGTGGGTAACATACGTGCGGGCCTGTGTTGCGAGCTGTGTCTGGAATAGTTCATCAGTAAGGAACAGATGCTGGTGTGAAATAGGTCATCGCAGCAGCAGAGCATGCGAACACACGGATTTCTTTATTCTCGCAGCGACAGCCATTGCATTTATTCATGCTAATTATGAAAATGTCACGCCCTCTCTAAATATGAATACATGTATGATAGCAAAGCCGTGGCAGCATTTAGAGGTAAAAACCAAACTAGCTGCCCAGGATTCATACAATACCATTTCCATGATACAAATTCTCTCAGTATTAGGGAGTGGAACCAGGGGGAAGGGAAAGATATTAAGAGCGCATGGGCTTTGATCACAGACATTCCTGAGTGCCTTCTTGGTTGCAGACACCCAGAAGGACGCTAATTCATAGGGGTACATCAGTCTTGTGGAAGGAGAAGTCACCGAGATAAGAAAAATGAGCAGCATGAGGACGTGAAGCAGTGACATTCAATGAGTCCTTGTCACCAGCAGTCATTAGTATGCAAGCCTGCTGTTAGTTTTTCATGCTTTATGTGATTTTCTTGACCAAGCGGGGAGCCTTTGGAGCCCTAGTAGCAGTTAATATCACACAAGTTATTGTTTCTTTCTGGAATGCCTTATATTTTTTAGTACCAATGAGATCCTTCTCTGTCCCCATGTGCTTCTAAAATTTTAAAGAGAATCAAAGAATGCATAATTTATATCTGTCCCAAAGGTAATGGAGTGACTCAGTGATATCTGTGAAGGGATGATTTTAAATTTCATGTCTTATGCAAGAGGTGATTTTTATGTGAAAACTGTAAGAACTGGCCTCAGGGATAACCAGATAATTATCCCTCTAACAGCAGGGCCAGATTCCAGGGGGATTATAGCTGAAAGCTGCGGTGGATCAGCTTTGCCCTTGTGAATCCCGGTTGCCACAATGGAACACATAGCCACTGATTGCACTGCGCGGAACACGCCTTCCTTCTGCCTCTGGAGAGTGCCTACTGGAGACCTGGGTCTCAAAAGGCAGGTGAGCAGAGATTTCCCGTGCAAGAATTTGGGACGAGGCCGAGTGAGATTTCTGTTTACAGCAGCTGCGGGAAGAAAAAAACAAAAACAAAAGCAAAAAACACCAAAAAGCAAAAAACTGCTTTTTCTCCTCTGTTCCTTAAGGTGCTCACTGATGAATCAGATAAAATCCATTAGTCCTTAAACCAGGAGTGCCAGGGACTGGTGCTGGATCTTCATTGTTTTCTGGATCTTCATTGTTTTCCTCGAGCTCAGAGCCTGGAAACCCTCCCGGCCTCAGCCCCTGGTATGTGGAATGTTGCAACTGGAAAGGTCTCAGGGCTTCCAAGGGACAAGAGAGCAAAATAATATTCTACTGTCTTCAGTTTAGTTAAAAGCTGTTCTGTTCTTTTAGCCAAACAGTTTTTAGCATTTTCTTTTAAGCATACTGTGGCTACTCGTTTTTTCTTGGGGCAAATGTAGGTGCAAAAGTACAATCTTATCATCTAGTTGGGGAAGAAGCTTATGTAAGCATAGAATTCCAGCTGGTAGGAACTGGAATTTTCTCAAGCTTGATTCTATATTTTGTTGTTGTTGTTGTTGTTGTTTGTCTATATTTTTGTGCATTTATTGGAGCATATGTTTTATTTATATAAATACAATGTATTGATTGTATGTGCGCCTGCAAATATTGTGTTGATCTCTTTCTGTCTCTGAGAAGGCTCCTGAAAAGGTATCCTATAGTCTCTTAAATTGTCTTTGTCCCAGGCGACTTGACTGCTGTGCTGTTGCTGCCCATCAGCTTCTACTGAAATACCCCCTTTTGCTTCTGAGAAGTTTCTGACTCATGGTTCCCCTTACTCGTCTGATATGCACATGGACAACATGTTCAGAGGTTGCTGAAGGGTGCTTAGGAGATTATCTACTTCCACCCCTTCAAATCTCCCACACGAGTTAAAGCTGTTGTATTTCTGTATTTTGTCTTTAATAATCTCATTTGTAGTTTTGCGGTGTGGACTCCCCCACTTGAGTTCAGATCCAGTTGAGAAGCTAACTCTGGAGACAGATAAGGGGAGCTCACACGGTGGGTTTATTACCAGTCTGGCTGAACTGGAGACTATGGCTTACATCTGAGACCACATGGATCTCCTTATACAGCCTGGCCCTCTGATATAAACTGACCCCTCAAATATGGGCAGAGCTAGCCGACCTCTGCCCCTCTGCTGTGGCAGGCCTCCTATGAATTTAAGGGAAGAGGATGATGAGCTGGGCAAGCTCAATCCCTTTTCCCAAACTAAAAAATTAGATAAATGACTCCTTCCTCAGAGGAAGTGAGTAGGAAGGCAGAGATGATATCTTCTTGTGAAGTTGATGTTCCCTCCTTTCTGTGGAAACACAAGGAATGGCAGGGGGTGGGAGAGTGGCAGGTAAGCATTCATCCCCAGTAGGAATTGTGGAAACTTTTTCGTAAGGACATCTTGCCCAAAATAGAAAATATGAAACATATTGCAGTGGGAAAAGTAAAATTCTTCCCGCTTTGCTCATTTGCTAATTCCTTCTCTCCAGGCCTCTCCATTTCTTCTTTCCCTCTGCTGTTCACTCAGGCGGCCACCGGCCACTGACAGCTTCCTGCTCAAGCCATCTTTCATTCAAACTCCTAGTCTCTGTAATGAGTATGGATGAAAGATATTCATTCACTCTGACCAAATGCAGTCTGGTTTTTCCTGTTCCCTTCCCTCCATTGAAATTATTTTCCGTGATGTCTCACTTTTCCCTGTACTTTCTCCTCTCAGTTGTCCAATCCACCATCTGTGTTTGGTTTTCATCCCCCTCGATCATTATGAGACACTAACATGGTCCTGTCTTATTTAAATTTTCCAGCCTTTGGCTTCCTTCTGGCCTCTAGTTTCTTTGGTATCTTATTCTCCAGAGCATTCCTGCAGGGTTCTTTTCCTTACCCCCTTTCTTAGGTCTTCCTTACCCACCCATGACTTCTGCTACCTTCAGCTCCCACCCCTTTTTCTAGTCCTAGGTCTAGACTTCCTGACTTTCTTCTGGTTTCTTCCCATCTCTCAATGAATGTCATTACTGTTTCCTTTGCCTCCTAAACTGAAAACCTTGAAGGTGTCCTCTGTTATATTCAGTGTCTCCTAAACTGTGTTGGGAGCTAAGAAAACAGAGACAAATTAAGACAAAGTTCCTACTCTCGACCAGCTCTCAGATCTTACTTTAAACTCATTAACAGAGCACGTGACTGGTGCAGTGATGAAATATTTATGGGAGAGATACAGAGCTAACCTAAAGAAGGGAATGACTAGCTTTTTCCAGGGTGTGGTGTGGGCTAATTTGTGAACTGGGTTACTGGAACCAAGCTGGAGTTCGTCCAGCAGACAAATAAGCAAAAACACCCTGTAAAAAGACCTGATACTGGAAACATCATGGTATAGTCAGGGAGTTATGAGGGGCTCACTCTTAGGGGATGAAGCTCAGCCAGAGCAGAAATGAAGCTCAGCCAGAGCAGAAAAGGCCAGATGGGGAAGGATGGTTTGTGCACTGCTAAGGAGCTTGTCCTGTCTTACCTCATGTAAGAGACTTTCGTAAAGGAAGAGACATTGTTTCAATATGCCTCTCCATGCAGAAATGCCAGGGAAGTCTCTCCCCCGCCTCCCGCACCTTGACCCAAGCCTATGGATTTCCATGAAATCAGAGTTTTTAAGAAGATCTGTGAGCCAAAGCAAAGGCGATTCAGGGAAACAGAGAAGAGGGAGTAATTGGTGAATTGACTAATGGAGGCTCCTGGTTGAATATCTGGGGTCTGTCTAGCTCTCCGTCTCCCCCTCCCTGTCAGCCAGCCAGCCATCCACACAATTTATTTATCTGTCTGCTATGGCTGGTTTTTATATGCTTGTGTGGCATACTTCATAAGAGAGCCCAATGAGAGTGAAGAACCAGGGATGAGAAGGGCAAGCATGATCTAATAGTATTATAGAAAAAGGTCATTTTAATAGCAGTGGCTTAGACAGGGGTGACAGTAGAGACAGAAAGACTCCTTAAGGAACTATTGAAGTACTCCAGGTGAAAGGTAAAGTGAGCGGATGAATAAATGAAGGAACACATTTATACCTAAGAGCATACAGCTATTTACTCCGTTACCTGTGTGTGAGTGTGTGTGTGTGTGTGTGTGTTTTAAGCTGCTCTGACAAAGAGAACCCAGCCATATTGCATAAAATCATTGTTTCATTAAACACTTATTGATTACCTACGTGTGCTGTAAGTCCTGGGGATTTGACAGACCTGTATCCATAATGGAAGCATGAAATCATTATGTTGCACTTTCCCGTCATACCGGCCTCAGAATTCTTCTTAGTTCAGCCAGCCAGCCACTGCTAATAGATCAAAATTGGCTTTCAAAATGGAGTCTGTTTGCCTTTCTCTGTCTAATCTCATCAATACAATGAGTTTTAAAAACCTAATGATTGCAGTGATGAAAATAATATTTATACTAATGGACTGAAATCAACAGATTAATGTAGGAACTTGAATTTTGGCAGACCCAGAAAAACGCAAGTTCCCGGACTTGCTCTGGGTGAAAGAGCGGCTAAGGCTAGACTGGTGACCATCTGGATGCATTATTTGAGGAGCTCGCTTCTTTCTTATTTGTGCTGCTCTCTCTTCTCCCAACTTGTGATCTGACTTGACCCTTCGAAGCTTAGGTGGAATGGGCAGATCTAACAGAGTTTCTGGGAGGAGGTGGTCATGCTGATTTCGGTTTGGTTCAAGTACGACGTTTCTCTCTCTTCATGTCTGAAATGGCCCGTGGAGTCTGACTTTCTTCCAAAGGCACTCCGACATATTTGCTGAGGACAACTGCCCCCTGTTAAAAGCTGAAGTTGTAATTCATGTATTGGGTGCTTTTCATGCGTGTCATTCCTCTTGGGCCGTGCACTATCTGCTAGCTGTTTCAGAAGGCTTCATGCAGGTCAGGGAAGGAGGAGAGGGCTTCTGGATTATCCTCGGAGGAAAAGCATTTATCTGACACTTTCGGTCAAAATATTGTGGCTGCAGCCATATACTATCCAGTTTAACTTAAGTTTATAAGTAATAGTGCCAATTGTCAAAGGTTTGAAAAAAGTGTTATTCTATCACAAAGAAAGATCTGTCTCCTCGGGGTTTTTCATACTATGTTTTGAAAGTGCAGCAGATCATCATTTTTATAGTAGGGAAGCCTTCTCTGTGGCTTTTAGAGACCCAAAGTAAACACTTTTAAATGTCAGAAAGCTTTAAGACCCAAACAGGCTGTAGTCTCATTAGAGAACAGACTGGCTAGAAGTCACAAATTGAAATATCCTCCCATAAAATTTATTGTAAACAAGAAACCAGGAAAAGGCATGTAAGTAATTCAATAAACATCAAGATTTGGGTTTCTATCTTGTTAAATTCAGCGATGTTTAAAGTTACATAATTGTACCCTGACTCATGTTTATCATGATTTAAAAATCTTACTTTACAAATTCTGTTTCTCCTCCTTGCAGCTCTGAATGTGGGAAGGGCACAGAGTAGACTTGTGGATTAAGTACTCATCCCTCCTTTGCAAGGTAGTTATCCCTTCAGACCTCAGTTTCTTTCCTCTAAATTAGGGACATTTATGATCTTCCTTTTCCTACTTTTCTTAAGTATACAACAATGAAATCCTTGGACCATGTCTAGACGGGGTAAAATTAACTCTAGGAATTATGGTTATTATTTTAGTCAATTTTAATGTTTTTTTAATTTAATGGATATAATTGTGTCCATTTTGAAGCATAAAAAGATTGAAAACTATTATCTAAATGTTAGAATAAAGTGATAGAACTCTGGACTGAAGAGGGCATGATTTTTGAAACATATATAGAGGCAGAAAGATTACAAGTGAACTTTGATATGGAGGAAAACACTTGATGCTGACGTTGGATTCTGATGTGTTACTTTGATAACTCTGAAGAGTTAAGTGTAAGGAATATGCCCTGATACTGACCTTCCTGATAAGGGTTTGGTTATGATGTGGTTTTTCCTCTAGGCTTTCAAGCCACAAATTACGCTGTCAGGTGTTAGTTGTATTTTTCTTTCCATCAGTTCTGGTAAGTTTTAAAAAAGTTCATGGAAAGACCAATCAGAAATTGACTGCAAGGTACTTCATTCAAATTAGGAGGACACAATTGATTTATTGAATGCAATAACATTTTCCATTGGCTATCTCTAATTTCAGGAGGGTAAACTGTTCCATGCATTCTTATTTAAGATGCTTCGGGCCTGATCACTGGAAAAATAATGACAGGACTTTCGTCATAATAGTTGGCATAATAGAACAACTCCAGTAATAATAATGGTATGACCTTACATTTTAACAGTATTTTATAATTTGAAAATCATTTTCAGACATATGAATATTTGAATTCATTTGATTTAGAATACAAGTACAGTTCAGTAAGTTATTAAGCTTCTGAAAGATCTATACTCTTCTGAGAGTGGACACAATGTCTTCTAATTATACTACTATCAAATGATGCCAGTCCAGATAATACTAGGTTCTTAATGTTCTTAGCTTCTAGTCTTAGCTCTTTGTCTTTCAGAAATAATACTTTATTCCTCAATTAACCAGTATTCCCTCTGTTTTGCTGCAGATAAAAGGACTTTAACAGAAAATAACATTCTTTTTTTAAAAAAGATTTTATTTATTAATTTGAGAGAGAGAAATGCAAGAGAGAGCTCGAGCAGGGGAGAGGCAGAGAGAGAGGGAGATGCAGGATTCCTGCTGAGCAGGGATCATGACCTGAGATCCTGGGATCATGACCTGAGCCAGAGGCAGATTCTTAACCAACTGAGCCACCCAGGCGTTCCTCAAAAAAAATCACTTTCTAGCAGAAAACGGATATGCTGTTGCCATTGAGAATAACAGTTTGTATATTCCAAATCCAGAAATAAAATACATTTATTCACCCTGGGTGTTCATCTTACTTAGAAATAGTAGTAGAATAGAATTCATGTGATATAAAAGTATAAAATTCTTGGACCTACACACTGATGGTTGTGGCTAGGATCGCTGAGTTTTTACCTCTTACGACTGAGGAATAATCATTCATTACAAGAAAGTAGTATGACCTCATTGAGAAATGTGGCCTGATTATTTTAAGAATAAATAAATCTAGTGTCAAATATAAACTGGGAGATTAATCCAGGCTAGAAAATAAGAAGTGAGAAAAAATATAAACCTTAACATCTCCAGAGCAACTTCGTTATTCAACATTTGTATAAGAAAGCATAATTTTAACCAGGTGGTGGGTAATAGGGAGGGCACGTGTTGCATGGAGCACTGGGTGTTGTGCAAAAACAATGAATACTGTTACGCTGAAAAAATAAATTAATTAATTAAAAATTTTAAAAAAGCATAATTTTAGTAGTGAAAACATTTAGTTGAACTTGGCCTAGAAAAACAGGCACTTCTGAAATTTCCTATTCTTAATTATCATCAGTCACAAGTTACTTTGATACTATAATATGAATAGTGATTATAAAGATTCAGCATTTAAAAGTGAGGCCAAGAAAAAATAGAAAAACCTCTGGAAAATTGTCCTAATAGGTGAGACTCCTTTTCCATCCATCAGTGGTTTTTATTCTGCTTTTCAGAGAGACCCTAAGGGACATTTACTACGAAGGCATTGTTTGTTTGTTTGTTGTTTTTTGTTTTATAAATCTTGAAAGGGTAGAGATAAAACCAGCAATTATCTTTGTTCCTCTGGTCTGGACTGGAATTTCATTCATGGGATCCTTGACTGGGTAGTCCTGAAATCAGACCTGTTCCTGTAGAAAGAATTTTAAGTGAGGCTGTCAATGTGCCTATCAATAATAAAGAAAGTAGATTGTATCCAACAATGACAGGGAAAATCCTTTGGCAATTCTGATCCACTTTGGCTTTTCAGAGATATATATATCTAAAGCAATAGCAGGCTAGAGCTGAATTCTTGTCTACACTGTAAAATAACAGTTGTGCAATTACAGGAATTCTGGTGACAATATTAAAGTGAAATAACTTCGTACTTTCTGTTATTCCCAGTTTTGTACAAAGTGCTAATTTGGAAGTTCACAGACAAAATAGGTAAGGAAAAGGCAGAACTCTTTCCCCTAACTAAACAAGATGCCCTAAAATTCTGTCGGAGAGAGACTGAGGTCCCTACCCTCACTCTCCAAAGTGTGTCTTTGTGGGTACTGGTGCCGCTATCCTTGTGTTGGACTTGGCTCACCCAAGTCTCCCACTCTCCTCCCACCATGTCCTCTGGAGCCCAAGGCCTTAGGTCACCAGAGCCTCTGAGGTCCCCAGCCTCATGCATTTTCTGTCAACTGCTGAGGAGCTGCTCAACCTCTGGCCAGCCCTGCCCACAAAAGGAAGGAGGAAAGAGGAGGTGTGTGTTTGTTGCCCAAAGCTGGACTTCAGAATTCCTTCCCATTGATGAAGCATTGCCCCTGGAGTTTTTCCCCTCCCTCTGCTGCAGCCTCACTGGCTGCCATTTTGTTCAGTGAACACCCCAAGCTTTTCCCAGCCGCTGTGGCTTTGTGCTCACTGTTTGCTCTGCCTGGAACTTCCTGCCACTTGTCTGCTCATCATTCAGGTATCACACACTTCCTTCCACATAGAGTGGCCTTCCACCCCTTGACAATACTCACTTTTACTTTCTTCATAGCACTTTTCATGGTGTAATCTCACTCATTTATTTGGTCATTTTTATGCTCTGTGTTCCTTGCCTCCCCCCTTAACCCTGAAATACAAGCCTCCTGAGAGTAGACACCTTGCTTCTCCTGGCTCAGGACCATTGCCCTCTCTTAGGACAGTGAGGCACTGGTGGTAGGCATTCATCAGATGGAATGTACAGAGGAAGGAACGAATGAATGAGAGGGATGACAGAGTTCTAACACTGCCTTAGCAGCATTCTTGGTCTGGGGCTGCAGGCACCACCCTACCACAGGGCTTCTGTGGGGCAGGTGTTCTCTTCTCAAATACATGCGTTGGAGATAAAGTTTTGGAACACAACTCTTCTTCTTCTTTTTTTTTTTTAAAGATTTTATTTATTTATTTGACAGAAATCACAAGCAGGCAGAGAGGCAAGCAGAGAGAGAGGAAGGGAAGCAGGCTCCCCGCTGAGCAGAGAGCCCGATGTGGGACTCGATCCCAGGACCCTGAGATCATGACCTGAGCCGAAGGCAGAGGCTTAACCCACTGAGCCACCCAGGCGTCCCCATGACTCTTCTTTCTTAAGTTAGGGATTAGCTCTGCTTCTGTGATAAGAGTTGATTCCATTTATTAACTGAGAGCAAAGAACAAGTAAACATTTTCTTACTTAAACAAACAGAGTTGAGATGTTTGAATGCTTGGTGTTTATTTAAGTCCTTGGCCATGTATGTTTTGAAAGTTATTTCCTCCTTCTGTCCGGACACAGTCCTCTGTCATACTTACACTAGGGTGCTCATTGCCACTGTGGTGCTGCTGTGGGCCCTTGGGCCCTTCCCCACCTGGGACCACATCTGTGCCTTTGCTCATCCTAGGTCATCCTGTTCACATCTTGCCTTTGGCTAGCTGCACTTCCTGACTGCTCCTTTGGGGCTACCCTTTCTGCAGTCACAGAGTATGGAGTATGGGTTACTGGACTCTCTCACTTACGTTTCTTTCTGTATTAATTATTGTTTTGGGGCCATGTTTATGTAAAACTGGCCATGTACACTGCTCTGCTGAGTAACCCCTTTTATTCTACAGCCATCCTTTAATGTAGCTGCTCATCTGTATCCTACAGATAAGGAATCTGAGCCCCGAGAGGTTACCTGGCTTTGGGTAATACAATGATCAAGTCTGAGGCAGGCTGAGGCTGGGGTAGGGTCAGGATTTGCACCTTGCAGCTGGCTCCCCATCTGTACAAGTACAGACAAGCTTGTTGCCAGCTGGGCTCATGCCCGGACATTCTTTATGCACTACAGGTGAGTCCTGTCAGGACCCTACACAGAGGACATTCTCAATAAATGTACATTAATGATCACAGTAAGGAGTGGGATAAAAACCCCCAAAATATAAAGTCTGGGGTAATCAGTGTGAACATGCAAAAGAAATCCTGGGGATTAGCCAAATTCTCTCATCAGTGCAATAATTTTCTAGACCTTTCTTTTGGTTGCACACTTTATGTTCTCCTCTACTCCATCTAAAATTGTTAGTAAGGGAACAGGGGAAACAAAAGAGCAAAGAAATTTTGTTAACTGCCTTCTGAGTGACTTCTGGATAAAAGAAGCTGGTTCTTTTGGTCAAAATCCCAACTGAGAATAAGGCAAGAGGCTTCTGGGTGAGAATGACCACTTTGTAAGTGACTCCATGACTGAAAATTGCAGGGGGTCTCCACCGATTAGTCCTAGTGACCTGTTAACTAAGCTAAGCATGACGCCCGAACAGAGCAGGTCATTCGCAGCATCATGCAATCTGTGTCTTACAGTTACTGATGGACAGATTCCTTAAAATGTCTTTTCAAGAAGACTATACCCCCATCCCAGTGCAGAAGCAAAAGCCACAGACAAATGAAAAATCACAAGTATTCGCAATACATACGATAGACGGTGAGCTCATTTCCTTGCTAAACACATGGCTCATTTTTATCAATCAATTAACAATAGCAACCCAGTGGAAGAAAATGAGTAAAGAATATGAATGGTCAGTTCAAAGAACAATACAGTGGCTTCTCAGAAACATGGCCTCATTAATGATGAGAGAGAAAAAAAGATAAGATAGTATTTTGCACTTGTCAATTGAAAACAAGTTAAGCAGCTGTTACTCTCCAGTGATAGCGAGGCGCGTTTGCACTGCTGGAAGGAGTGTGGTTTGGCGAAATACATTTTGGAGGAGTTTCCGTCCTGTCTATACAGATATGTAGCTGTCACTATAGGAAAGCATATTGCGTCTTCTTTTGTAACATTTGGAAGTTGGAAGTAGCCTAAAAATACACCAATAGGGATACAGGCTCTACAGTGACCTTTTCAATAGGATGCAATGTAGCCATTTTAAAAAAGCAAGTCAAGGGACCAGGGTGGCTCAGTTGGTTAAATGTCTGCCTTTGGCTCATGTCATGGTCCCAGGGTCCTGGGATCGAGTTCCAAATCGGGCTCCCTGCTCAGTGGGGAGCCTGCTTCTCCCTCTCCCTCTGCTGCTCCCCCTGCTTATGCATGCTCGCTCTCTCTCTCTCTCTCTCTCTCTCTGATAAATAAATAAATAATATTTTAAAAATAAAAAAAGCAAGCCAATCTGTGCAAATGATACGGAACAGTGTTGCTTGAGTTTTATATACAGTGGAGCGTATTTAGATAAGATAGCATGTTTCTTAGAGTTTAAGCATATACCAGCAAATATGCACATGTGTAAATATGCAGATATGCATGCTTTTATATACATGGGCTGTAGACTAAACTGTTCATGGTTCTTAGCTCTATAAAGTGGGACTGTGGTGGGAGGCAAGCCTGCATTTCTTACTTAGTCTTTTGAGCTCATTGAAACTTTAGCTTTACTCTTACATTACTTTTTTTTATTAATATTTTATTTATTTGACAGAAATCACAACTAGGCAGAGAGGCAAGCAGAGAGAGAGGAGGAAGCAGGCTTTCTGCTGAGCAGAGAGCCCGATGTGGGGCTCGATCCCAGGACCCTGGGATCATGACCCGAGCCGAAGGCAGAGGCTTTAACCCACTGAGCCATCCAGGGGCCCCAACTCTTACATTACTTTTAAAGAGAAGCCCTAGTTAGAGTATATCTAAAGCCCTTTACCAAAGGAGAAGATGTTTTGGCATTTCTAAAAAGTGAGTTGGCCTGAAAAATTAGATAATTTTCCTTGTGGCCCATGCTCCTGACACGTTGTAATTCTTGTTAGAAATTAAAGTTTTCTTTGTTATAAATTATAAACACCACGCATTTTGCTGTCTTCCTCCATGACTCTGCTACCACTGTTCTGGGTGGTTCCTTTTCTATTGTATTACCTTTGACAACTGACTTGAAGGAGGAAATTCCACACATCCGCTGCAGTTATGATCCTTGTGCTCCTTTTCCTAGTTTTGGCAATGTATGATTGGGGATAATTTATGTATACCCCAAGAGCATGAAGGGAAACATATTTACAGTAAGTACTCCTTTTCAGAAGTCATCTCAATTGCCTGAGAGGCAGCGAAGTCTAAGTCTATAGAATCTGCAGTGGGTTTGGCATCCGTAGATTCAAAGTCCCCTTGAATCCTGCACTCTCGTCCATGCTGTGCAGAAAGTAAGGTGCACAGAACACCAGAGTCTAGTGCTTTTTATAAAGAGCCAAAAGACAAAAATGCTTTTAAAGCAGAGAATTAAACACTGAAAAAAATAAAACTATCAAAAGGCCAAGTAAGGATTCATTTGCTTGGAGGGGCTATTTGTGGCCTGTGACCCTTGCACACCGGAGGCATTATCGAGCCGGAGGGTGGGTCTGACTAAATGTTATCCCCCTGGGTCCTTGTGAAGGCACCAGCTGAATTTTACTGAGACTCACCAGTAGGCCAGAGGTGTGCGAGTTTGCCAGATTTAGCTGAGTGAGTGGTGCAATGAATTGAGAAAGTCACTAGGAACATATTTTTCACCTGCTTGTGGTACCTTTTTGTTGTGGAAGCCAAATGGTGTGCAGAGAAAAGAGGGTCAAAGGATAGGGAGGCGGAAAGGAGATGCATTTTCTCATGCTGCATTTTGCCCTCTTTAAGGGGATAGAGAGTGAACATGGTTCGAAGTTAGACTTAAACATTCAAGTGGCAGACAAGAAATACCCTTATCAGAAAGCTGTCACTCCCAAAGACCACATTGGCCAGCTGACAAAAGGAAGTCTGCCACATGAAAATATTTTAAAAAACAAATCCAATAGTTTTCTTATAAAAATCTACTTCTATAAGAGACTATGGACTCTGAAAAACAACCTGAGGGTTTTGAAGGGTCAGGGGTGGGAGGTTGGGGGAACAGGTGGTGGGTGATGGGGAGGGCACGTTTTGCATGGAGCACTGGGTGTTGTGCAAAAAGAATGAATACTGTTACGCTGAAAAAAAATAAATAAATTAAAAAAAAAAATCTACTTCTCTTTCATCTTTGCATCTATTGTTGATTTCTTGTGTATAATTTGGCATAATGATCCATGTTATCCTTTACCTTGAAGAGTAGGAAAAAAGAAAAAGAATGCATAGTAATGGATAATTGTCTGATCCGTTTAGTGTTGAAAGGTAGAAGTATCTCCTTACCATAGAGGTGAATATAAATAAATGAAAACCTAGCAGACCAACTAAGGCAGATCAATGAATAATTTGTTGTGATCTGTGGTAGAAATGCTCACCTTCCCTTGATGTCAGCCCGAACTTGGAGCCAGCTTGGAAACATTCTGCCTCTTTGAGTGTTGTGTTGGAATCTTAGTCCAGCCCAGTAGCCCACCCAGCCTCACTACACCTCCAAGGAAGCAGGCAGCCAGCTAATGGTTTTCAACTTAACTGCCACTTGAGCAAGGACACCCAGAGGCACAGTTCATATTGGAGACTGCAAAATTCTTCCAGCCAGTCAAGCCCTGTCATCAACACCACAGCTGATGGCCTTTCTGCTGAAAAACTGACAGTGGTCATAGAGGTGCTTATGGGATGGAAAAAGGCAGCTGCCAACTAGAAGCCTAGCAAAGACGTTGCCTGATCTGCCCAGAGGTGCCCACACTGGCAGATGCTGCCTTCGGTACCATGTTGGTTCCCCGGCTCTCAGAATGTACCACAGAGGCAGCCCTTCCAAGTAACATGCGCTCATGTTGCAGCTCTCAGGGACCGGACCTTCAACAATTCTCTTTGTCATGGTTTACCATGGTGGGATACTGGGCCTAGATTTGCTTCAACTCTCTCAGGCAGGAGGTAAGAATGAGTGTGGAAGACTTTCAGTTCTAGCTCATCGTACAGCCCCATCAGCCATGACCTTCTAACCAATAAGTCTCCCACAATTTGTTTCTCACCATTCCTGCCTTTTTTTTTTTTTTTTCCCTACGTTGAGCCACAAAATGAACCTCCTGCTTTCAGCCCAAGTCCTTAAGCTGCTAGAAGCTAGCAGGTTTAACTGAAAGGCATCTTAGGATATTATCCTTGCCAGCAACAGGTGAGGTCAGAGGAGGGTGCTATTTCGAGCACGGAGTGAAACTCTTGAACCTGCATAGCACCAGATTCCATTCAGAACCAGAAGATCAGTCAAAGCCACAGGCTCTTTGTCTCTGTCATCTTTGCTCCTCGGGATGTGGAAGCCTTCCGAGATAGGGGGTCCTCTCTCATCTACTCATTTTTGTTTCTTTCAGGGAGTTCCTTCTACCAGGACCATCTTCCCTGTAACCCTTCCCTGAAATTGTAGCTTACTCCTACGTCTTCCAGAACCTATTTTCTATAGAAAGCAGATTTCCTGAAAGCCAAAGATTTCCTTATAGATTCTATCTCTCCCTGTCATCTGCTGGCCATGAGTGGAATCTGCCTCTTACATCCATGCCTCATATGTAGAAGACGTTCTTCCGTTACAGTTCCTCCATCGCAAATGTTCCGAGACTTGGAGATGGTGTGAACGTTCTCCTGACTCCATTTCCTCTCCCATCTTCAGTCAAAAGCTTCATGCAGTCCTGCCACTCTCCTTCTGGTTGCTGAGGTGGGCCTTCTCTCCCTTACCCACCACTGATCCGTGTGGGAACCGTCTCTGGCTTTCAAGTGAGGCTGTGTGCTGTCACCTCCTTGTCGTTGTTTTTCCTACTGATTGGAATATTTGTCATTTTCTTTTTCACCTACTCCAATCCTGTCTTGCCCATGTCTCATCATCCTTCCTCCAGTCCCTTCCCTGGAAACTCCTGCCAGTAGAGACTTCTACACATATTAAATGTAGCCTTTCCTTTCCATAATTATATACAGTGGTCACGACAACTTATTTCATATTAAAATTTAAAGCTTTAGTGCCATTTGACTTTTTAAGTGTTGTGTACCTTATATATCTACTTCAACTGTTAAGCTCTTTAAGGGTAGAACCTTCTGAGAACTTTTTTTTAATACAATTATCGTCAAGCCTGTGTCTGATATTTAAGTGTCTGGTGTTTGTTGAATGAAAGAATCAATCAATCATGAATAAGTATTTAAAGATGTTTGGGAGACGTGCCTTCTTTTGTTGCCAACTTGCCAGCTGTGACCTTTATACACAAATTTCCTGATGTGACCTCTTAGTTCTCAGCTTTAACCTGCTTTGAGGGTTGAAAGAGTTACAGTAAAGTAATATGAGCTTATAAGGAAAAAAATATTTTAAATTAAACATCGTAAGTATAAAGTAAAAGTTGTAGCATAGTTAAAATAGTGTCTCTATTGACTATCATCTCTATAAATAAGATAATGTGGTGTCCTTAAGGGAAAGCATTGTGTTCTCTGGTATCGATCACCGTAAAACGTTTCTTTTATTTTTTGCAACATATTAGAAAAGAAAAATCATGAGTTCTAGGGTTAAAATAATTGGACAACTAAGTGTGGTAACTTTTTTTAATTGCTTGCTTATTTTCCTAGAGGGATCATCAAAGAGAATGGGAGCAGTTAAGCGTTTAGGGAAAAAAAATACTATGATTTACGCTTTGTGATACAGTTAGAGCTCACCACGAGACACTTTTTGCTATGCTTTGAACGTCCATTGGCATCAAGGTACTTTTCATTTTAGGAAACCATCCCCAAAGGAGAGTATTTTAAGTAAGCAGAGATTTGGGAAGATTGGAAACTGTTAAATGTGGGAGGAGGTGGGTTATAACTGCTGAACCTTCCCCGACTTTGATTTCTCTGCTCTGTGCTATCTCTGTAAAGCAGTATGTCATCCTGAGCTGCGTGGAACAGATTCATACATATTTACCAGTCACAAATTATAAATGTGCAGCCTGGAGAGTAGCAGTGTTCTTTGTCTTTCTTCCTCTCTTCCTGCACTAATGATTCAAAAAGTCTTAACACATCCAGTATTTGGAGAATGGTTTTGTAGCTTGTCATTTCCTTTGTATACCAGTTAAGTCTTTGTAATTTAAATGGAATTTTATTTTCCATTTAGGGAGCTTCCATGTAGGTAGACTGAGATTTTCCCCATCCTGTGTCAGAGCTTTGATATAATGATTTATTAAGGTACTAGGAGAAATATTGATCCTGCTAATAGCTTCTGCCTTGCCACATAATGTTTTACACTTAACTTAGCTGAAAGACCATATTCCTTTCCTCGTCATCTGATTGACCATAAATGCTTTGGCCTTTCCTCTGCAATTATCTCACTTATCAAAGCAGTGGGTAAAAGTCAAGTATTTATAGACTCATTAGTGAAGTCAACATGTCTAAATAGAGTACTATGTATAATGTAAAGAAGTATTGTATAGCACTGTGAAATTAGCAAACTTAGGTACAATGCAAAGAGGCAAGGGTTGAGAACACCAGTTGTTGAGGACATACATATTACTGATAGCAGTTGTCTTTTATATGATGATTGGGACACAGCTAGGGTGATGTTGTAATAATAGCACCTTTCCTTTATAGCTTTTCTCCTTGACCCTAACTTCTTTTTACTTAGAGAAGCTTTGGGATATTAGTGGGTTTCAGGTTTATTTTAGATTCATTTTTTCAGAATTTAGTATCTCAAGACACCAATGGATAGGAAAACATCATTTAACACTGAGCTCTTGGGTAGAAAAATAACATTACAATGTGAGTATCGTTTTGTTACACATAAAGCTATTTTAAATTTTCAAAATATCTTAGAAGTCTTAACTATCATTCAAGGTACAGTTAATCCAGCTTTGAAAATAAGAAAAACATGGCTGGTATAACAGAAAGTGTATTGGGCTGGGAGTCAGAAGACCAAGTTTGGTTCCTGACTTTATAACAAGTCATTGTGCATCCTTGTAGTGGTGACACAGGTGTTTTAGGTATCAATTTCATCATCCTGGAACTACAGATTCAAAACTATGTATTTGTAAGTTTATTCTAGAACTATATATTTATAGTTTTATTTATTCTTTTATATATATAAAAGAATCAAAGGAAATAATGAATACCCAATTACTTCATGAGTTACAAAATACCATAGAGATATAACTCTCTATTTTCTTCCTTCCCCAGCTTTATTGAGATATTATTGACATATAACATATGTAAATTTAAGGTACACAACATGATTATATGATATGCATATGTATTTTGAAGTGATAACCACAATAAATTAGTTAATATTCCATCCCCTCACATGTTTTACCTTTTTTTTATGTAGTGATGCCATTAAGATCTCCTCTCAACACATTTCAAGTATTTAATATAGTGTTGCAAATTATAATCACCATGTCATTCTTTAGATCCCCAGAACTTTCTCATTTTATAGCTGGAGTTTGTACCCTTTGATCAGCATCTCCCTATTCCCCCACTTCCAGTCCCTGGCAGCAACCATTTGACTCTCTATTTCTATGAGTTCAGCTTTTTTAGATTCTATATAATTTAGATTCTATACATACAGTATTTATTTTTCTCTATCTGATTTATTTCACTTAGTGTAATGTCCTCAGGGTCCATCCATGTTGTCACAGAAAGCAGAATTTCATTCTACATTTTATATATATTTTATATATTTTTAAATATTCATATATATTTTATATATCTATAATTTATATATAAAATTTATATAATTTTAAAATATATATAAAATATATATTTTATATAATTATAAATTATATAATTATAAATATATAATAAATTATATTTTGTATAATTTTAAAATATATATTTTATATATATTTTTATATATTTTATAAATTTATATGATACATTTTATATATGAAATATATAAAATATATGACTGAATAATACTCTATTTTATATATTTATATGATACATATATTATATGATACATTTTATATTATATATTAATATATAATATGCATATTTTTATATATATCACATTCTCTTTATCTGTTCATTTATTGGTGGACATTTAGGTTTTTCCCTGTCTTGGTTATTGTGAATAATGCTGCAATGAACATGGGGGTGCAGACAGCTCTTCGAGATAGTAATTACATTTCCTTCAGTAAATACCAATAAGTGGAATTGCTGGATCATATGGTAGTTCTCTTATTAATTTCTTGAGGAACCTCCATACTCTTTTGCTTTGTGGCTATACCAGTTTACATTCCCACCAAAGTTCTCCAGAGTTCCCTTTCTCCACATCTTTGCCAACATTTGTCATTTCTCTTTTTGATATTAGCAATTCTAACAGGTGTGAGGTGATATTTTATTGTGGTTTTTAAATCTTTTTTTTTCTATTTTTAAAGATTTTATTTATTTATTTGACAGACACAGATCACAAGTAGGCAGAGAGGCAGGCAGAGAGAGAGGGGGAAGCAGGCTCCCCGCTGAGCAGAGAGCCAGATGCGGGACTCGATCCCAGGACCCCGAGATCATGACCCGAGCCGAAGGCAGCAGCTCAACCCACTGAGCCACCCAGGCGCCCTATTGTGGTTTTGATTTGAATTTCCCCAGTGATCAATGAGTTCAAGCCCCTTTTCATGTGCCTGCTGGCCATTTGTATGTCTTCCTGAGAAAAATGTCTAACTTTGTTCTTTTTCAAGAATGTTTGACTACTCAAAGTTTCTTGTGATTCTCTATGAATTTTAAAGTGAAGTTTTACATTTCTGCAAAAAAAACCCTGAGATTTTGATAGGGATTGCATTAAGTCTATAGATCACTTTGAGTAGTATTGATATCTTACAATATTGTATCTTCCAATCAATGAACATCAGATTTCTTTTCATTTATTTGTGTTTTCTTCCATTTCTTTCATCTGTGCCTTATAATTTTCAATTTTTCACCTCCTTGGTTAAATTTATTTCTAGGTATTATTTTTGATACTATTGCAAATGGGATTGTTCATTTCTTTTTCAGATAATTTGGTGTTAGTGTATAGAAATGCAGCTAATTTTTGTATGTTGAATTTGTATCCTGTGACTTTACAGAATTATTTTATGCTAATAATTTTGGATGTAACTTTAAAAAAAAATCATTTGCAATTACATAAAGGCCAGTGAAGGATTTCTTTTGAGATAAACGTAGGTAGAAGTAGTATCGCAACCCAGACTGCTGTTAAGTCAGTAACATTGCTTCCTGTTTGGATGTGTGCTGTTCCTTCTGATTAGAAGTGTAACTGGATGCTTGTGCACATGCCTTTGTCATCCCTATATATACATTTTGGAAGGGACAAAAAATCCCTTTGGAGTTTCCAGAGATTATGGAATCCCTTTGGAAATAACAAAGAATGTCTCATTATCCAGGATCCACTTCTAATTATCTATATTCTCCCCAAGTACCATTGATGCTCTTGGAAAGAGGCTTTGTGCTTTCCCACAGTATTCTGGGCCTCGAATGGAAACAGCAACAACAACAAACCAGTACTTCAACATATCTTCCTGAAGTAAATATCACTGTGTGCCTGATTTATGCTGTGCCTTTCGTTTGTTCATTATCCTTTACTTCCTTGAATCCCTCTACTTGTCATTATCTGCAGGAACTAGCAATTTGTAAAACCAGAAACCAAAGCAAAATTGAATCCTACAAATGACTTCCAAAAGGAAGAAGGTAGATAGATTTATGTGAACCAGTTGTAAGGACTCGATAAGTACTTTGACCCCAGGGAAATGTGGACTTTCTCTTCAGACCTTGTCATCAGGGCAGCCAAGTGTCAAGTCCAGGCCATCTTATGGGGTAGCATTTTTTGGTGTTCGTTTTGTTTTGTTTGCGAAAATTAAAACAGTCGTGGAATTGTAGTAGTCCTCCATTCACTACTAACTTTCGCCATGACTTTTTAGACTTCTCAATGCAAGTTTCCCAAATTCAATATATAGAGGTTGTAACTCCCACAGTATGATCCTAAGCACAATAGTAATAATTTCTGATGATTGTTTCTATTTCCTTGGTGTTAGTTGTGATCTCTCCCTTTTCATTCATAATTTTATTAATTTGGGCTTTCTCTCTTTTCTTTTGGATTAGTGTGGCCAATGGTTTATCGATCTTATTGATTCTTTCAAAAAACCAGCTTCTAGTTTCATTGATACGTTCTACTGTATCTCTCGTTTCTACCTCATTGATCTCTGCTCTAATCTTGATTATTTCCCTTCTTGCATGTGGAGTTGGTTTGATTTGTTGTTGATTCTCCAGTTCTTTAAGGTGTAGAGACAGCTGGTGTATTCTGGATTTTTCAATGTTTTTGAGGGAGGCTTGGATGGCTATGTATTTCCCCCTTAGAACCGCCTTTGCTGTATCCCATAGGTTTTGGACCGAGGTGTCTTCATTCTCATTGGTTTCCATGAATTGTTTAAGTTCGTCTTTGATCTCCTGGTTGATCCAAGCATTCTTAAGCAAGGTGGTCTTTAGCTTCCAGGTGTTTGAGTTCCTTCTGAACTTTTCCTTGTGATTGAGCTCCAGTTTCAAAGCATTGTGATTGGAGAATATGCAGGGAATAATGTCAGTCTTTTGGTATCGGTTGAGTCCTGCTTTGTGACCCAGTATGTGGTCTATTCTGGAGAAGGTTCCATGTGCACTTGAGAAGAATGAATATTCTGGTGTTTTAGGGTGGAATGTTCTGTATACGTCACTGGGTTGCAAGGTTGGTTCAACATTCGCAAATCAATCAGTGTGATAGAACACATCAATAAGAGAAGAGAGAAGAACCACATGGTCCTCTCAATTGATGCAGAAAAAGCATTTGACAAAATCCAGCATCCGTTCCTGATGAAAACGCTTCAAAGTATAGGGATAGAGGGAACATTCCTGAACTTCATAAAATCTATCTATGAAAGACCCACAGCAAATATCATCTTCAATGGGAAAAAGCTTGCAGCCTTCCCGTTGAGATCAGGAACATGACAAGGATGCCCACTCTCACCACTCTTGTTCAACATAGTATTAGAAGTTCTAGCAACGGCAATCAGACAACAAAGAGAAATAAAAGGTATCCAAATTGGCAAGGAAGAAGTCAAACTCTCTCTCTTCGCAGATGACATGATTCTTATATGGAAAACCCCAAAGACTCCACCCCCAAACTACTAGAACTCATACAGCAATTCAGTAACGTGGCAGGATACAAAGTCAATGTACAGAAATCAGTGCCTTTCTTATACACCAATAATGAAAATACAGAAAGGGAAATTAGAGAATCGATTCCATTTACTATAGCACCAAGAACCATAAGATACCTGGGCATAAACCTAACCAAAGAAGTAAAGGACCTGTACTCGAGGAACTACAGAACACTCATGAAAGAAATTGAAGAAGACACAAAAAGATGGAAGACTGTTCCATGCTCTTGGATTGGAAGAATAAACATTGTTAAAATGTCTATACTGCCTAGAGCAATCTATACTTTTAATGCCATTCCGATCAAAATTCCACCGATATTTTTCAAAGAGCTGGAGCAAATAATCCTAAAATTTGTATGGAGCCAGAAGAGACCCCGAATTGCTAAGGAAATGTTGAAAAACAAAAACAAAACTGGCGACATCACGTTACCCGATTTCAAGCTTTACTACAAAGCTGTGATCACCAAGACAGCGTGGTACTGGCATAAAAACAGACACATAGACCAGTGGAACAGAGTGGAGTGCCCAGATATGGACCCTCAACTCTAAGGTCAAATAATCTTCGACAAAACAGGAAAAAATATTCAATGGAAAAAAGACAGTCTCTTCAATAAATGGTGCTGGGAAAACTGGACAGCGATATGTAGAACAATGAAACTCGACCATTCTCTTACACCGTACACAAAGATAAACTCGAAATGGATAAAAGACCTCAACGTGAGACAGGAATCTATCAGAATCCTAGAGGAGAACATAGGCAGTAAACTCTTCGATATCAGCCACAGCAACTTCTTTCAAGATATGTCTCCAAAGGCCAAGGAAACAAAAGCAAAAATGAACTTTTGGGACTTCATCAAGATCAAAAGCTTCTGCACAGCAAAGGAAACAGTCAACAAAACAAAGAGGCAACCCACGGAATGGGAGAAGATATTTGCAAATGACAGTACAGACAAAAGGTTGATATCCAGGATCTATAAAGAACTTCTGAAACTCAACACACACAAAACAGATAATCATATCAAAAAATGGGCAGAAGATATGAACAGACACTTCTCCAATGAAGACATACAAATGGCTATCAGACACATGAAAAAATGTTCATCATCACTAGCCATCAGGGAGATTCAAATTAAAACAACATTGAGATACCACATTACACCAGTTAGAATGGCCAAAATTAGCAAGACAGGAAACAACGTGTGTTGGAGAGGATGTGGAGAAAGGGGAACCCTCTTACACTGTTGGTGGGAATGCAAGTTAGTGCAGCCACTTTGGAGAACAGTGTGGAGATTCCTGAAGAAATTAAAAATAGAGCTTCCCTATGACCCTGCAATTGCACTGCTGGGTATTTACCCCAAAGATACAGATGTAGTGAAAAGAAGGGCCATTTGTACCCCAATGTTTATTGCAGCAATGGCTACGGTCGCCAAACTGTGGAAAGAACCAAGATGCCCTTCAACGGATGAATGGATAAGGAAGATGTGGTCCATATGCACAATGGAGTATTATGCCTCCATCAGAAAGGACGAGTACCCAACTTTTGTAGCAACATGGACGGGACTGGAAGAAATTGTGCTGAGCGAAATAAGTCAAGCAGAGAGAGTCAAGTATCATATGGTCTCACTTATTTGTGGAGCATAACAAATAACATGGAGGACATGGGGAGATGGAGAGGAGAGGGAGTTGAGGGAAACTGGAAGGGGAGATGAACCATGAGAGACTATGGACTCTGAAAAACAACCAGAGGGTTATGAAGGGGCAGCAGGGGGGGGGGTGGGGTGGGAGGTTGAGGAACCAGGTGGTGGGTAATAGAGAGGGCACGTACTGCATGGAGCACTGGGTGTGATGCCAAAACAATGAACACTGTTATGCTGTAAATAAACAAAAATAAATTAAAAAAAAAAAAAAAGTGGACAGAGGACTTGGAGAAATTTCATCAAAGATACACAAAGCCAAAAAAACATAAGAAACAACATCAGTCATTAGGAAAATACAAATCAAAGCCACAGTGAAATATCACTTCACACTACTACTATGTCTGCAATAAAAAGCAAGATAGCTTTTGCTGATGATGTGGAGAAACTGGAGCCCTTCTACGTAGCTGATGGAAATGTAAAATGGTATAGGTACTGTGAAAGCCGATATATCAGTTTCTCGAAAAGGTAAATCTAGAATATGACCTACAATTCCACTGCTCGGTAAACAAAAGAATTAAGAATGGGACAATAACAGGTCCTCGTGCCAACATTCAATTCAGTACAGCAATATTCACAATAGCCAAAAGGTGGAAATAACTCATGTCCACCATCAGACAAACCAATAAACAAAATAAAAAAAAAAAAAAGCAATCAGTATGTGGCTTCACTGGCATGCCCCTTTCATGACATCAGAGAAGGCCTCCCATGGTGAAGTTGAGGCTGCCAATAAATATGTCCACATTTTCTTTCCTGAGCCAGAACTCTCAAAGAAGGTTATAAGAGTTCAAAAATCCCTTGGGGTGGCAGGGCTGAAGGTCCCTGCTCTCTCCCAGCAGAGATTCAGACCCCTCACCCCTCAAGCACCGAGGCATCAGGCAGAAACCAGAGCAGGCAGCAGAAAGGTGGAGAACAAAAATCCAGCTCCTGATAAAAATCAGTGTCCTCTAAACTGAAGAAGCAATGGGGGTGGGGGCTTGGGGGCTGGAGAGGGAGGGTATATGTTTAAGTGTTTGTAAAGAGAAACTCAACACACTGAACCTACTGCACGCACAGTAAGTCAAAACAGTCTCTCCTGGTGTGAGTTGGGCCCACACCCAGCGGCAATGGATCCATCCTCTCCTGCCCTGGTGAACGCCTCCCTGGAAGGAGAGAGGAGGCTAGGACAGCTTCGCGGCTAACTGTGCCCTTGTGGTGTCCTGTACAATCCGCGTGGTGTTCAGACACCAAATGTTCTTCTGCTTTGCAGCCATCCTGTTATCAAATGCAGTCATCGACTATTTCAGCTAATTAAACTTAGGATCATCAAATATGACTCAATTGCAATGTACCTTTAAAGATAAAAGAATTATTTTTTTAATTGCTTTAAAAGCTCAGTGGCTTTCTGGAGCAGAAATATGTCATGTAGTTTTTAGAAGATAAATAACTACCCCCCCCAACTTGACTTAATTGCTCCATTTTGAGGTCTCACCATGAGCAAATGTCAGTTGTGTTCTGTGTTAGGTGTGTTATGCTTGGAGGAGGATTTGAGAAAGCATTTCTTGAGGAGACAGCATTCACAATTTTTGTTTTATTTTTAAAAGCCAAGTGAAATTAAATTTAGGATTGTGTGTCTTTTTTAAGAGTTATCTGAAGTTGTTAAAGTTGTTATCTTTTTTTTTTAAGTCTCTTGGGTTATTAGAGTGTTTGAGAGATGTTGCTGAGCACAAACATCATTATACTAGGATTTGATCTAGATGTGGGTTGTTTATGATCTAAACTTTTAAACAATTTGAGACAGATTTTGCGATGTCAAACCCTTGCCTTAATCAAATAAAATGGTGATGTAAATGACTGTTGCAATACCTCTGAAGGTTCATCACCAAAATGATTAACACTTTTTTTAAACATAGTATAAAGTGCATCTTTGATAGTACAAGTATCCTGAATATGGCTCTTAGAATCTCCCCGAAAGGAGGAGAATTGTATTTTTTAAAGCACACAATTATGGGAGAGTTACTCAACCCCTCTGAGGTTCCATTTTCTCATGTATAAACTGGCCAGTAATAATTTAACTCTCAGAGCTGTTGTGATGGTCGACTGAGGCTCTGAGCATTGGAGTTGCATCTTATATCAATTAGGGATTAGATGTACATCACCTGCAATCAGTACAAGTTGAGAAAGATATGTAGGCTAAAGTACTTTTTTAAATGCCCCTAAATCTTCCATAAAGAACAGCAAGTGTGGTTCTTCGCCTATTTCTACTATCCCTTGGGACATCGTGCACGGCCCGTCATCCCTCCAGCATGAGACTGGTGGTTGCCAATGATGAGCTCTGGAGGAAGGCACCATGTTGGATGAAACCTTGCATATGGTGGACCTCACATGTGTGTAAGATGTCCAGCAGTGTGTCTTTTATAGGCAGTCTTAGTTTCCTTTTCCCTTTTCCCTTGCCCCTAGTGCCTTGGTATCAGTCCTTTCCTGAGAATTTGTCAATAGGACCTGAAAGTGGGACATAATAGTACAGCCATAAGGCCTTGACCATGAGAGTCCCACTTGAAGTAGATGGTTCTGAAGTCTGAGGTGTTAGAACTGGGTTACTGGGAGACAGTGCTCATTTTCATCAGGTGCTGAGGAGGAGACTTAGGAGGGAATGAGATGCAGAGCACATATGCGTTTGCAGGATACAGAGAAGTATCCTCTAGAATCTACTTATGCGCTTATATTTTAAGTAATGGTGAATTGAAGTAATGTTAAAAATAACATGCATTGCTAGTCCATAGGCTATTTTTACATGAAGCATCTTTCATCACAGTGAAACACAAAATATCTGCTTTTGTGAAGTCAGAGTATGAACTGAAAATATAAATGGAGTTAGAGATGAATTAAAGTTATTTTACTAGATTTTAGATTGAATACAGGGACCAGCACTTCCTAATGAATCATTTTAAAATACTTAGGCAGTTAATATTCTGTTTTCTTGTCCAAGTTTGGGCTTTAGTGACTAGGTAAAAATGCATTTCTCATTTAACTGAATTTTCTAATTTCTGTTGAGAATATAGAAACACTAAAGAGGGAAGCTTTGCTAGAGATTATGTCATTATGATTTCAGAAAAATTCAGGGTAACTGATATTACAGTGACTGATGGATATACCAATCAATCAGTCTTCAGGGGAAGAACCGCCCTGGCAACAACAGTCTAATTCCATAAATTTTTACTATTTTGTGCTAAGGATTGTCGTAGGTGACAAGGATAAAAAGCCTTTCGGGAATTTGTTACATTTAAGGCAAACACATAAACAGAGTGGTTCCAAAAGTGTAGTAAACTCAGCAATAGTGGGAAGCACCACTGTCTGTGGGAATACCAGAAAGGGTTTCTTAAACCAAAGGGTAAGAGTCTGAAGAGAGATTTTGGTTTGTTTGTTTTTGTGTTTTTCTTTGTTTTTATTGAGATATAATTGGCCTGTAACATTTTGTAAATATCAGTTATACAATATGTTTTTTTGGATACATTTATATATTGTAATATGATTATCACTATAATGTTAACTAACATCTCTATTGTCATATAGTTATTATTTCTTTTTTGTAGTGAGAACTCTGATGTTTCTGATGTAGTATCATCAACCATAATCACCACACTGTGCACTAGATCTCCAGGACTTACTACAGATTAGTAGCAAGTTTTTACCCTTCAACATCTCCCCAATTCTCCCACTCTTCACCGCGCCTCTGGTAGCTACCAATCTACTTGCTATTTTTATGAGTTTGGCTTTTTAGATTTTGTATGTGAGTTTTATCATACAGCATTTCTGTCTCTGTCTGACTTACCTTGTTTAGCAGAGTGTTCTCAAGGTCCATCCATGTTGCCATAAATAGCAGGATTTCCTTCTTTCTCATGGCTGTATAATATTCCTCCGTGTGTGTGTGTGTGTGTGTGTGTGTGTGTGTGTGTGTGTGTGTGAGAGAGAGAGAGAGAGAGAGAGAGATCTTCTTTATCCATTTATTTGTGGATAGACACTTAGGTTTGTTTCCATGCCTTGACTGTTGTGAATAATGCTGCAGTGAACGTGGGGGTGCAGCTCTCTTTTTGATACCTTGTTTTTGTTTTAATTAACCATTTTAAAGTGAATATTTCATCAGAGTTTGGGGAGAGCGTTTTGCAGAAGGGAATATTTGAACTCAGGTTTTGTGTTTTTTTTTTTTAAGGTTTTATTTATTTATTTGAGAGAGAGAGAGAAATCACAAGTAGGCAGAGAGGCAGGCAGAGAGAGAGGAAGAAGCAGGCTCCCCACGGAGCAGAGAGCCCGATGCGGGGCTCAATCCCAGGATCCTGAGATCATGACCTGAGCCTAAGGCAGAGGCTTAACCCACTGAGCCACCCAGGCGCCCCTGAACTCAGTTTTGATGACTTTTTTGATGAAAAGAGAAGGGAAACAATTAAAGGGAGGGAACAGCATGGACATGATACGGTAAATACCTGTTGGCCGCCCATAGAAGTGCACATTCCTTCCTGGGTAGCAGCACCTAACGTTTCCTTGGGGAATCAGGTCTCTTCTTAACCTGTGAAATTCAACTGGTGCTATCCTCATCCTCCAGCTAGAGGGTGGGAGGGTAGACCCCCTGGGCCACTCACTTGACTGTTCAGAGTATTATTCTCTCCCCCCACAGACTACCGAGACGGTATGTGAACTAATCTAGATGGGTGAGACCCAACCCTGAAAGCTTTGATGAATTTGTGGAAAAGGTGTTTTTTCTTTTTGCTTTTGTTTTTGTTTTAACTAAGGTTGTTACATGATAGAACATAAATCTGGTGCTTCTGGTGGTCACTTTGCCTCTAGTAAAGATAACCAACTTGAAAATGAAGCCAATGAAGAGGGTAGCAGAATGAAGAGATGGAGAAAGTTTCTGATAATATAATTTAAGCACTTAGATTTAGCCATAGCTGAATCCATTATCCCTTGGACCTTTCAGTTAAATGTACCAATAAATTCCCTTTTGCACATCAGCTACCTTGAGTTGGGTTTCTGTCATTTGAAACCTAAATAGTTCTAATAAAGTGTTTTGGTTTGTTTGTTTGTTCATTTGTTTAAGAAATTATTTTGCTTTTAAGAAATTTTGTTAGTTTTGGCTTAAAGAGAAACTGTGGCAGTTTCCAAATAAGCGTGTTTCCTCTGAAAGGGAAACCTATTTCTTCTTCATTCTATTATATGTTCAAATAATCAGAAAATTTCACTCCATTCTAAAACTACTACCTTATTTTAGAGGAGCATTTTATATTGATTACACTCAAAAGAAAAGAAGGCTTTCCCCAAATTGTAGGCATTTTTGAAAGCCGTTAATTTTGTGTAAAATGTCACGTAAAATTGTGTGTGTGTGTGTGTGTGTGTGTGTGTGTGTGTGTGTGTGTGTGTGTGTAGACTCTCTAGCCACCCTCTTGGTGGGGAGGATTTAGGTTTCTGGACATGGTGCCCTGGGGCGGGGGGATGGTTGATCGTGCACACCCATGCTGGGTCCACCCTGCCTTGCCCGAAAGCACATGGAAGCCCAGACCTCTCCCTTCGGGCTTTGCAATCTCCATGCCAGAGATGTCCAGCTTCCAGAGATGCCTCTGAGGAAACTGCCTCTTACTTAGTCTCATTGTGGGTTCTATGTGTCACCTGAAGATATGCAGATGCATTTAGGCAAGAACATGGTCTTAGACTATCTGATCATTACTGTTAAACTAGTCATTTCGACTAGTAGACTTTCCTGAGTTGTTTGCTCACCATTTCAAAATGAAAAGCATTCCCTTTCAACCTACACACCAAAGTAAACCAAAATTGTGCCTACCTCAATCTTATCTCCTGATTATTTAGCAAGTGCACTTTCAGATCTTCTTCTTTGATGTCTTTATCAGTTACCTTTTCCAATCAAAGATAACTTTTATCTTCACACATCGTTAATGAATTTTTTAAAAGTTGGCTTCCCCTGTACACCTATCTTGTCATTTATCTGGCAGTACAAATTAAATGAGCATGCTCTTCTAGGGGCTCTCTGGCTGTCTGAAACCACTTCCTTTCCTTACTTTGGTTTCTAGTTTGTTTTCATTAAGGAAACCAAAGCAGATATAGACTTGAGAACATTAACTTGACAGAAGTAGTTGATTGTGTTAGAGACATCTTTCCTCGTGGAAACAGAACTCAGACTTCACTAACGAGCCTTCCTCCCCATTGGGTCTGTGGACCTAGGGTGGGGGCAGGTGGTTTCTTGGAGACCAGAGGCAAGAGGATGAGCCAGGCATGCCTCTCACATGATTTAATGGTGGGCTGATGCAGCTTAACAAACAACGAGCTTGCTTGCCTTGTTGAAACAACAGTCCTTGATTGGTCCAAAGGGAGATGTTGACAACTCATCTGGGAAGAAAAGCAGTTCAGCCCAGCCTGCCTTATCCGTGCCTGTGAAACTTTGCAGAAGGCGCTTACTTCTAGGGAATCCAATGTGATGATGTACTTGGCAAGTCATTCTCAAGGATGTGGTGAGAAGAGTAATTTAGATTCATTTGTACAGATAACTATTTTCTGGTTCCTCTTCCTTAGTATTCAAGTCATTGTGGGGGCACCTGGGTGGCTCAGTTGGTTTAAGTATCTTGTCTTCGGCTCAGGTCATGATCTCACCGTACTGGGATTGAGTCCAGCGGTCCTCTGGCTTCCTGCTCAGCGGGGAGTCTGCTTCTTCTTTGTCCTGTACTCCTCCCCCAATCCTGCTCCTGTTCTCTCTCTCTTTCTCTCTCTTTTGCACTCTGTCTCAAATAAATTAAAAAAATCTTAAAAAAAAAAGTCATTGTGAAGTATAAGAATGATAAGTGAGAGCATAGTGGTAGGTGAGAGTTCTTTTTTTTAATGATAGGTTTATTTAAATGTAAGCAATTTGTCATCAAAGTTCAGTCTCAGTTGAGTCACCAATAATGATAAAGCAGAAATTGGGGTATGGAGAATATATTTTTGTGCTGTTGATTCTAGAGAGGCCTGAAAGGCATGGATCCTTAGAAGGGGGTGAGCTGGAGACATGCAGTGAAGAAGCAGAGGGTATTTATTTGGGTTTAGATCCCCTCCAGTGGTTTCCCTTTGCTATTAGAGTGACAGGAACTCCTTTCCAGGATCTACAAGCCCCTGTGGGATCTGGCTCTGCTGCCTTGTGACCTCAGGGTCATGTCACTTGCTCACTGGTTAGCAGGCTCTGGATCCACCAGCCTCCCCTCTACAGCCACCACAGGCCATTTGCATCTTCTACCTGAGATGCTCTTGACCACAGTCAGATCTCAGCAGCACCTTCGGATCCTTCAGCTTCCAGCTTACATGGCAGCATCTCCAAGAAGCCTTCTCTAATCCTGCCTGCCATTGCCTCCAGTCCATATTCAGTCACTCTATGCAGTGAACATGTTCTACCTTCTTCGTAGCGCTTATCACTATTTGAAATTATTTTTTAGCTTGTCTATTTTCCATCTCTTCCTACTAGAATTCATGTTCCATGAGGGAGAGACCTTGTTTACCACTGTATTCCCTGCCCTTAAGCATCATCTGGTACAATATAGATGGTCTTTTAACAATGAACTTTTGAGTTTTCTAGACCTATTTGATGTCTGATCCATTATTAT
Organism: Meles meles; assembly: GCF_922984935.1. Taxonomy (NCBI): domain Eukaryota; kingdom Metazoa; phylum Chordata; class Mammalia; order Carnivora; family Mustelidae; genus Meles; species Meles meles. Next base: position 30,158,667 of record NC_060079.1, read on the forward strand.
ATATGTACCACACATAAGCAGTTCCCCCTTGCCATTATGGGGGAAACTTCAGCCACCTGAAATGGCATCCCTCCCCCCGCCCCCCCCCACACCTGTCAGAGGTCCTAGTAGCTCAGACAAGGCAGTCTATTTTACTGAGTAAAAGAACAGCAAGAACAGTAGATGCTAACAATGAAACGTGTATCACTTGCCTGGGGGAGGGAGGACACATTCCCCTGAAGCATCTTCTGGACGCAAACAGGGATCACCCTCTCCCCACCCCCAGGGAGCCTGCACGTGGCTACATGGCACATGCATCAGTTTTTGAAAATTAACAAGTCCTTGAAGTGTTCTGCCATTTCTCCATCTGTGACCTTTGGATTTGTTTTATGAAATGTATAATCATGCCACCTGGCAGGAAGAGAGGCAGGTTCTGGGAAAGAGCTTGGCGTTCCCAGCAGACCTTTCGCAGGGACCTGGGGCCTGTAGACCAGGCCGCTGACAGAGGATGTCCTCAGGATTCCCTTTCATCCCTCCCCACCCAAACATTCCTCCTCCCCTGGGGCCCCTTATTCATGTGTGTAAGAGAAGAAACAAAAACTTGACCAAAAGAATTATTTTTGTGAGGCAGTTTAATGGCAGAATAGACAGTGAATGCCACCCTAGGGTCAGTTGGAAAGGCTAGATGTATAAGAATTGCATTTTCATTGTTACTTTGAAGATGGTAGGATGGGAAAAACGCAGTCGCTTCATACACCTAGGGGTCCTTTAGAGATGACTGTCCCATTTACTGAAACATATGTGACCTGTTTTATTCAGAGGCACAGGCATTTGGTTTTAATGATATCTGGAATTCCTCCGAGATGACAAATGTGGACCAGCATGCTCCCCTCCTCTCTCAGACATAGGCGGGTCATGAGAGAGTGAGCCCCCAGTGAGGGCAGCTGGTCAGGTGTGCAAAGATGCCTTGTCACCTCAAGGGACTACGGATTTAAAGCACAGAACAGTGGTGGCGGTAGGAGTAGGAGTGTGAGGTGTGTTTATATAGATGGGATCAGAAGAAGGGAAGTTTTGAAAAGAAAACAAGGACTGGTCTCTATTTAATATGGTTTTTTGTAGGCTTGTTTCAGAGCAAAATGGCTGTTCTATATCTTATCGGCTCGTTCTTCCCTTTTGAAGATAAGCAGAAATATCACAGCTTCCTCAAGTCTAGGTGCTTTGCTTGTCTTGACTGGCAGGTGTTTTCAATTACTGGCTTGTTCCCAGAGTGGAGAGATGCGTTTAAATTCCTGTCAGGGAACATGAAGCCTACCGGATGAAACTTGACTTTGGCTCTCTTTGTAGTTGGGCCATTTGGGAGTTGGGGGTTTCCTATTGGGATTACACACCCAGTCCAAAAAAATCCGTAAGCTAATATGGGCGTAAAGATTGGCTTTTATAATTATTTTGCAATAAATATACGCAACAACAGCACCTTTTCTTAATTCAATTCTGTCAACTTTTATCAAGCATCTACAGTGTGTCAGGCCATGTGTTGCACTCGGGGGATGAAAAGAGATGAAAAATGCTCTTCAGGAAGGCAGAGAACAAGATGCCTGCTTATATATGAGAAGGATGAGAAACAGTTGCGTGCTCGTGTTCTATTTTATTATAATTCAAAATAGTCATTTATTGAATGCCTAACTTCTGTCAGACATTTTGCACGAATCATCTCTACTCCTTGCAACAGTCTGGCTAGAGAGATAGTATTAACTTTAATTTACAGCCAAAGAAACTAAGGCTGAGAAGATGAATAACTTTCCAAATTTATACAGCAAGGAAGTGATTCTGATTCATTCCCTTTTTTTTTTCTGTTGGACAATAATTTAGACAGGAATGTATAAATGCAGCCAGCTCATACGCCAGTTTTTAATACCATCTACAGAAGAGATAAGCAAAGGAAAGAAATGATCTTCATAATCTTTCAAAGATCAGTGATCCACTGTGCCTGAAGGATTTGAGAACTATTTAGCAGAGAATCAACATATGACACCGAATGAGACAAAGAAGGGAAAAATTCTGAGAAGTTGGAATCAAGGTTTTTGTCTTTGTTCCATTACTGGAAACAGAAATAAAAGGGAAACATAGTGTTTTGTTTTGAAGGTATAAAGCCCAAGTGAAAAATGAGCAAGTCTTTAACATAGAGGTCCTTTTTTGTCAGAAGGAGAGGGCAGGGAATCTTATATAATGTAGCTCACTGATTTACTTTTTACTACAAAGCATAGAGTTGGAAACATTTTATATGACAAATCAACATATACGTATTTATATAATCCCACAAAATATAGTCACATAGATGTGAGACAGAGTCTAATGAAATATTATCTCTATTATAAACAGTATACTTTGGTATGTTCTCTTCTAGCTCATAAAACAAATTCTGGTCTCGATCTACTCACTGATTGCTCACAGCATAGTGTTTGAAAAACAAAGCTGGCTCTAATCCCTCAATTTTTTCCCTTCTCCTCTCTTTATCCCTCAACCCCAAGACAAACATCCCTAGTAAAAATAGAAGAACTGACACTCATCACCCCCTCTTCCTTGTTCTACATCCCCATGTTCAACACAGGTGCGCCTCCTCTCACCCTCCACACAGACTGGGGCTTCAAACACAAGGGACCACCAGTATCTATCCCCTTCCTTTTCTGCAGATGGGAGAGTGTCCCATTCTTTATTGGTGCTCTGCAGATTGTGATTGCTGAAGGGACTTTTTTCTCCCCCAGTAAATGACACTTCTCTCGTTGTCAGGAAACAGTCCTAATTCTGGATGCTTTTCAACATACCTTTTATAACTAGAAAAAGAAGAAAATCTTTGCCATTCAACAGTCTTACAATTCCATTAAGAACTTAATTTTTTCTTTTAGAGAGAAAGGTCAAAACTTAGAAACCTAAATGAAATGTATGCCCAAGGAATGATTAGAGGGTTATCATTTCAATTACAAATATGCTGGTTTTTTTTATAATAGAAATGCTTCTTCTGAAAGTAATGGTACTAAAGTTTTGTGTTGTAGAAAAACAGATTGTCTTCCATCAGAATTGTATTGAAATGTTTTGTTTTCTCCTGAAAAATGCAATTTTTTTTGTTGTTTTTGTGGATTTTGTTGTTGTTGTGGTTAGTGTTAACCTGGTCTGAACCACTTAGGGTTTTTGCTCAAACCTTATAGTGTCTTTTGTAAGAAGAATAATATAGTATGTGGTACACCGTTCAGTTTTACTTAGAATCATTTTGAGCACAATACTGCAAAGGAAAAATACTATAGAGAGATTGGAGTTTGTGGAACTATGAGAGGTATTCACAAACTTGCAATTTTTAAAGTTTATTAAGTGATGGAAATAAGATACTGAAAAGCAGATAATAAGCAGTAGATTTGGTAACTAGTCTATAAGTATTAGACTTCATTGTAGCTACAAATTCACTATAAACACTTGCCATGGGTGAGTTGCTTGAGCCAGAATCCTGAAACCCTCCTTAACACCACACTCTCCCTCATTCCCCACATGAGGCATTATTATGTCCTACCGATTCTCTCCTCAGAAATACCTCAAGTCCACCTGCTTCTCTTTCTCAAGTCAAAGGTACCACCACATTTTGTGGAGGGTGGGTATGTCTTTAGGAGACGTTCCGAAATGGCTCCTTTATCCTCCACCCCACTTCCATTTTTGCCTTCTCTAATCAGTAGCTGTCCAAGTAAACTATAAAAACATAAATCATACCACATTGTCCTATATACTGGAAAGTACATTTCTAACACAGTCAATAACCCCATAAAGCTCTCCAGGATATCACTTATGACCCCATCACTAGTCACCTCTTCTTCCCACACTGGCCTCCTTTCCATCCCTCGAACTCATTGAGACCCTCTCTGCCTCAGAGCCTTCCCACATACTGTCCCAAGCCAAATGTCATGAGCTTTGCTTCTTCTGAAGAAGTCCATTAGGAGCCTGTGGGTATATTGTTATGAGGCTGCCATCACTCAATGTATTTTTTTTAACTTTCTCTGAAGTAGCATCTAAGAGCTTACAGGTTTGTTATTTTGTTTGTTTGTTTTGGAGAAAATCTTCAGTGGAAGGATATTTAGTAATACTGAGTTTGTTTTAGAATATTGTAGTCTCTTTAACATAATTCAATTCAATTTAATTTTTTTCAGTGTTCCAAGATTCATTGTTTATGCACCACACCCAGTGCTCCATGCAATACATGCCCTCCTTCTTACCCACCACCAGCCTCACCCAAGCTCCCACCCCTCTCCCCTCCAAAACCCTCAGTTTCTTTCTCAGAGTTCACAGTCTCTCATGGTTCATCTCCCCCTCTGATTTCCCCCAACTCACTTCGCCTCTCCATCTCCCAATGTCCTCCATGTTATTCCTTATGCTCCACAAGTAAGTGAAACCATATCATAATTGACTCTCTCTGTTTGACTTATTTCACTCGGAATAATCTCCTCCAGTCCTGTCCATGTTGATACAAAAGTTGGGTATTCATCCTTTCTGAAGGAGGTGTAATATTCCATTGTATATATGGACCATATCTTCTTTATCCATTCATCTGTTGAAGGGCATCTTGGCTCTTCCCACAGTTTGGTGATTGTGGCCATTGCTGCTATGAACATTGGGGTACAGATGGCCCTTCTTTTTACTACATCTGTATCTTTGGGGTAAATACCCAGTAGTGTAATTGCAGGGTCATAGGGAAGCTCTATTTTTAATTTCTTAAGGAATCTCCACATCCTCTCCAACATTTGTTTATTGTCTTATTGATTTTGGCCATTCTAACTGGTGTAATGTGGTATCTCAATGTGATTTTGATTTGAATCTCCCTGATGGCTAATGATGATGAACATTTTTTCATCTGTCTGTTAGCCATTTGTATGTCTTCTTTGGAGAAGTGTCTGTTCATGTCTTCTGCCCATTTTTTGTTGTGATTATCTGTTTTGTGTGTGTTGAGTTTGAGTTCTTTATAGATTTTGGATATCAGCCCTTTGTCTGTAGTGTCATTTGCAAGTATCTTGTTCCATTCTGTGGGTTGCCTCTGTTTTGTTGACTGTTGCCTTTGCTGTGCAGAAGCTTTTGATCTTGATGAAGTCCCAAAAGTTCATTTTCTCTTTTGTTTCCTTTGCCTTTGGAGACATGTCTTGAGAGAAGTTGCTGTGGCTGATGTTGAAGAGGTTACTGCCTATGTTCTCCTCTATGATTTTGATAGATTCCTGCCTCATGTTGTGGTCTTTTATCCATTTCGAGTTTATCTTTGTGTACGGTGTAAAAGAATGGTCGAGTTTCATTCTTCTATACATAGCTGTCCAATTTTCCCTGCACCATTTTTTGAAGAGACTGTCTTTTTTCCACTGTATATTTTTTCCTGCTTTGTCAAAGATTATTTGACCATAGAGTTAAGGGTCCATATCTGGGCTCTGTACTCTGTTCCACTGGTCTATGTATCTGTTTTTATGCCAGTACCATGCTGTCTTGGTGATCACAGCTTTGTAGTAAAGCTTGAAATCCGGCAATGTGATGCCCCTAGTTTTGCTTTTTTTTTCAATATTTTCTTAGGAATTCAGGGTCTCTGCTGGTTCCATACAAATTTTAGGATTGTTTGTTCCAGCTCTTTGAAAAGTGTCTGTGGAATTTTGATCAGGATGGCCTTGAGAGTATAGATGGCTCTAGGCAGTATAGACGTTTTAACAATGTTTATGCTTCCGATCCATGAACATGGAATGGTCTTCCATCTTTTAGTGTCTTCTTCAATTTCTTTCATGAGTGCTCTGTAGTTCCTCAAGTACAGATCCTTTACCTCTCTGGTTAGGTTATTCCCAGGTATCTTATAGTTCTTGGTGCTGTAGTAAATGGAATCGATTCTCTAATTTCCCTTTCTGTATTTTCATTGTTAGTGTATAAGAAAGCAACTGATTTCTGTACGTTGATTTGGTATCCTGCCACATTACTGAATTGCTGTATGAATTCTAATAGTTTGGGGGTGGAGTCTTTTGGGTTTTCCATATAAAGTATCATGTCATCTGCGAAGAGAGTGAGTTTGACTTCTTCTTTGCCACTTTGAATACCTTTTTGTTGTTGTTTTCTGATTGCTGTTGCTAGGAGTTCTAGTACTATGTTGAACAACAGTGGTGAGAGTGGACATCCTCGTGTTCCTGATCTCAAAGGGAAGGCTGTCAGCTTTTCCCTATTGAGAATGATATTCGCTGTGGGTTTTTCATAGGTAGGTTTTATGCAGTTGAGGAATGTTCCCTCTATCCCTATATTTTGAAGTGTTTTAATCAGGAACAGATGCTGTACCTTGTCAAATGTTTTTTCTGCATCAGTTGAGAGGCCCATGTGGTTCTTCTCTCTTCTCTTACTGATTTGTATTTAAAAGGATTAAAATTTTATGAGGAATTAAAAGTTGATCACTATTCATTTAAGCTACAAATCAACAATAGTAATATTGAGAACAGTAGTAAAATCTTGAATATTCCCATATTTAAAAATTAAGAATTATTTTTCTAAATAGATACAGGGTCAAAAAAGAAATCACGATTTCAATTAGAAAATATTTGCACCTGAATAGTAATGAAATTTTGACATATCAAATTGTATACAATGCAACTAAAGCCATATTTGAGGGAAATTTATAGCCTTACATGAATATTTAAACTGAAAGTTAATGAACTGAGCATCCATTTCAAAAACTGATAAAAAAGAAGGAAAAAAGGAAGGAAAACTATACTGAAAGAAAGTAGAAGTAAGAAGAAAGGAGAAGAGCAGAAAATAAAATTAAAAAACAAAAAACTAATGCATAGCAGAGACTTTCCTCAAAGCCAAAATTTTGTTCTTTGAAAAGTCTATTAAAATTGGCATGCTCAAACAAGAAAAAAGATTAAATAACCTGGTGATGGGAATGATAAAAGGTAATATCATCATAGTTCCTTGCAGACATTGAAAATATAGTAAAAGGATATTATCAACAACTTTAATAAGTGTAAAGTTTCTTTTTTTGTTTTTTTAAGTATAAAATTTCTGAAGAAAATATTAGCAAGTTGTAAATATATTAAAAAATTAATACATGAGAGAGTTGACTTTAAAAATTTTATTTATTTTTTTGAGAGAGAGAGTACAAGGGTTGGGGGGAGCAGCAGAGAGGAAGGGAGAGGGACAAGCAGACTCTGTACTGAGAGGGAAGCACAGGCCAATGCAGGGTTTCATCCCTCAACCCTGAGATCATGACCTGAGCTGAAACCAAGAGTTGGATATTTAACCGATTGAGCCACCCAAGATACCCCTACATGAGCAAATTGATTTCAAATCAGAGACACAAGATTGCTTTAATGTAATTTTCCACACTATATAAAAGAAGAACCATATGATTACCTTATTATATACTGATATTTATTAAAACAGCGTTAGTTCATGATAATAATTCTTTTTTTTAAAAGATTTTATTTATTTATTTGACAGGGAGAGAGATCACAAGTAGGCAGAGAGGCAGGCAGAGGGTGAGGAGAAGCAGATTCCCCCGCTGAGCAGAGTCTGATGCAGGGCTTGATCCAGGACTCGGGATCAGACGCTTAACAACTGAGTCACCCAGATGCCCTGCATCTGGTATACCAGGAAGAGAAGGAAGTTTTCTTAGTCCAAAAAAGATATCCACACCAAAATCTACAGTATAGTTTATGTATTTGCACCCCAAATCTACAATTAAAGCCTGTGTCCTATCAGGGGCCATTTCTGGCCCCGTTCTGACCTGTGTTGTGCCATTCTCCACATTAAGTTGTTCATCTTCTTTATGATTTTGTAAAAAAAAAAAAAAAAAAGGAAATAAAGGAACAATGAAGGAAATATTTTTATTTCTGAAACCATACAGTATTGCCTATAAAAATGGTAAGAATACACTTTGGAGAACAGTGTGGAGATTCCTCAAGAAATTAAGAATAGAGCTTCCCTATGACCCTGCAATTGCACTGCTGGGTATTTACCCCAAAGATACAGATGTAGTGAAAAGAAGGGCCATCTGTACCCCAATGTTTATTGCAGCAATGGCTACGGTCGCCAAACTGTGGAAAGAACCAAGATGCCCTTCAACGGATGAATGGATAAGGAAGATGTGGTACCTATACACGATGGAGTATTATGCCTCCATCAGAAAGGATGAATACCAAACTTTTGTAGCAACATGGACGGGACTGGAAGAAATTATGTTGAGCGAAATAAGTCAAGCAGAGAGAGTCAAGTATCATATGGTCTCACTTATTTGTGGAGCATAACAAATAACATGGAGGACATGGGGAGATGGAGAGGAGAGGGAGTTGAGGGAAACTGGAAGGGGAGATGAACCATGCGAGACTATGGACTCTGAAAAACAAACAGGGTTTTGAAGGGGCGGGGGGGTGGGAGGTTGAGGAACCAGGTGGTGGGTAATAGGGAGGGCACGTACTGCATGGAGCACTGGGTGTGATGCCAAAACAATGAACACTGTTATGCTGTAAATAAACAAATAAAAAGAAAATGGTAAGAGTAGGTTAAATATATTGATATAATTTTAAGTTAGGCATTCTCTCAAGCAAGAGAATAACAGTATCAACAGGAATACAGAATTGGCAGGGCAGGACAGATCCAGAAGACAGGTCAAGGTCAAGCCCTAGGACAAGCTGGGAGAAATCAGCTAATACTGAGAAGATGAGGAGCTGTCATAGATCCCTGAAGGCTGGGTCCAGAGCACAGGAAATTTAAGTTCACTTAGAGACAGGGCTATTGAATGATTGGGGGACAGAGGCGAAGTTAGTTCTTCTACTCCTTGGGGACAAAGTGTAATAAACCAAGAAATGTTTTTGTCCATGGTGTATCATCATGAGGAGGTAGAGGGAACACTGATTCTCAGCAGTTTCCTCCATTTGGGTCAGTACTTTTGGATATTGTGTCTCATGTCACAGAGTTTAACTTGTGTGCTTATTAATTTCCACTGAAGTATCCTGATACAGTTGTCCTGTTTCACAGAAACAATGCAGACAACTACGTAGAAAATAAAGTAGCTACTACCATAGTCAACATTTCTATTTCTGCCCATTTCCTGTGTTTCCCAAGCTGCTCCATCCTGGGAATAAAAACAGATCACAGCAAAAGTTACACAACAGCCTTTCTTTGGCTTCAGCTAGCTGTCCTGGGTCCCTCCCAAACAGCTTTGGAGTCTCAAGGAGTGTCTTTCATGCACGTGTGGGTGAGTCTTCCAATGACTGCTCATCACCAGCAAGTTGATTCTCCCTTCATCCTGGGCAAGGTTTCCAGTCATGTGACTGCACATGCAGTCCCTATGTCATTGATAACTAAGAGTCCTACTGACACCCATCCAAGGGTGACAGACCTCATATCCAGGACTATACAGGTATCCCCTTATTTTCCTAAGTTTGTGTTATGCCACTTTACTTTTAGGAAAAAGCTACACTACTGCCTGTTTTCATTAACTGGAAAAAAAAAAAGTCCAGAGAGGATTTCTGCCTTTACGTAAAAAGGTGAAAAGTGAAAAATAGCACTTTTTCTACAGCAAGCCCTTATTGGGGCAGAGTGGCCCCCCACCAAGCTCCTTCCCTGGGAACTGTGCTCAACATCTTAGCGTCAAGCTTTGAACTCCATCTGTGAGCATCTGTGCTTTATCTTGATTTATTTTGTGCATATGTTAGCAAGATGTGTCCTTAAGTATCAGAAAAACATTTGGGTCTGGGAATGCTTAAAAATTTTTCCATATATATTAATGATAAATGCTTCTTTGCTTTACACCATTTTGGGTCAGGAAAGTTTTCAAGGGAATGCTTTACTTTCATATAGTGGGGAAAGCCTATATTAACACCGACAATTGCATTAACTAGGTGCAGCCCAAGCGTGAGTGTCATAAATTAAGAAATGGTACTGGACAAATGACACTAATATCTTCTAGTGCCCTGCTGAGATTTCAGACAACTCACTCTTATTTTTTAGTGTTAAATTTATTGAAATTTTTCTACGCAGTACCCCGGTATGCCTTCCCATATTCAAAGAGTAGACATTCTGTGGTTCTCAGCATTGCTTCTTTTTTCTTGTATGGTTCCTTGTCCTAGAAGAAAATAGTTTCCTCGTCACTACTTTCCCTTCTGTTTTTATCCTCAGAAGCTCCTCCTTGTGTAGGTTAGTTTAGAGAGAATCTACCTCCCAGTCCTCCAAAAATAATAGCTCACCTGACTCCGAGCACACGCGGGCTTTAGCTCATATATGGGGCATAAGTATGTATACTCCTAGGGCTGCCCCAACAAAAAAAGAAACATTTTAGTGCTTTTTACAATTAGATCTTAAAAAATATTCCTTCCTGAACATATAAGATTGTGAGTGACCAGAATCATAGATGTTATGAAAGGTGATGCTATATTTTGAAGGAGGAAGTCTGTCATGCAGGCATGTCTCTGCCCTCCTTTACCATTCTGGTGTGGAATGTGTATTTTTCTTAAAGAAGGGTTTACAGTGTTGGAACCATGGGGGGGTTGTGTTTGTTTGTTTGTTTGTTTGTTTTAAGTGAAACTCTCTTCTAATAGTCCCCAAACTAGCCATCTTGTATGCTGCCTTTTAGCAGAATAGAGGACTTTAGGATTACATGCAAGTAAATCAGCAATAAATTTCTCCAAAGGAAATAATGTTAGTTTTTTTATGCTAGAAAACCAAATTCCTGAAATGCAAGGCTAGTTACCTGTCTCATTAGGAAACATGAGTGCAAATAAATTCTTTGGAAAAAATTATGGAAAACAATTGGCTGAAGAGTGATTACAGAGGTTAATCTGTGTACTATTTGGCTTCTTTAGGACGTACCCCCAACCCAGATTCACCAATCATTTCTAGTGTAAGTAAATGATTCAGCATTGTAGCAATTAAAACATGATTCATTTTTCCACAGTGTTTCTGCATTAACTTAAAAATAATCATTTGGGTTTAATCCAAATCAACAAAAAAATATGCAACATCTAAATGGAGATTTTACCTTTCAAGTAATTTTCCTGCTGCTCAATGTGTGGAATGGTGCAAGACAGAACTTCGTTTCTGAACTGCAGAGCTTAAAGGATAGTCTCGCAAGGCGCATGCCCTCCTCACAACCCCCATTTATTTATGCTACAGGTCGTTATTCTCATGAATGTGACACCTCAGTCATTTGTACAGTTGCAAATTATAACGTGCATGTGCAAATTATAACTTTCTTGCACAGAGCAAGGAGCAGAGCTGTATCAGGTGACAGAAGAGGGATAAGTAAAAGTCATTTGATACAATAAGGAAAATAAATTAGGAAGAATTTTTTAGCCAGGGGAATTTTTTCCTTAAAAGATGGCTCATTTCTGCTAAATTAAGAATTTCTGGCTGATACATGCTAAAAATGCCACAGGGAGCAGGAAGCCTGATGGTATGTTCTGACCACATGCCCCTCTTGGGCTGAAACGTTGACCCTTGAATTTGGACATGGTGACCCTGCTCACCCTCCCCTTTTCCGAGGCCCATGGGAAATCACCCCATTTCCGTGCTACATGCTCTTCACCGTGAGCATAACTTTCCACCACTAAACCCCTGAGGTCCCAGCTTGGAGAATCTGGGGTTCTGTTGGGAGGGAGAGGTAGCAGAGAAGCAGAGCCTGAGAAAGCCGAGTTAGAACAAGCGTGGCTTCCTCTGTGGCTAGTGGAGAATGAAAAGGTGTATCTCACTGAGCAGTCATGGGGCAGAGGAGTGCCCCTTGCTTGGGGACAATTCTTCAGGATTTCAGAACTTTGAGATATGTCTTGTTGTGTTTTTGCTTAGCTGAGTGTGTCTGTGATCTCCTTAGTGATGCATTCCAAGTCTTTATTCGTTCATGTATTTTCAGATCACAACATAGTGTCGGGCACCTGGTAGTTTTAAGTGTTTGCTGCGGACGATGCTGCTGGTGGTGGTAGCAGCAGCTAACATTTATCATGGAGCATTTTGTAAGTTTTATCCAAGGCAGTCTTCACAACAGTTGTGTGGAGGCATTACTTCTTAACATTGGTATATAAAGTGCAAAGTTTAAGCTCCTTGTTGAAGGTCTCACAACTGATAAGTGTTAGAACTGGGGATCAGAGATCTCTAATAATGAAAATGGTATAAAAGTGCGAATACTGGAATGAACTATTGAATGATGAAAGCAGTAATCCCATTTATATAGATGGCTCCTAAAATGGTGTGTTTGGCATTAGACTAGGACAGGGTTTCTTAACCCATTGGCATTTGTGGCTGGATAATACTTTGTTGTGGGGGTTGTCCTTTGTCTTGGAGGGTGTTTAGCAATATCCCTAACTTATACCCACTAGAAGCCAGTGGGTGCCCCCCCCCCTTCCAAGTTGTAATGACCAAAATTATCTCTGGCAAAACTGTGGCCAGTTTAGAAGTGCAGACCTTAGAAGGTCACCTTAGGCTTCTACTGGAGAAGTATCCATTCCTACGACGGTCATCTGGGAATATTACGACAGCATCCGCTTCAAGATCCGTTCATTGGCAGATCTACCTTAGGTATATTTACCACCTGCTGTGAGGCCACCACTGTCTTCACGCTTGAGAGCTTAGGGGATAAGGTTGGGAGCAGTTTATGATTTTTGTTTTTTCTATTTTTTTTTCCCTTCTGTTATAGAAGATGAGAGAAGGCAAAAACATTATCCCAGGAAAATGACAAGAATTTGTCCCAAGAAAATTATTTTCTAATCCTGGGAGAGGAAATGGTGATAATGAGGAATAAGGCCATAGAGGAAGGGTGTCATACCGGAGGCAAGAGTATAATCCGGCGGTCGGATGCAGCAGCATTAGGCTGAGTCTTGAGAACACAAGCCTGGGTCCTAGGCCCAGTGGGAGGTGGGAGGAGGATCCAGTGGGTGGTTACATACCCTGCTCCTACATTTCTTTAGAATCTCCATTTATTGAGGACCCAAAATCTGTGATTGAATCATAAAATAGAAAGGGTATGTTGGACAGGAGAGAGAGAGAGAGAGAGAGAGAATGTGTGTGTGTGTGTGTGTTTAAAGATTTTTTTATTTATTACTTGGGAGAGAGCACGCATGGGGTCTGCGGTTGTGGGTAGGGGGAGAAGGAGGCTTCCCGCTGAGCAGAGAGCCCAATGCGGAACTCCATCCTGGGACTCTGGGATCACGACCTGAGCAAAGGCAGACACTTACTGACTGAGCCACCCAGGCACCCCCACAAAAGGGTGTGTTTTAATTTAAGATAGGAAAAGCCAGTGTAGATTTTTGGAGAGGAAAGTCAGCTTTTGCATTTGAATATCACTGATAAAGATTCCCCTATTCATTTTGCACTAAAATATAGGCTCTGCACTCCAGTGTTCACACTTTGAGACTCTTACGTGGCTGTACTGTCATTTAGCTCTACTCTTTAGCATTCTGGCACAGATACCCTCGACTACTTAAAATGGGTACTCGAGAGCCTGACAATGAAAATTCCCAAGTACAGCGAAAAATGTTTCAGGGAGTATAGTCTGGTTTAAAGTTATTTAGGTAAGACCCCCAGAGACCGTTCGAGTTTAATGAGGCTAACTCTCTATATATTTAATTCATTAAAAAGTAACATTAATACATAAGAGAATGGCATTTTAGGACTGTGTGGATTGCCTTGTTGTTTTTTAAATCCTGGGTTAATTTTAAAAATCAGTTCATTAGTGTAGATAATCCTCATTTAAGAAAATCCAGATTTACAAGATAAACCAGTTCATGAGTTCTTCTATAAATATATTCTTAAACTTGTAAAAAAAAAAAAAGGCTGATTAAATAATACTTCTGACTCATTTAGGGCCATGCAGATCTCCAGTGATTTGACTGAGAAGCAGTGAGTTTGGAAAGGGATAAAAAAAGAAAACTAAGGTGGTCAGGATTCAACCTGATTGAGCATTACTTAATCATTTACTCACTGGGAACAGTCCCTTTACTGTACTTTAGGATTTACATAGCTGTGTTTGCTTTCAAGAATTGTATATTCTGGAGCTAAATAAGTTAAGGATGTCCATTATATGTTTGATAAAAGCCTTGTTGTAAGACAACATATCCCAAACTTTTTGGTTTCAAGACTTCTTAAAAGTTATTGAAGTTTCCAAATAACTTTCATTCATGTGGTTTATAGCTATCAATATTTATTATATTAGAAATTATATAGAAAACTTGAATATGTTTGTGTATTTATCCATTTAAAAACAGCAGACATTACCTGCTAACATAAACAACACACTTTTTGGAACATGTATTTTTCAAAACAAAAAATGTTAGAAGTTTAGCGTTCTTTGACATTTTTGCAAATCTCTTTAATATCTTACTTGACTGGTTTAATAGAAGACATATGGATTCTTTTTTAAATTTTTTTGTTATGTTCAGTTAGCCACTGTATAGTACATAATTAGTCTTTGATACAGTGTTCAGTGATTCATTAGTTAAGTAAAACACCCAGCACTCATCACAGTGTGTGCCCTCCTCAATACCCATCACCTTGTTACCCCCTCCCCCACCCACCTGCCCTCTGAAACCCCCAGATTGTTTCTTGGGGTCCATAGTCTCTCATAGTTCATCTCCCGCTCTTATTTCTCCCCCTTTGGATTTCCTTTCCTTCCCCTATGGTCCTCTGTGCTATTGTTTATGTTCCACATATGAGTGAAACCCTATGATAATTGTCTTTCTCTACTTGACTTACTTCACTTAATATAATCGCCTCCAGTTCCATCCATGTCAATGCAAATGGTGGGTATTCATCATTTCTGATGGCTGAATAATATTCCATTGTATGTACGGACCACATCTTCTTTGTCCATCCATCTGTTGAAGGACATCTCAGCTCCTCCCACAGTTTGGCTACTGTGGACATAGCTGCCATGAACATTGGGGTGCATGTGCCCCTTCTTTTCATGGCATCTGTATCTTTGGGGTAAATATCCAGTACTGCAATTACTGGGTTGTAGGGTAGCTCTATTCTTAATATCTTGAGGAACCTCCAAACTGTTTTCCAGGGTGGCTGCACCAGCTTGCATTCCCATCAACAGTGTAAGAGCATTTCCCTTTCTCCACATCCTCGCCAACATTTGTTCTTTCCCGTTTTGTTAATTTTTGCCATTCTAACTGGTGTAAGGCGGTATCTCATTGTGGTTTTGATATGTATTTCCCTGATGTTGAGTGCTGTGGAGCATATTTTACATGTCTGTTAGCCATTTGTAAGACATATGGATTCTTGTCCCTGTCAGTCTGTTTTGATGTTTCAGTCGAACAATAAAAAGAATCCAGTTCCACAAATATATATATTGCTGTAAAGAAAGGAGTATTTTAATAGCCTTTTTGGATCATTGTGGATATTTTTCTTTGATCGTGCGCCAGAACTCAAAAACTACCTTGATTCTTTGTAAAGCTATAGCGTTTTTACCCATCATTGCTTTTGACTCACCAGCGGAAATGTCAACATGGTGAAAAAAGCAAATAATGTTTTAATATTATTATGAAAATAGGTTTGACCTCCCAGACCCAAAGAAAGGATCTCAGGGACACCTAGAAGTCTGAAGTCTGTACTTAGAGAATTGCTGTTATGGAAGACCACTTAAATGCTGAAAAAATTCCACAGTGTATTGTTCAGTAATAAAGGGATAGAAGCGTTCCATTTTTTAAATAAAAATATTTATAGTCTGTAGAAAAACTTGAAAGTGTATATCAAACTGTTAAACATATTATTTCAGGATAGAAGAATTATGGATAATTCATTTTCTTCTCCTTGTTTATTTCATAGAACCTCCTGCAGAAAATATTTCACAAGGGAATAAAGTTATTAATTCAGTCTTTAACATATTAGAAATCAAGTGTTTTTTAAAATTTAAGCAAAATACAAAACCTCCTATAGTCCCATTACCTTAACAATACTGTTTTTTTGTTTTATTATGGTATGAGAACACTTATCATAGATCTACCCCTTCATATTTTTAAGTGCACAATATAGCATTATTGACTATAGACACAATATTGTACAACAGATCTCTAGAGCTTATTTGTTTTTACTTCTTGTTCATTTTAGTTTTTATTCATTTGTATTTGTATTTTGAGGAGTGTTTTTTGTAGAGTGATAGAAAATTCATTTTTCCACTTAGTGCTGTATATTGTCAAGAAGCGTTCATTATAATTATATATGAAATATTAGCATTCTAATTAGTGTTACAAATTTTGGTTCATATGGAGATGAACTGGCTAATCTCAATGGTATCCAATGATATTAGTTAATGTAATTTTTTCTAAAAGGAAGTAATGATGATTTTTCATTAACTAGGTTTAAAGAAATGTAATTGTTACATTAATACTCTAATAATTTTAGATATTAAATTATGCTAATTTGATTTTAATGGTTTAGCCAGCTTCTGTTTGTTCTTAAAGATTTAAAAATAGCCAAAGATGCTTTAATTTAGTCAGTTTTGTTTAATGTTATTGTTGCTGTAAATATATTCTTTTAATTTCAGTCATTCTCAACTTGGTTTATTCCACACACAACTTAGGGCTAATATGGAGAACTAACTATTTTTAAATTTTAGTGTCGCATTATGTCTACATAGGAGAGATTTCTGCTGGTTGGCCTTCAGCTACAACCATTTGCTAAACCATATAATTTTCATTTCTTAACATCACTTGTATGATGAGCTCTAGATGAGGGCACTTTTAACACACATAGACTCTGCAGGGTCACTCCCAGGTGGCTTCCTATCAGAAGTGATAAGTAAAAAATAATTGAATGGCAGCACCTTTCCTTTGTTCAACTTTAGTTCTTTATGGAGAAATTTTACTCTTTCTGTCTATCACAAGGTAAATCCCCTAGACATCTTGTCTACTCTGATTATGTACTTCAGTTCTTAACGATATCTATGTCAAGCTTGTTACCTCCATTGAAATAGATGATTTATGAAAGCTGATAGGTATTGTTTGAAATACTATGAACATAGGATGTTTTGTTTAGTTATTTCCTGTCTGCTCCAAGATAGCCTTCGCTCACATGCCACATGAAATATTAGATGAATATTAAAACATACACACAGGAGAGTCATCCTGGCTTTAATAATTGATTCAGAGAGATCCTGAGTCAGAGGCATTTTTGGCATCTAAACTCAGACTATTCCAGGTTGGACAGCTCAGTGTGACAGCTACACTAATAGTTTGCTGTTTTAATAGTTGTGCAAACAATTATTAGAATATTGGCTTTTTAAATTGAATGGGCACTGGAGATACTCTAGTTGGGATTAAATCCAGCTCCTCTACTTCTAATATTATCATTTGGGAAAGTTAGCCACTTTCAGTCAATATCTTTATCTGTTAAACAGAAATAATAGAGTTTCTATGAGCGTTGAATGGGTTAATACATATAAAATAAGACAAGCAAGAAATTCTTTAATATATATGGACTATTATTCGTAGTACTATAATTCTTTATATCGGTAAGCACACAATAATGTTAAACAATTCCCCCAAATTTGTGTGTTAAGCATCCTACATTCAAATGCCATATTATAGTCCCCATAGTTTGGGAGTCAAATTTTGTATACTCTGGCCTCATTAAGATCTGTTTCAAGTGTCAGACAGTATGATCCTTTGTAGACTTGAAACTAAGGGAATCGAAATGGTAGAATCAGAGAACAAGAAAAAGATACTGGTACATGTATAATTTCCCAAATTAGAAGAATCCATGGGGCAGCTGACGAAGAAAATAAATATGCTGAATGCCAGCATGGTGATTTGGGAACTTCAGGCAGTCCTTCCAAAGTACAAAGCAGCAAGAAAGCAGGATGAAAACATGAGAGAAAACTGGGGCATGGAAAATCAATCCAAGAGGTCAAACATTTATTGACTAGGAGTTCTAGAAAGGAACAGAGAAAGTAGATAAGAAAATATTCAAAGAAATCATCAAAGAAATGACAGAAGGTAATTCTCTAACTTGAAGATAGAGTTCTGTTTTGAGATTAAACGACTTGGCAGATTTCCAGCTCAGTGAAAGGAAAATAATGCATAGTGAGGTGCATCTTGATAAAATTTCAGAATTCCTTGGATAAAGAAAAAATTCTGTTTGAAAAAAAAAATAAGAAGAAGAAGAAGAAGAAGAAAGAAGCAACCTAAGAAAGAGCATTATGTTAGCAGGGTCATAACAGTTTTGGGATTTCATATTAAAATAACAATGAAGAGATTCTTATCCAAGAGAATGATAATATCCAGTGTTGGTGAATATGGGAAATAGGTATTCTCATGTATGTACTTTAGGTGAAATTATACCAATTGCATGCAGTCATCTTGGAAGATACTTTGGTAAAATATATTAGGTATCTGCCTTCAGCTTTGGTCCTGATACCAGGGTCCTGGGATTGAGCCCTGCCTTGGGTTCCCTGTTTCTGTGGGGCAGAAGGAGTCTGCTTCTCCTTTCCTCGCTGTCCCCCCTCGCTGCTTATGCTTATGTGTTCTGTCTCACTCTCTCTCAAATAAATAAATAAAATCTTCAAAAAAATAAAATACACATTCCAATTGATCCAACAGTTCCAAGTATCTATAATAAGAAAATATGTATGTACTCCTACATATAGAAAGGCTGTGTACTCAGGTGTATGTTGTGCCAAGTGTAGGCCTGGGCAGAGACTGGGCAAAGAACACCATCTCATCATTATGTCATCATCTTCTGTACCACTTGCATGACTCAAATAAGTGCGTTAAGTGCCCAAGAATTCAAAAGGAGAGAGGCTTCTGAAGTCTGTCAGAGGCTGCATTATCCAAAAGGAGATTAAGCCTGATCTATTTTTATAGGAAACAACTGATGTGATCAACAGAGAAAAGACTCCTTTTCTGGATTCAGGTGAATCAAGACATTCAGTTTTGAGCTGAAATCAAGCTTAGAAAGTTTTAGCCCCCAAGGAAACCCTTTTAGAAAATTATGACAGAGTGAAAATTGGGTTATTATGGAAGTCTATCTACTCTGTAATTTTATGGTTTTCCAAAGAATATATCATCTCACTTTGCATTGTTTACTTAATTAGATGTTTGAAATATGGAAAACAATATTTAGAAGAAAGCAGAAACATAGACTTAATGAGACCCAAACAGCATAAACAGAAAAAATAAATTCAGGTGTCTTTATATTTTAATCATACAAATAATAATTCTGGTGTAGAAAGTTAGCTGGCTCTCTTATTGCTTTCTATCACTCATACTCTTTATCACATACATAGTATCCGTTTTTCTTCTTGCAAGATACATCAGGCTACATTCAGTAACAGAAGATGAAATAAATATATTATTCTTAGATTTCTTCTCAGCCGGGCTGAAATTAGCTATGTAATAAACTTTACTTGTATAAAAGGATTTAGAGATGTGAGACCCAAAATCATATAAAAAAATACCAAGCAAGTTCTCCTTTCCTTAAGTAGTATACAGTAGAATTTTTCGAAGAGAAAAAGCCCGTAACTGGGGGCTTATGGGGGAAAATGTGGAATCGAGTGTAGAATAGTTTAGTGATCACGAAGCAACAAGAATTGCTTGTGGCATTTGACACCATGATTGTGCAGCACACAGCATGAAGCCTGGCACATAATATCCAACAAGATCCTGGCGAATAGATTTAAATTACTAATTTATCTCACAAACTTCTACTGAGTGTCTCTGGGTGTCTGGCACTATGTGAGGCACTCATGTGTGGGTCTTTAGGAGGGGAAAGGAACCAAGGTTGAGGGAAGTTGTATTGCTGTACCATTTCCAGAGGGCAAATAATTATTTCAAGTGAAGAAGAAGATAAAGTAAGGTGTGCTTACTGGGTAATTACTGGGTAATTTTCTGCTTTCAGACTTTGAACTGATGCTTCTAAACTATGGTATCTTTAATTCAATGTAGATAGGGAGAGGGAAAGAAATTTTATATTAATATGAATTTATTTTGGACTATAAAAGAACTTGAAATCCAAATGTTCTGCTAACCAAACTGCTTTTCTTCTTTTTTCTTGGTCTTCTGGTTCAAAGAACATTAAAAATCTTGGTTTTTTTTTCAATATTTTAGAAAACTATGCTGTTCTGTTATTACAGAGCATGAAAAGCTCATTTAAAAACTTTAGTGCTTTTTTTATTTTTCATCCTGGTTTTTTTAAGACAGAATAAAGAATGAAAATAATGGGTAAGAAACAAATGCTTCCAAGTACAAGATGTAGAGGTTTTAATTAAAGGATGATGGAAAAGTGACTAGTCCTCTAAATCTTTAATAAAGCTAGTTAATTCTTCACTAATGCTGTAGGAATTATGCTCTAGTGAGCTGGGGACATTTTATTCATAATCAGGCAACATTATGTGCTTTTAATTAGCAGTTGTACTTCCATTTGTCAGCCACTATTGAAAGAAAAGTGATACCAAATAGTATCTCACGTTGCCTTGTAATCATCCTCAGAAAGCCTGCATAGAGCATTGTTTGCTAAGAATTGCATGGGTCAAATCAGGGCACCACTTCTCTTCTCTAGAAGTTCACCACCTGAAATAGAATGGACAGGCTAAAAGCACACCAAAAAGTTCAACAAATTAAAAATATACATTATTTAGCAACCCACTGAATGGGAGAAAATATTTGTAAATCATACATCTGATAAGGATTAATATCGAGAATATACAAAGAACCCCTACAACTCAACAACAACAACAAAACCAAACAACCCAACTTCAAAAATGGGCAAAGGACTGGAAGAGGCATTTCTCCAAAAAAGATATACAGGGGCTCCCAGGTGGCACGGTCAGTTAGGCATCTGACTCCTGGTTTCAGCTCAGATCATGATCGTGGGGTTGTGGGATCAAGCCCTACATTGTGCTCCATGCTCAGTGCAGAGTCTGCTTGGGACTCTCCCTCTCTCTCTCTCTCTCCCTCTCTCTCCCTCTCTCCCTCTCTCTCTGCCCTTCCCACTGCATGTACTCTCTCTCTCAAATAAATAAATAAATAAATATTAAAGACCAGATATACAACTGGCCAACAGGTATATGAAAGATGCCCAATATCACTATTCATGAGAGAAATGCAAGTCAAAACAAAATGAGCTATGTCCTCACACCCCTTAGGATGGCTACCATCCAAAAAAACAGAAAATGGCAAGTATTGGTGAGGATGGGGAGAAAAGGGAACACTTGTTCACTGCTGGTAGGAATATAAAATGACACAGCTGCTATGGAAAACAGCATGGCAGATGCTCAAAAAAAGTAAAAATAGAATTACCATATGATCCAGCAATTCTACTTCTGGGTCTGTATCCAAAAGAATTAAAAGCAGGGTCTCAAAGAGATATTTGTACACTCGTGTTCACAGCACCATTATTCATAATGCCCAAAACGTGGAAGCAGCCTGGTTGTCTATTGATGGATGAGTGAGTAAACAAAATGTTGTTTGTACACACAATGTAATATTACTTAGCCTTAAGGAGGAAGGAAGTTCTGACACATGTTACAATGTGGGTGAACCTTGAGGACCTTATTCTCAGTGAAATATGCCAGTCACAAAAAAACAAATACTGCATGATTCCACTTGTATGAGGTACCTAGAATAAGCAACTTCATGGAGCCAGAAGGTGGGATGGTGGTTCCCAGGGGCTGAAGGTGGGAGAAATGGGAGCTGTTCTTAAATAGCTACAAAGTTTCAGTTTTGCAAAATGAGAAGATTTTTGGAGATAGAGGATAGTGATTGTTGCACAGCAGTGTGAATGTACTTAACGCCACTGAACTGTACACTTAGAAATGGTTAAGATGGTAGATTTTCTGTGTATATTACCACAATTTTAAATATACGTACATTGACATTAAGTATGAATAGGTACTTGATGAAATGAGGGCTTTAAAAACAAAATCAAATTTTTCCTTTCTTTTTTGCTAATATTTATCAGACACCTTCTATGTGTCCCATATTATTCTTGAAACCGGGGATATTGGGTTAAAAACAAAGTTACAGCTCAGAACTCATGTTGCTGAATAACTCAGGAGAGCACAACCAGATAATAAACATATCAACTAAAGTACACATAATTGAATTTCAGGTGGTAATGTTATGAAAAAAATAAATCAGGTAAAGACTAAGAAATAGAAGCACTGTTTTAACCAGAGTGGTTAGTTAGCTAAGACCTTTCTGAAGAGATGACCTTTACACAGAAACCTGAATGAGAAGAATGATACGTCCATGCAAATATCTGGGGGAGGATTATCCCAAGTAGGGGAACCAGCAAGGGCAAAGGTTGTGAATCTGGAATGTGCTTGGTGTCCTTGAGGACAACAAGGAATCCAGGAAGCTGGAGCAGAGTGAGCTGAGCAAGGGGTAAAGTGGCCATATTTTCATGGTTATGACAGACTTGAGCTGGTTAGAATGTGAAGGCAGCACATGTGTCAATGAGTCCAAAGGGGGCGCCTGGGTGGCTCAGTGGGTTAAAGCCTCTGCCTTCGCCTCAGGTCATGATCCCAGGGTCCTGGGATTGAGCCCTGCATCAGGCTCTTGCTCAGCAGGGAACCTGCTTCCTCCTCTCTCTCTGCCTGTCTCTCTGCCTAGTTGTGATTTCTCTCTGTCAAATAAATAAAATGTTAAAAAAAAAAAAAAAAAAGAATGAGTCCAAAGACTTGACCTCAGCACCTCACCTAGATGAATGGTGGAATCTTCTGTCTGCCAAGATGAGGACCTGGAATGTAACACATGTCAAGGGTGGGGAACAAGAGCCTGGAGCCTGATTAATCAGTAAGAGTACTAGGCAAAGATGCTTGTCAATGAAAGCTGCTAGGGAATGCAGCCGATGGGTAGGTATCTGTGTGAAGGTTGTGGGATAAGAACTTAAGGCTGATCCCAGTTGGATTTGTCGTTATCAAGACAATGAGTCAGAAAGAAGGCTTGTGTTTACCTAAGGGGTCTGAAAGCTAGGACAGGGTGAGGAAGGCAGTTGAGTGGCTTAGAGAGTTTCTAGAGATTTGTACTGTGCCTGTAGCCATGAGGGATGTAAAGGAAGAAACAGATTCCATAGGTACTATGAAGAAACAAAGGGGGCAAAATACTTGGTTAGAACGTCTGCGTTAAGAATGGTAATGGATTACCAAAAAAAGTTAAGGGTAATTTCTTTTGATGGGTTGATGCTGTTTGTGGTGTACCATGCCACTTCCCTTGTACACCTGCAACCCTTGCACGCCCACGTCTGGTGAGTTAGTGGCTTCATGTTCTGTGCTGATGATCATCAAACCAGTGGCGTTGCTTGAAGACTGGTGTTCCGTGGCTAGATTTACCCTCTCTGGAGCCAGAATGATACCTCAAAGACCGAGTTGTTCTGTTACTGTCTCGCATGGGGGGGTCTCAAATGTCACCTGGAGGGTGGAGGGTATCAGAGAAAGGGGAGCAGAAGGGACAGGGCTCCAGGTCACTTCCATCACAGTAGCTCTGAGTGTATCCAAAGACAATGCTTCCTTGAAAGATATTGTTTGAAAATAGTTGAGCTGCTAAGAGGGGGGTTAAAAAGTCCCCAGTCTTGTTCATAACCCTTGTCTGTCAGATGAGAACACAGAATGTGAACATAAGCGATTTGCCTTCTTCAGCTATTCTCTTTATTCTCATCCTTCTCACTCTTTTTCTCCTTTTCTTGTTCTCCTCTTTTCCGCTGTTACAGCTGCTGAAGATTCTCAAAGGAATTATATCCTTATAATCTTGCCACCAGCCTCCGTGGAGATTAGAGCAGATTTTATCAACTATTATTTGAAAAATAAGAAGCCTGCATTCCTTAGAACTAGACCCCATTCCTGAGAACTGCATCCAGGGTGGGCCAAGGAACTTGGACTTGTAATATGCACCTCACATGATTCTGATGCAGGAAGTCCTGAGGCCACATTTTGAGAATAACCAAACCCTGTTTTTTGGTGAAGGAATAACCCTAGCAGTGGGTGGGTCAGGAATTACTGAACTTTGTGGATAAAAGGCAGATCAAAAGGAGACACCTAAGGATGTCCTGTCACTATGATGTGTTTGAGACCTAAATTCTGTGTTCTTTCGACAAAACCATTGCTTCCCAAATTCAGATACACAGAAAAGTGACTTTTCATATGGGCTTTTTTTTTCTGTGACCCGTAGTCAAATGAGTAAAATGTGGGAAAACATTATGTTTTATCAAGAATCGCCATTTATTGAGATTCTATCCTTCTAAAAGTCCTTAGTATTAAAATATCTCATCTTAAAATGTTTGTTTTTTTGTTTTTTTTCAAGATTTTTTATTTATTTATTTGACAGAGAGAGATCACAAGTAGGCAGAGAGGCAGGCAAAGAGAGTGAGAGGGAAGCAGGCTCCCTGCCGAGCAGAAAGCCTAATGCGGGACTCGATCCCGGGACCCTGAGATCATAACCTGAGCTGAAGTCAGCGGCTTAAACCACTGAGCCACCCAGGCGCCCCTTAAAATGTTTTTTAATGTTCAAGTGAAACATCCCTTGTTTTATGGCATCATGGTAATTATACGTGGGTTGTTTTTTTTTCAGTAGCACAAAATCCACAAATCTGGATACCTAGGTACTAAAGCCCAATGTGTTTAGCTGAACAGAAACCATGAGATAAACAGTGGAACTGTGCCCTTCAAGGCCCCCCTCCCCTGTCCAGATCCCTAGAGGGCTCCGTGGAACACTGATTGAAAACCACTGATGTGGTGGAAAGTGGTCCAGACACAGAGTTGTGAGACCTACATTCTAATCTTACCTCCATCATTAATTAGTTCTGTGACTTTAGCAAATCACTTCATTTCTCTGGGCCTGTATCATCATCAAGGATTCTATATGCTTAAGGATAAATTTCTGTTTTGAAATAAGGGAATTATTAAAAAGGATTAGGGGTTATTTTCCTTCATTATGAGTAATTCATCAACTCTACCATATTTGTATGAAATGACTAACACAATTTCTTATTAAGCCTGGTACACAAAAAACTCATTAAGCCAACACTGGCTTACCCAGAGTGATATTTAATTCACAGCAATTGCTATTCCCTCGTAATCTAGATCTCTGTGGTTTAGTAGTGGAAATATTGAATTATCTGAATCTAGTTAATGCAAGACCCATTTTTTTCAATTTCCCTATTTCTAAATAGAGTTTTTCCTCCTCGTTCAGGAACTGGATGCCAAGAGGTGTATGTCTTTGAGTACCAATCTCTGTCTTGTCAGGTGGACCCATTTTGGTGTCCGCAGTCATGTTCCAGTCCTCTGGTCCACAGATCTTCAGATATTTAGGATCAGATGCTATTCGTGATTCTATACAAATCAGTCGCTGTGCTCTCATGAATTCTTCAATGCCGCGTGAGCTTTAAAACTCACATTTTCATTTGGGGCAACTCTTGTGCCTTTGTAGCATTTATGTTTTTCTTGTATTAGCAAGCATGTAGTGAGCCTGCACTGTCTGCCAAACAGGGGGTGAGGCCTTGAGGACAGCCCCAGACTCAGGGAGCTCACAACCCGGTAGAGCAGTTAGGGTTACAGACAAATCATTATAACGTGGCATAAATGTGGTGGTGGAAAGTTTATATTTTCAGTCTTCGTACTCAAACTTGTATTCATGTTTGCTCTAAGCAATGTTTTCTCTTCTTAAGATTTTATTTATTTGAGAAAGAGCACACATGCAAGCAGGGGGAGGGGGAGGGGGAGAGAGAGAAGTAGACTTGCTGTGGAGCAGGGAGCTCGATGCAGGGCTCCATCGCAGGATTCCAGTCTGAGCTGAAGGCAGACTTTTAACTGACCGAGCCACTCGAGTGTCCCCAAGCAATGGTTTTTTAGGGCAAAGAATCTTCTGGTGCAGACCGGACCTTTAGGTCACAGGTGTACTCAACCCACTCACTCCCCCTCTCCCCCATTCCCCCACCCCCCACCCAACCTGCAGAGAATGCTCAGGGAAGCCCTGCTCCCTATCCTTCCTTTTCAGAACGAGGCATGTAAGGGTTCCTTGTAGGCGTCAGGAACAAAGCACTGCTTTGGCACCAAAGGACTGAATTTGTGTGCCCGCTATACAGGGCTTAGGGAAGCTTCACAGCCCTCTGTGTGCAGGTGAGGGTAGTCACATATCTCCTGGGGAAGAGAAGTTGGGTGCTATCCCTGGGGGGAGTGGGAGCACTGGCCCCAGAGGAGTTGTTAAGTTGACTGCGATGAGCCTCTGGAGGCAGTGTCTGGACAGTCCTGACTGCTTCTCTCTACACAGCCTGTCCCATCCCTCCCAGCGTGCAGCGTCTCGTTGGGCTGCACCTGAACACATCTTCTAAGGGTGGAAATCTCATTGCTCTCAAATCAATGCTAAATGTTTTATTATTCAATTGGTCATGTCAGTAAAACACTAGAGTTTATCGATTTGTGTCTTTCATAATGTACCTATAAAATATGGAATTTAGTTGTTCTCTTACAGAGAAAAAGCTGGTTTCCAGATGTCATACCTGTACTATTCAGTGTTCCTCCTGCAGGTCTAGGCAAAACTCAAATTACGTTTGCTTCTCCACAAAGCTCCAAAGGAAAGAGTGGGTTACAGCATGCACTTTTGGGGTTTGTTTGGAAAGCAGTGAATTGTTCTCATGTGTCCCTATGTTAAGGAAATCTGTCTCTGGCAAAGTGTATATACGTTACCAGATTCCTAGAAGTTTATACACAAGAGCTTCCTTCCCTCCTTCCCATTCTAATCAGTGAGCTATTATTCCTACAGCTGGGGGTCAATGAGGAGCAACAGAGTGAATGAGTAAGCTCTTCTGAAAGAGACCACCTTCTCTCCACATCTGCCAGCCTGGGTCATTTCAGAGAGCCAAATTAACTGAGTAGTTATGTTTTTCTGTAATGAGATATTTGACATCACATTCTGTTTTTAAAAACAGCATCTAGGGGAGCCTGGGTGGCTCAGTCATGAAGTGTCTGCCTTCGACTCAGGTCATGATCCCAGGGTCCTGGGATGGAGTCCCCCATTGGGCTCCCTGCTCTACAGGAAGCCTGCGTCTCCCTCTCCCACTCCCCCTGCTTGTGTTCCCTCTCTCTCGGTCTCCCTTACTGTCAAATTAATAAACAAAATCTTTAAAAATAAATAAATAAAAATAAAAATAGCATTGATAGGTATAATTATGACTTTCTTGCTAATTCCTATACACATTACATCTGTCCCTGTTTCCTACATCATCCACCAAGCTCAGCAAGGTGCTTGGCTCCTGTTTAAATGTGAACAAGGACCTGAGAGGTTCTGGACTCAAGGTGGGATTGAGTCCTAAGTCCGCTGCGTAGTAGTTCTGTGGCCTTGGACAACTTACTCCTCTAGCCTCACTTCCTTCATCTCTTAAAATGAAGATAGTCAAACCTATTACAGGGTTGTAGGAATTAAATAAGGGAATCAGTAAGTTGCTTTTCCCTCCCTTTCTCTCACCTAGTATAATTATAAGTGAGAGAAAGGGAATGGCTGCATTCTTTCTAAGTTGTGGTCAGTAGGTGCAGCCTTTATGTTTCAACTCCCTGAATTAATACAACATTTTTTTTTTGGAGTAGGAAGGATCTCCTGTTGAATTTAGAAATGAAGCACAAACCCTCTGCAGATAATAAAGGGGGGGAATGTAGGTTTCTGTGTTGAAGAAAGTCACTTAATTTCAACTAAAGTTCAGACATGATGCTATTATCTTATACTGTGTCTATGAAAAGAGATGCAGTGGTTTAGAATTCTTACACTAGACCTTTAAAGTTGAATTTCTAAAGAATGGGTACATGCAGTTACACGTGGTCGGAGATTATCTTTGGAAAAACATGGCGCTCTGCCATGTTACATGGTTGTGCCCTTCACCTTTACATGTGGTCCCTTGTCATTGCTCATCTTCTAAGGTGTTTGCTTCAGCCTTTGGCCATTTGGGGCTCCTCCGTGGCGATGCTGGAACTCCACTTCCTCTCGGTCGGTGTTTTTCTTTTTTTCTTCAATAGAAAAATGCCACACTGAAAAGTTTGCAGCAGCTTAGAATATTTATTAGCTGTCTCAGTTTAGTAAACTGTTGTTTTGTTTTGTTCTGTTTGTTTTGTTTTTTTATCTTGATGTCTAAAGAGGAAGCAGGTTCATGAAAGGATTGCCTTTAAAGAGTGAAGGTTGAAGCCCTGGGGTGAGCCGGCTCCCATGATTCCCTGATTCCGTGGATCCTAACTCAGAGCCCGCCCCCTGCCTCTTCCTGCCCACAGAGCATCCTGCTTGCAATCGCTTCCTTGACCTGCAAGGCCCTGTGAAAAGAAATATGACGTCTTGTCATTTTTAGGCTCCATCTAGCTAGTTTCATGCATAGTTTCTTGCACATAGGAGATTAAGGCAGTATTTGTTAGTAATTAGTAATTATTTTAGTCTCTGTACGCTGCTGTCTATCACACAAATACCATAACATCGACCAGCTTAGAAACAATGGAAATGCCTTTTGCACAGTCCTGGAGGCTGGGCAGCCCAAGATCAAGGCACTCACAGATTTCTGTGTCTAGTGAGGGCCCATTTTCTGTTGTCTTTTCACTGTAACCTCACATGGCAGAGGGGCAATGGATCTTTTATAGGGCACTAATCTCATTAATGAGGGCTTTGCCTTTTGTGACCTAGTCACCTCGAAGTGGCCCTACCTCTTGATACCATCGTATTGGGCATTAGGTTCCAACTTAATGCATTTTGGACGGATACAAACATTCAGACCGTAGCAATGGTATTAGAGAACTTTTCAGAATTTAAATAAAATGTAATTATGAAATCCTTTTAAAAACTGCCTTTTACTTTAGGTAGTTCACTAGTAAGATCATTGGAACATCAAGAACCTGTGGAACATCACCTGTGCAGGGTGACCATTACACATAGTGGAATATAGAGAATAACCAGGGACAATACCAATGAAGAACCTTCCAGGAAAGGTTGCTGGGGAAGCAGCTCTAGAACTTGTTTCTGACCTGCTATGGGAGAATTAGTAAGGGGATGGGTATTGTCCAGGGTCATTGGGATGAAATCAGATCACTAAGCCAGGGAACAGTCCTTCAACAGGCACGGTCACATTTCTAAACTAGAGTTCAATTATTTGTTCAATTATTTGATGAACTTTTTAAAAAAGCATTTACTATGGGCTAGGTGCTCTGCATGCTTCTGAGAACATGAAGATGAATGAGGTCCCTGCTCTTTCAGAAAGCTTATAGCCCAGTGGGGAGGCAGATACATGAGTAGGCACTCAGAAAGGCAGTGTAAATGTTCAGGGATGGTGATAGTGTTCATATTGTTGGGGGCCTAGGAGGAACACTGAACCCATGGGAAGTCAAGATCCACTCCTCTCATCTAAGTCAAGGGCATGGAGAGAAAAGGTGGCTTGTATAGAAGACAAAGGCATTGGGTACAAGTCTGAGACTGCCAAGCAGGTGAGTTATGGCACAAGCCTGATCATATGGGATGAAGGATTTCTTGGACTTCCTGGGCTGGGTTCTGCTTCCTCTTGCTGACTAACTCCCTTCTCTCTCCCTAAGGCCTGCTCTGAGGACCTGCCTTGTAGTCTGGGGTCTCCCGCTCTCTGCTTTCCCCAGCCCAGTTTGTCTGGCAGCCAGCCATGTGCCCAGTGAGGCTTTCTGCCAGGTGTTATGGGGAAACAGAGATGAATTTATGACAGTCTCAGAGCTAGGTAGAGGGAGATCCTGGAGAGGGCATGGAAAGGCATTTCAAGTGCTGGGAACAGCTGGAGCTGAGGCAAGTACAGATGCAGGAAATGGGAAGAAATGGTCAAAGTGGTGGTCAATTAGGCTAGAGATAGGTTGGAGTTTTGTTCTTAGGCCAGAGAATCTGTTCCTTATTAGTAGACAGATAAGTTTGTTTTTCGTTTGTTTTTCAATTGGCATATGATTAATGCAGTGCTGTAGGCTAAGGGGTCAGAGGTGGGTATATAGGGTAGGTGGTTAGATTGGGAGAAACACATACATGTGTGAAGTAACATTATTGACTTTAACATAATCTGTTACACTTGTCTTGGTATGAATTAATATGCATCTCAGTTGCTCTGACAATACCTTTTAGGGAAATTTTAGCACAGAGGTTCTTAACTAAAAGGAATCACATGGTTATGTGCATATGTAGAAGTAGTACCCAGGCTTTTTGTGTCCTCCACCCATGTCCTCCTTAGCTGCCCCCCGCCCCCCCCCCGCCCAGTCATTTTTAGTCAGTAGAAAGGAAAGAATATTTAGCAAGGATTCTTGACTTCAGTAAGGGAGAGTTTTGTCGTGTATCGCCTAGAATCACTAACGTCAATCTTAAATTTAATAAAAAGGATGTTAAAATGAATGGAGATTTCACTTGATTATGTTTTCTGTAATTTACTTTAAAATTCTTCAGCGGAGACACTGTAGGGTATGTGTGTTGCATGTGAATTAATCTGCATCTCAAAGATGGCAAACTAATATCTACAACACCTAATTGAGAATATTTAGTTCAGGGTGTTTAGCTAGTATTTGAAAGATTCATGAAATGGTTACAATAAATGCTTCAGTGATCTTTGTTTCTGATCAACAAGGGAGATTTAGAATTATTATTTCCCACAGTGGTGGAAATGAATGGAGTTTAAGATCTGTGGATTCCATACCATGACAAGAGCAAGATGTTAAGATCTAGTGAACCAAGGGTGGGGGACCCAGTGCCCTTTTTTTTTTTTTTTAAAGATTTTGTTTATTTTATTTATTTGACAGAGAGAAATCACAAGAGAGGCAGGCAGAGAGAGAGGAAGGGAAGCAGGCTCTCCGCTGAGCAGAGAGCCCGATGCGGGACTCGATCCCAGGACCCTGAGATCATGACCTGAGCTGAAGGCAGCGGCTTAACCCACTGAGCCACCCAGGCGCCCCCAGTGCCCTTTTGAAGATGACCCTAGGTTTACAGTTCTGGACCATCCTGTGTGCGAGACTATCATCCTAAACTAACTGAAAGAGAGCAAAATGTTGTATTAGAAGATCATATCTGTCTGCACTGAACTTTTCATCCGAAATGCTGATGGAACGCTGAGAAGAGCAAAGAGGAACTTCTCAGGGAGCTGTTGGCATAACTGTTTTCATACCTGCTCACTAATATGTGCAGAATATGTGTTGGGGGGTGTGGCACAGCTGGGCACAGGCTTGTGGGAGAGGAGACCTCCAGGTCCCACGTACCAGAAGGAACCGCATACTGAGGAATGATCAGATTGGCTTAGATCAGATCTCACAGTACGTTTCTTTTTTTTTTTTTTTAAAGACTTTATTTATTTGACAGAGATCACAAGTAGGCAGAGAGGCAGGCAGAGAGAGAGAGGAAGGGAAGCAGGCTCCCGCTGAGCAGAGAGCCCAGTGCGGGGCTCGATCCCAGGACCCTGAGATCATGACCTGAGCCAAAGGCAGAGGCTTTAACCCACTGAGCCACCCCTCACAGTACATTTCTTGAGAAGGAAATGAATTCGGGGGGACATTTCAAGAAAAAGGAAAATTTATTCATGGGATTGATGAGTTCTCCTTAGTGAGGAATGCATTGTTTCCATTGGTTTTGTTTGGGGCTGCTCTCTCTAATCATGCATGAGGTTGTCCCATAGGATCAGTTTTGCAGGAAAGTAACGCTGCATTCATTGACCAGGAGGTACTTCTAAACTTTTGGTCAAAAATACTGACTGGACTTGATTTCCTTAAATATGGGTTTCATAGAACTGCATGTTTCGTATGAAGTATGTGGGGCATTTTCCTTAAATCACCAGGCCAAAAGCTTCATAAACCTGGTTTTTTTTTTTTTTTTAAGATTTTATTTATTTATTTGACGGAAAGAGATCACAAGTAGGCAGAGACGCAGGCAGAGAGAGAGGAAGGGAAGCAGGCTCCCTGCTGAGTTGGGAGCCCGCTGCAGGGCTCCATCCCAGGACCCTGGGACCATGACCTGAGCTGAAGGCAGAGGCTTTAACTCACTGAGCCAACCAGGTGCCCCCATAAACCTGTTTTTACCATGAAATATAATTGGGAGATGCAGCATAGTCTGTTTTATCTGAAGCACATTGTTTATTTTTGTGGATAATCTGAGTGTTCCATCACTGAATTAGCATAATGGGTTTAGCCTGCTTTCCTCTTAGGGTATTGTTTAGAAGGAAAAATTAATATGGTCTGTTTCGGCTAATCACATATTCTGCTTTGTATTTTTTGATATACTTTCTTTGATGTGAGGGAAAAAGTCTAAATCTCTCTTAAAGAAAGAAAAATGTCAGCAAGTCTGTTTAGCATGTACACAATCTCAGGAATGGAAGCTGCACAAAATGGGGAAGCTGATAGTCTGTTTGGGGCAGCTTTGCTTGTTTGAGGAATTTAATTATAACTCTAGTAGCTTCCTGGGCATGTAAGAAATTCTTACCCTAAGATTGTAGAACATTTTCAACTATCCTGTTTGATTTACTGGGCCACTTAGAGATAAGCTAGATAAAACACCAGCTAGACTTTTCTAGAAGCAGGAGCTGAAGAACCAAAGAACTGCAGCTTCCCCATTGTTCCTTATGTTCTTCTTGTGTGAAAGAATTTTGTTTTCCCCAGATGGCTTCAGTGGTCATTGCAGAGCAAGGAAACTTGATCCTCCTTCGGTAGTCAGGAGAGCAGAGCTCTCAAAATTTCTTGCTTCTGCCAGCTGGAGAGGAAAGGACTGAATTCACAAGCCAAGCTTCACTTCCCCCATCTGCTTACACATTTATAGCACCAAAGCCAACACACTTTAATGTGTCCACATCCCTTTATGCAACAGGAGGGTCCCTGAAAACCTGTGTCTAATTCACATTTTCATAGATCAATAGTAGATTTCCCACTGACTTAAATTATAATTTCAGAGACATTTTATCTGGAATTTGGATTGCCTTCCAGTTGGCAATGACTTTAACTTTCTACCCTCCAGGCTTTCTGTCCAGAAATTAATGATATGTAAATGAACACAGGGGTTTGGAAGCCTTTGGTAAATTCTGTCATAAAGCGAATAACCTTCCCTTACATTGTATATGACTGTTCATTTTGCCGCACACACCTATGGAGCACCTTCTCATCACTAGACACCTGGAGCAGAAAATAAGTAAGTCCCAGCGTATGCCCTCCAGGGGTTTACAGTCTCCTGTGGAAGGTGGGAGCAGAGTGTGGGTAATCAGCGCATGGGGCCAGAGAGCGCTGCGCCCTGGGAGTAAAGAAGACAGGAATCAAATTCAACCTGGACATCCAGCAATAGCATTTAGATTTGTCCCATGAGGAGGAATGAGCCATGTGCGGAAGGCGTGGTGGACATGTTAGCAGAGAGCGCAGAGCACATGAAGGCACAAGGATAGGGAGCAAGAGGACATCTTAAGGAACTCGAAGCCATTCCACAGAGCTCACATCAAGGGCTGGGAAGCCATCTTCTTCCAGTACTTCACATTACAACTGTAAATCTTGGCTGAAGCTTCAAGTCTTTGTCTGGAACACATTGTAGCAGTTGACACATGGCCTCAAGCCAGACAGCCTAGGATCACATCTTGGGACTCTTGAGGCAAGAAACTCTAGCCTTTCTGTGCATAAATGTCTCATTTATAACATGAGGATTATAATATTATCTAATACATAAGGTGGTGAGAATCGAATCATCAGTAGTGTCTAGCATGTAGTAAATACTATATAAGTATCTGTTAAATAAATTTTTAAAAAATGTGAGACTAGGAGGACCAGGGCTGTGGCTTATTCATAAAAGATATCCAAATAGTGAATAAAAAAATCCCAAGAGCGTCCCTAATGAAAAGCTAAACCTCCAAAGTTTAGAGATAGAAGAAAGACTTAGATTAGTGGTTCTCTGACTCTCCTGTGAATAAGAAACATCTAGAGAGCTTATTGAAATACAGATTCTCGGCCCTACCTCCCAAGAATCTAATTGATAGCCCTTGGCCAGAATTCAGGAATATGCATTTCTTGAAATTACCCATAATGAGTTTCATACAGCCTGTCCCGGAATCTTTTTGAGATATTTCTTGAGTCATTGCCCTTCTAGAGCACAAGACCCCCAGGGACTAAGAAGACCCTGTGTTCTGGTTCCAGCTCTCCCACTCCTGGTTGTTTGACTTTGGACAAGTGATTTAATTCTCTGAGCATCTATTTCTTTGTCTGGGAATAATATCATTGGACTTCTGTGAAGGTGAAATAAGATGTGTGTCTGAAAGACACCACTGTTAAGTCATCTTGTTACTGGAACTAGGGGGGCCTCAACCCACAGCTGGGCAGACAGGAAATCTCCATCCTGATGTCAAGGTTATTTTATGATTGGGGACGTGGGGTGTGGTTGAAGCTGAATCTCTGGCTACTTTCCTCCACAGAAACCATTTGTCTCTTCTGTGGCATCTTGATCGATTATCCAGTTAATAGTCTGGTGCTCAGACATATAGGTGAGGGGGAGTTACTACTTGATGAAATAAATAGTCCCAGTTATTAGACAGCTGTGGTTGTAAGAAGGTTCAACAGATTAAGCCAAAATGGGCCTGCTGATAGATTTTGCTATATCGTTTTAGACAACTGGGTTGTGGAAGGGTTAATTAGAACAGGCTGTTTGGATTGAGTGGGGCCAGAACCCAGAACTTGGGTGGGGAGAGCTCAAGGAGGGTTGACTAGTGAAGGGAGCCAGCTAAGCTTCATGCCATCTTCCTATCCAGCTGTTTCAGTGAGTACTGACTCTCAACCACTGTCTTTGGCTGTAGCTACAAGTTCACATGCCAAAATGAAAAGAAAAGAGGATGGGGAAAACAAAAGGACAGGATACATTTTATCATTTATTAAGATAAAAATAAATTTGGTGCTAGATACAAATATTTTCCTAAAATATAGTTGCTTCTGGTTTGGGAATTTAGCAGCTACCCATTGGGGACTTACTATTATGAAACAAAATATTTAGTACTAAAAACAAACTCTCAGTTGGAAATTAGGGTATGTAAAACTGATTTGAATCACCCTTTTTTCTACTTTAATTTTAAATGAATCCAACAAGAGAAAGAGCTGAAACCTAAAATTGCCTCTCTGTCTTCAGAGGTGATTATGACTTAACCCACAAAGATAAAAGCTAATTATTACTGCTCCCCCCACTGCCTATTATGAAATACATGCACATATGAATGTATGTATCAACGTGTCTGAATATAAACAAGCATTGCATTAATACATGAATTTCATAATTTAAGATTTTGATGTTTTCTATGAAAACATTTCATTGTTTATATAATGAAATAATGGCAAATTGTTGTGCTGAGATCTTTATTTTTTCTTTGAAAACTCGTTTTCCAAACTGTGATCGATAGCCAAGGAAGAACGTTTACTTGAAGTTAAAGGAGTATTGGTGTTGCCTCTCCTTTTTTATTTCTTGACATTCAAAGTGCTCATTTGTTTTGTGTTATTTTTCCTCATTATGCTGAGTTTCAGAAAGGAAGTGTAAATCACAGATGGTGACATGGCCATAATGCTTGACCTGTCACTTAAAAAGCTCTCCAGAATTCTCCGGTGGAGTGGGTGGAGAGTGGCTTGTGTTTAGTTGTAGACGGTTCACTGCGTTGCAAGGAGAGGTTCATGTTAAGAATACTGGAGTAACACTTGAATTGTTTATTGCTACTTCAGGGTGTATCATTAGAGTCATCCTACCCAGTATTGATTAAAGTGATAAATTGTCAGGGGAGAGGGATTGAGGGCGGAGGATGAATCTCAGAAAGATAGGGGTAGTCCTAACCTGTGCCCACCTCTCCCATCGTATTTCTTGCCACTTCTCTCCTTGTCTCTGTACACCAGCCCCTCCTTCTATGAGGGTTTGTTTGTTTGTTTGTTTGTTAATATTTTATTTATTTATTTGACAGAGAGAGATCACAAGTAGATAGAGAGGCAGGCAGAGAGAGAGAGAGAGGGAAGCAGGCTCTCTGCAGAGCAGAGAGCCCGATGCGGGACTCGATCCCAGGACCCTGAGATCATGACCTGAGCCGAAGGTAGCGGCTTAACCCACTAAGCCACCCAGGCGCCCCTGTTTGTTTGTTTTTAATGTTTTACCTTTTTCCCCCTGTGCCATTTAATTGTGCTGTTCCTTCTGGTTCCTAACACTGTTCATTTTTTTTTCTGACCCCGTACCACTTATTCATAAAGCCTCAGGACAAACACTGTTTCTTTCAGAAATCCTTTATGACCTTTCTCTCTACTCCCCATTTAGAAGGCTGTTCTTTCTTTATCCTAGCACTTAGCACAAAGTGAATCTTCCCAGCTATACTATAAACTCCATGAGGGCAGGGAATCCCTCGTGTTTGTCATTATTTCTCTGGCAACCAGCACAGCACTTGACACATCTTAGATACACTTGACTAACACTTGTTGGAAAAATGGATAGATGGATGGATGGTTAGATGGATGCATGGATGGGTGGACGGATGGAAGGAAAACTATATGCTCATAAAGAAGGACAGATGCTGGCCTCGTGAAGCAGGATCTTACCAATAGCAATTTGAGCCAGGGAAATTGTACTTCTTAGTTTCTCAATAATAAATACAGGTTGATTGAATGATTTATTTGACTGTCAGGAAGAAAGGCAAGCAATAGGCAGCAAGTAAAATGTGAACATGAAAACATGAAAGCTTGGTAATATCTAAGTTATTTTCTTGGCCAAAAATGGGGGAAAACACATTGGTTTTGGAAGCTCTTTAAAAATGTATTTTAACATTTAATTTTTTGTAAATGATTTTCTTTATTATATGGTATGTTAGACATCTCTAGAATGGTGCTGGCAAGTCTTATATGTTCATTGGCAAAGTGTTTCAAAATATTTTGGTAAACTTTGGAGCTGTGTGCCATTCAGCAGCTCACATGACATTTCCATGTCAGTATGTTGCTTTTTTATTGCATTTTGTTCACTCATCGCTTGCGTGCTTCTTGCCAGCTTTTGTTCTCAGGATGAAATAGGTTTGAATTTTGGGATAAAAATGTGCAAAATGGTACAAGAACCTCATAGTGTTGTGTAATTAGAAGTGTATAGTACAGTCAGAAGGAAAGAAAATTAGAAGTAGCTTCCTGGGCTCTAAGTAAATAACACCTCATGTATATTATGTATATATACATGAATACATAAACAAAGAGACACACATGCTATGAAGCTTTACACTAGGTTACTGGCATGATCACCTGTGGAAAGAGAATTTCAGGTGATATCCTCTTGGATCTCTTAGAAAGAACCTGGAAGATTATTAAAGTCTGAAGCAACAGCTGCTGTTGACAGTTTTTCCCCTACAAGGAGGTGAAATGATGCAGACCAATGGGCTAACATTTCCCAAAGTGCTCTAAAAGAACAAACAAGAATCAGTGAAGTAGCAAATCATTTTATGCTTTATTTTGGGAATTTTGGAATTTCTTTGGCAAACTATATATCCCCCCCACCCCAGCGCCGCCCCAGGAGAACCCCTTGCCTAATTTGGAAATTATAACAGAAAGCTCTTGCTCACCATGGAGTATGATTCAGAAATAGTGTGTTGTTTTGTTTTGGGCTTTTCCTTTTAAATGCTCCCAAAAAAATTCAGGTCAGTCTGATATGTTTACATTGAAGTAAGCTGACATCTGGATTTCAATACTAATGGAGCAAAGAGTGAATATAAACATAACCGCACAAGCTCTGTCATGTGTACAATGATAATAAACTAAGCTCTTCTGAATGAAGCTGCTATCTGAAGACATGTTAGCTTACCTCCACAAAGAATGCTCCTAAAGCAAATCTCAATCAAAAGTATAACTTTTACGTGTAAAGAAGCTTGTCACATCTAAGTCACATTGAGAGGTCTTCATGAAAGTGAAAACACATTGAGCAATGTGCTTTGAAAAACCCACAAAGAGTGAATAGAGACCCTGAAGCTTCCTCTGTGAGTCAATGCCTCTGCTAATATCCATATTCTCCCCCAAAATATAGCCTACTGAGCCGAGGCTCCACGGGGCTCCTTAAGGAGCTAAATATGGAGAAGAGTAGTTCATCACACCGAAACTTCAGAGGAATTCAGGAAAAAAAAAAAAAAAAATCTGTCCTTAAACTTGTATGGCATTAGTTTAAAAGAAAAATCACAGCACGGACATTACTGAATTTCCTTCTGTGTTTCCAGAATCCCTATAGTAACGGAAGTTGTAGCCTCAGCTCTCACGGTGGCACTTAGCGCTTTCTGTACACCGGGCCTTGTTTCAGCAAGTTGCATGGAGTAACCCATCTAATTCTCACAACAGCTCTATTAGTTAGGCCCTGTTACAGCGCCTCGTTTACAGATGAGTGATCTAAGCACAGAGTTTTAAATAACTGGCTCAACTTCATTCAGCCAAGAAGTGAGTCATGAGCGGTAGAGGCAGCGTTTTCATTTAGACCCTGACAACAGTGCCGTTCTGCCTCTCCCCGGTAGGTGAGTCTGATTTCGTAGCCCAGCAGCAGGATCCAAAGTGCAGGGAATGGCTGTCAGAGCTGTAGGCACTGGTCCCAGTGGGATCTAGATTATGCTGAATAACAACAATGATAACTCCTGTCTTAGAGTGTTTTCGACTTTGCAAGGCACTTTCACCTGAACTTGTTCCTTCGCTCTTTACAATGAAATTATAAGGGAGTTCTTCGTTTAAGAAACTTGTTAAATACCTATTCTATGTCAGACACTCTTCTAGATTATGGAATACAGTAGTAAATGAGACAACGTCCT
The DNA here is from genome assembly GCF_922984935.1 of Meles meles. Lineage (NCBI taxonomy): Eukaryota > Metazoa > Chordata > Mammalia > Carnivora > Mustelidae > Meles > Meles meles. The sequence goes on from NC_060079.1 coordinate 30,197,358, forward strand.
TCTTTTCATGGCACTTTACTTAAAAGATTGTATAGTAATTATAATGGTAACAACCACTGCTACACGTGAATGCATCAGAAACAACAGTGTAGGCTGGCCGGGCAGCTAAATCTTTGCCTTTCCTGTTTCTGGAAGGCTTGTGAAAGCTCACGTGGCATGATCTGGAGTCCCTTTAAGCTCTGATTTCATTCACAGCAAGGCAATCTTAAAACATTTAGACATTATTTACTTTTTAATTGTTATTCTATTACAAAAACATTATGGAGACTGTCCTCTTCTAGTTATATCCACATATAGGTACAGATAAATTCTTTCCATAATGACTTCCAACAGAAATCTGAAGTCTGTTACAACTTGGAAATTTTCTGGGACCTAATTTTTGCTAAAAAGGAGTTTTTAGATAGAGGACTGTCCAACTCTGAGATCTTACATCCGGAAACTTAGCCAGGGCTGGAAGATTCTCAGTAAGGAAGGGGGATAAAAGCCCATATATATTTTTTTTCTTTAGGAAAAGCAAGCCAGCATTCATTTTTACAGCTCCTATAAGATGAGAAGTATTCAAAGTCTGCTGTTGAATTTCAGATGTTTGCCCGTATCGAATGACATTGGAAAAACTCTTCATTTGAAATGTTTAAACATGGAGCCAAGGAAATTTGAAGATGAATGAGAATACCATCCACAGACTCTACAATCGTTCTTATTTTGACATTTGTCTCTTTTTAAAATTTCCCACTTCACTTTACTTTTTTTCACATCTCTATCACAGAGAGCAGTTGTTATATCCAGAAAATTCAAATTCATGCCATATCAGGTACATCCCTAATTTCAGGTGACATAAATTCTGTGGTGTCATAGTATGCCTGAAGTCATTTGAGTTCTATCATGTTTGATGGTGGAGGTATTGTGTCCTAGAAACGAAAGTGGGGATATAGCTCACAGATCCTCATTCTGATGGGCAGTTTGTCACCTGGCTCACTGGAAATCACAGAGGGAATAAATGACAGGCACAGGATATCCCAGGACGGGTCCAATTTTAGCAGTCTTCTATTGTTGTGTTAGTGAGCTATTAAGACCGATGTGACCCTTTCTGTAATATGTGTTAGGTACCATCGTGGAGAGTCATCAAGGGCTGGGATTTACCTACTTCCTATTTTCTCACAAATATTCTAACCACAGTTTTTAATATCTTTAACACCTAATAACCTGAAGTAGGCGATTTTGTCATGTGTTCTAAATTGTTTCTGTGATACTATCTGCCACAGAGTAGAATTTGTAGCAGTTATTTCTATTTCAGGTTTGAAAATGTTGTGTTTTAATTTCTGAAATCCAAAAGCTTATTTAAATGCTGAGGGCTGCACCATGAAGCATAGTCTAGTTGGAGGATTTCCAAATAAATATTTCACATTTACTTTCATCAATAAAATACATATATATATGCTTTTAAAAATTGAAAAATACAGTGGGCTTATAATGAAAAACTGTAGTTCTGGATTCCACCTCCAGAGTTATTGCCCAGAGAAAAGCTTGTAATTCTTCTGTTTCTGTGTTTATACTCTTGTTAGTGCCTTTCAAGTTCTAAATAGACTGGTAATATTGGCTAAATCAAGTGTGAGTGAGTGTGTCTGTGTTTATAACCACCAATTCCTGATTTATGAAATTTAGATATTATCTGTTATAATACTGTGTGGTTTATAAGAAATATATATCAATCATCTGATTGGCCAAATATATATTTCTCACGTGTGTTTGGTCTTTGTCCATGGTTCCTGGCTCATAGCTCCCAAAACTCTTGAAATTTCCTGAGTGATAAAAGAATAGGAGTGTCTTTGGTTACAATATTTGATCTTTTCCCAAGTTTCTGAAATCTGCTTCATATCCATAAAGGCGAAATGGGTGTCTTATTATTCTGAATAAACCCCTTTCTACCTCAGCTGGGTTTATGTTAATGTGGTGAAGTTTTGGAAGCACCTGGGAACCAACTATAAATAGAAAATCGGAACTTTCGTTTTCAACCCCTGATTTTCTGGGAGGAGATGAGAGACTGGAGGTTGAATCTATTGGCAATGATTGATGATTTAATCACTCATGTCTATGTGACGAAGCCTCCATAAAAACCCAAAGGACAGAGTTCCAGGAGCTTCCTTATCAGTGAATACATGGATATTGGGGAGAAGGGTGCACTCGGAGAGCATGGACGTTCTATACTCTTTTCCCCGTATTTGGTCCTCTCATCTCTTCGATTTGGCTGTTCCTGAATTATATCATTTTATAATAAACTGATAATCTAGTAAGATGTTTCCTGAATTCTGTGAGAAGTTCTAGCAAACTAATCAAACCCAAGAAGGAGGCCTTAGGAACCTCTGATTTATATCCAGTTGGTCAGAAATGCAGATAACAATCTGGACTTGTGACAGGCATCTGAAACCCAAGGAAGTGGTCGTGGGATCTGAAGTGTGTGGATCTGAAGCATAAGTAAAGACCCAACCTTGCAACTATCATCTGAAGTGAGTCAGGGGGAAGGCAGTCCTATAGGATGAAACCATTAACCTGTAGAAGCTGATGCCATCTCCAAGTAGATAGTATCAGAATTGAGTTCAATTATTAGACACCCTGCTGGTATCTTCAGATACCTTTGGTGATGTGGGGGGAATCACCCTCCCCCACTTTGGTAATTGAGTCTTAGGACACAAAAAGATCTTTGACTCACTACCACATAGATAAGGATCTAGCTTATTTGTGCCACTAGCTCCCTATTCTCAATATACTCCCTTTTTTAGTTCTCTTATTACCTATACACCTTACAATAATATACTTATTTCTTTAAAAAAAAAAAAGATTTTATTTATTTGAAAGAGAGAGTGCACAAGCAGAGGGGAGGAGTAGAGGGAGAGTGAGAAGCAGACTCCCCGCTGAGCAGGGAGCCTGATGCAGGACTCCATCCCAGGACACCAGAATTGTGACCTGAACCAAAGGCAGATGCTTAAACGACTGAGCCACCCAGGCATCCCTAAAATAATAAACTTATTTCTGTATTTCTCTCTTAACTTTAGATAATATCTAATGATTTCTTACATAGTAAGATGAAAATATTGCCCTTTCCATAACTTCTTTTCTTTTTAATATCTTCTAGTTTCTCTCATTTGTACTGTTAATTCTACATTTATATTCTATTTTTAGCCATATTAAGGCTTCAGTGTTTTGTCTGTAGATTGATTCTAAAGCTTTAAAATCAATAAAAAATTATTATGAGAGACACCTGGGTGGCTCAGTCGTTAAGTGTCTACCTTTGGCTCAGGTCATGATCCCAGGGTCCTGGGATCCAGCCCCACATCAGGCTCCCTGCTCAGTGGGAAGCCTGCTTCTCCCTCTCATATTCCCCCTGCTTGTATTCCCTCTCTTGCTCACTCTGTGTGTCAAATAAATAAATAAAATCTTTTAAAAAATTACTATGAATATGCATCACTCATCTGCTGATCCAAGTAATATACTATGAATACATTGTCTAATATTATATAGCTTTTTGTTTTCCTACAGTTTCTAATTGCTTTTGTTTTTCATTGTATAATCTGCCTGTATGTTATCATTAAGAACCAGTATAAGTTTCTTATGTTTTTTAAGTTGCTTAAGAAGTTAAAATGTAAAATATTTTGGTATTTCTGTACCAAATATCTGTAAGTTTATTTATTTATTTCCTAAGAGGATCAGTATTATCTCACTGACTTTTGGAGTGACAATGGTTTTGGATATTGACTTTTATTATTTACTTCTCTATGGTAGCCTGTGTCTTCTTGGATATAGTTGTTATGGCTATTACTGATGATGTTTCTAATAAATTACTCTTGTTTAGCCCATTTCTTAAAATTGTTTATGTGTAGTTATAAATTCAACCTAGACTGTATTTCACAAAAGGGAGCATAAATTCAACTATTAATAATTGAGCAGACTTCCAATGAATCCAAATATAAATATGTGGTCTGATTCAATAGATTTTTTTTTATTATTTAAAAATAAAAACAACCTTTTCATTTTGAAATAATTTTACTTTACCAAAGAATTAGAAAGATAATAAAGGTAGTTTGTGTATACTCTTCATTCAGACCCCCTAATGGTACCTGTGCCATGGTTACCTAACCTCAGTACATTTATCAAAACCATACTTTATTTTTTTAAGATTCATTTATTTGAGAAAAATAGCATGAGCAGGGGGAGGGCCAGAGTGTGTGGGACCAAGCAGACTCCCCATGGGTGGGAAGCCCAACCCAGGGCTTGCTCCTAGGACCCCGAGATCATGACCTGAGCTTAAATCAGGAGTTGGATGCTTAACTGATGTTTCCCCCTTCCTATGACTCTAGTCCCTTTGGTCTATGGGGGCTGGTGACCTCTTTTGCTGTTAGGAAGATTAAATTACTACAGAGAATGGGGAGAAAACTCTGTGCCCATGTTAGACCACTGCAGGCATACAGACTCCCATACAGAAGTCTGTCTCCCATTTGAAATGCATGCTGAGCAGGCAAGTTGGTTGTGAATTTAGTAATACCCTCTTGATGATGCAAAAAAAAGGGGGGAAAAAGAAAAAAGTATTAAGTTTCATAAGATGTTCGTACTCAAATATATTTTCTCAGTTTCAGATCCTCAGCTATTTTATTAAGTGGAAAATACTGAGCTAAAACAGTTCAAGAAAAATAATGTTGCATTTCCTTATGTCTCAGGAAACACTTTTTATGGTAATGTCAGATTGTCTCTGAACAAACTAACTTTTTTAGACATTGATAAATCTTGTTTTCTTTGCGTGATATTTTATACAAGAACACTTCAGGTGTATTATTAGATGTGACTGATTTTAACAAATCCTATTAGATTTGTATCAACTAGTTACATGTTTAAAAAAAAGAGGGGGACAGGGGAGCCCCTGGGTGGCTCAGTCAGTTAGGCATCTGCCTTCAGCTCAGGTCATGATCTCGGGGTCCTGAGATCGAGTCCCAAGTTTGGCTCCCACTCAGTGGAAAGTCTTCTTGTCCCTCTGCCTCTTCCCCTTCCCCCTGCTCATGCTCTCTCTCTCTCTCAAATAAATAAAATTTTAAAAATTAAAAAAAAAATCTCCCCTATACTCCTTACTTTATTTGGACTTCACTGGTTTTTCATTTCTGTCTTTTTTCTGTTCCAGGATACCATCTAAGATACCACAGGGATCATGTCCCCATAGTTTTCTCCAATCTGTGACAATTCCATAGTTTTTCCCTGTCTTTCATGACCCTGAAAGTTTTGAAGAGTATTAGTCAGATATCTTATAGAATTTTCCTCACTTTTTCTTATTCTTTTTTAAAAGATTTTATTTATTTATTTGACAGATCAAAAGTAGGCAGAGAGGCAGGCAGAGAGGTGGGGGGGGGGGAAGCAGGCTCCCCGCTGAGCAGAGAGCCTGATGCAGGGCTAGATCCCAAGACCCTGAGATCATGACCTGAGCTGAAGGCAGAGGCTTTAACTCACTGAGCCACCCAGGCGCCCCTTCCTCACTTTTTATTACCTGATGTTTTACCATGATTAAACAAGAGTTTGGGGATTCTAGGGAACCACAGAGGTGAAGTACCCTTCTTGTTATATCAAAGGCACATGATATCAACAAGACTTTTACTGATGGTATGAATCTTGATCACCTGAATGAGGTAATGTCTGCCCATTTCCTTCACAGTTACTATTTTCTTTTTCAATATTACATTCATTTAGAACAAGTTACTAAATCTAGCATACAGTCAAGTGGAGAGAAATTAAGTTGCATCTCCTGGGTAGAAGAGCATCAAAATATTTTGGACATATGTTAAAACTACTAAGGTAATTTTTAATATTTTAGAGGGGCTACTTTAGAGGCTATTTAACTATCATGCTCTTCTTTAAGTTTTTGCCCACTAATTTTAGTATTCATCATTAAATATTTTCTGTAGCATTTACTACTGGTTGTTCTAATTATTTTCTGTTTCCCTCGTTCCTTTTACATTTTTTTTTTTTTGGTGATTTTTTTTTTTTTTTTGGTTTATTTTCAGCGTAACAGTGTTCATTGTTTTTGCACCACACCCAGTGCTCCATGCAGTACGTGCCCTCCCTATTACCCACCACCTGGTTCCTCAACCTCCCACCCCCCTGCCCCTTCAAAACCCTCTGGTTGTTTTTCAGAGTCCATAGTTTCTCATGGTTCATCTCCCCTTCCAGTTTCCCTCAACTCCCTCTCCTCTCCATCTCCCCATATCCACCTTTTACATTTTTTATTTGAAATTCTGTAAGAAGACTTCTCTCTTTTCTCATATTTATTTGTTTATTCAATCATTTTTATGTCATTATGGACTCATGGCTATTTATTTTAGTTTTGGGTTACATAGTCTAAAGTTATCATTATTTATTTTGTTTCTCCTATTGGCCATTGGGAACTCTTTCAGGTTGGCTCCTTTGCCTTTAGACATGCTGAATAATAATTTTTATTAGTATCATTATTTTCAACACTTCCATGCTTCATGGCATTATAAGATGCTCCAAACTTATCCACAATAGATGTTTAGGGTAAACCACAGAGTAGACAAATCAATAATCTCATAACATTTATTTAATGTTAAAAAATTATGTTTGATGGTATGGAGAACAATGAAGTTGAAGAAGTAATTTCTGCCTTCAAGGATTCTACCTATTTTTAGAGATAAAATAAACTAATGAAAGATAACCAAAAAATAAAGCAGCACAATATTAAATCAGTAAGGGCTACAGAAGCTTACATAAAAGGAAAAATAAGATTTAGTTAAATACGTCAAGAAGAAAGCCAGGAGAGATGCATATAGTTTGGTCAAGTGAAATAGAAAGGAAAAGACGCAAGTTCAGGAATTGTTATTTTATGGTGTAAGAAGCAGTAAGAGACAAAGTCATCTTAGATGAAATAGAAAATTTCTTGTTTAGTAAGATAAAATCTACTAACTTTGATATAAGAAGAAATAGAAAGCAGACATAGCTCTATATTTGTTAAATAAATTGAATTTATAATTAAAAGCCTTACCACAAAGAAAAATTCAGATCCAGCTGGTTTCACTAATGAATTCCTTCAAATTTTTAAAGAAGAAGTAATACAAATCTGAAACAAATAGAATTAGAGACAACACTTCCCAAATCATTTTCTGAGACCTGCATAACTTGAATACTAAGTCCTGAGAAGGAACACTCTAAAAGAAAATTGCACATTGATACCCCTAATGACCATAGACACAAAAATATTTGACCCACAATTAGGAATAGAATGCAGTGATATATTTAAAGAATGATATATCATGACCAAATTGAATTTATTCCAATTATGCAAGTATGCATTAACATTAAAAAATCAGTCCACATACAGGATAAAAATCATATGATTATGTCAGTAGACCCAGAAACAGCATTTGGCAGAATTTAGCACCAAGTCATCATAAAAACTCTCAGCAAAACTACAAATAAAAGGAATCATCCTTAACCTGATAAAGAAAGTCTATGAAAAATCTGCAACTAACAATGTTGAAACAAAGAATGCTTTCCTCCTAAATCAGGAAGAATGCATGGGTGTCTATTCTCACTAATTCTGTTTAACACTGTACTGGAGATCCTAGCCAATGCAATAGAGTTAACCAGTTAAAGAAATTTTTAAAGCTTACAGATTAGAAAGGAAGAAGTGATTAAATCGTCTCTATTTGCAAATGACATGATTGTGTATCTAGAAAACCCTAAGGGCCCTAAAAAGACCTATTTGAACTTAGCAAAAATGTATTGAATTTAGCACGGTTTCAGGATACAAGGTCAATGCAAAATATCAGTTCTATTTCTATACACTAAGAAACAATTAGGAAGTAGAATTTAAAGCAAAACCAATTACATTAGTATCAAAATCCTAAAGTAGTAATATATTTAAATAAATAAGTACATGACCTATACACTGAAAATTGTAAAACATTTCTGATAAAAATTAAAGAAGATGTAAATAAGTGGAGAGATACATAGTATGTTCTAGAATGGAAGACTCAGCATTGTTAAAATGTTGGTTTTTCCCAAAATAATGGAGAGATGTAATGTAGTCCCAAAAGGTTTTATTGTTGTTCTATCAAAAAGGCTTATTGGTAAAAATTGACAAGTTAAAATTTGTATGGAAGTACAAGGACTTAAAAGAATTAAAACATTTTTTCCTCTTTTTTTTTTTTTTCCTACTGAGTCAAACTTAAAAAAAAAAAAAAAAAAGAATGTCAGTACTGGGGAACTCTTACTCCCTGATTACAAGAGTTACATAAAATCATCAATAGTTAAGAAAATATGGTATTAGATAAGGATAGAAAAGTCGATCAGTGGAACAGAATTGGTATCAGGAAAGAAGCAATTATGTAGTTAGTTGATTTTCAACAAAAGCGCCAAAGCAATTTCGTGGGATAAAGGAAAGGCTTATCAACAAATAGTATTGGAGCAATTTATTAACTGTATTGAAACAAAATGAAACTTAATGCTTACCTCACACGGAAATTAATTCAGGATATATCATAGTTTTTTACATGAAAACAAAAACTGTAAAGCTTCTAGAAAAAAAAAATGTAGGAGTATTTTTTAAAAAGATGACAACAGTACCTTAAGGTACCAAAAGCACTAACACTCTTGGAAAAACCTGATAAAGGGGACTTTACCAAAATAAAAAACTCCTGCTCATGAACAGACATTGTTAATAGAGAAGGCACAGACTGGAAAAATAATTTGTAATACATATATATGATAAAGAAATTGAATTCAGAATATATAAAGAAACTTTTACAACGTAATTTAAAAAGACAAAGAACATCCTTCCCCTAAAGGGCAAATGACTTGAACAAAACCTTCACAGAAGAAAATACAATATACAAAACATGTTTGAAGTTGTAATAAAGACAGTATTAGTCATAAGGGAAATGGAAATTTAAGTACTACTTCATGCCCACTAGAATAACTAAAAATAAAAACACTGATGACACCAAATGCTTATGAGGACGTGGGGAGGCAGAGACTCCTGCAGTGCTGGTGAGGGGTAAAATAGTACAGTCACGTTTGGGAAACTGGTGATTCCTTTGAAACCCAAACATGTACCTGCCCTATGCCCGAGCAACCTCATGCCCAGTTATTTACATGAGAAAATGAGAAGATATAGCCACAAAAAAAAAACCTTGAATAAGAAGTTCTTAATAGCTTTGTGTATAATGGCCCAGATTGGATCAGCCTGAAATGTCCGTCAATACGAGCCTGGTGTTTTCATGCAATGGAATACTACACATTTACACAACGGAGTAATTCTCATGGATTAACTAATAGATTTAAAAACAAGAATAAATCATCATTATTATGTTGAGCAAAGGAAGCCAGACAAAAAAAGAATATATACCACATGATTCTATATATATGTAGTTCACATATAGACAGAACTCTCTATAGTGACCCAAATCAGAACTCCCCTTTTGGGAGGATTTGCCTGGAAAAGAGTGGGGTGATGGAAATGCTCTTTATCTTAACTAGTATGCAGGTTACTTGGGAGTGTATCTTTGACAAAGCTCACCAAACCGTATACTGAAGATCTGTGCCTTTTACCATATGTAAATTATATCCCAGTTGGAAAAAAATAAAGACCTCGTCTTTGAAATTTGGAACTGTTCTTTGGGGAAGGATTTATCAAAGCTTGGGTTTGCAGTATTCATAAGCATAGGAAGAAATGTCACATTTCTCCAACTCTGCACCTCCAAGCAGAGTTCATTATTGCTTTCCACTTCCCAGGCATGCAGACACGTGCCAGATCCCCTCTTGAATTCTACATTTTGTCAGTGTTCTTACAGGCCAAGGCTCAAACTATTCTTACATTTTTTGACCACTTCTCTTATTTTATTATGAATTCTACCAAATTGATGGAATTTCTTTTGTTCCCTGCCTCTTTCTCCTGTCTAGTCCTTCCTCAGTATTTTCACTGCTTTCTCTCAAATTCACTCTCTTTGCAGCAGTCCTGCCCTTTCCCCCCCCCTCATTTTGACCACTGATGCCACATTCATTTTTAGGGACACACACTACATCAAACTCCACATCAAAACCCTGCCGGAAGCTCTGAGCCACACTACAGAATTTCAAGTTTGGAACTCTGGAGTTCAAACTCTGGTCTTCTTCTCCAACTCTGTAAAATCACCATTCCAGTCGCCAAATAGGTCATAATTTGAGGAACTTAGAACTCATCCTTGAGACAATAGGGCACCATTGTAGGTTCTTCGGTAGTGAATATACATAATTAGGGTTGCATTTTATTTCATTTATGTAGTCATTCATTCATTTTTCTTCCAAATATTTGACACTACCCTAGACCAGTCAGAGAGGATGACTGATCTCTGAACTGTTTTCAGGATGAGCTACAAGAAAGAAAACCAGCTAGAAGCTTAGGGGAGTACATAAAGTATAATGTCATGAGTTGGATGAATGGGAAGAAGCATTGGTAGGATTTCCCAACTCAGTGGAAGGGATGAAAAAGGGTGAGAAGGGAACGATGCTACCAGAAGCTTTGCGGGCTCATTCATTCTCCTAATGCAGACCTCTCTGGGCCATAAAGCAGCGGGGGATGTGGGAGAATTCAAGCCACTGTGCTTCTAGCTCTTCTGTTTAGAGCAATATTGTATGTGTCTGGCAAAGGACAACGTAGCATGGCTCAGTAAGCCCTTGAAAAGAGACTACAGAAGGACATTTTAAATCTATAAATGATGGGATTCCTGCTAAGCTTCTTTTGAGTTAAAAAGTCCAGAGTAGGGGGGAGTAAGAATATTCATTAATGGAAGAAGACAACATTTCTAAATGAATGATGCAAAATCAAGTAAAGTCTTTGTTTTCATTGCTTCTCAAGAATCAAAGTCACAATCATTCTGTGGCTCTGTGCTTATAACAATATAGGACATCTTTCCATTATACTTCCCAGAATAAAAGGGTGTATAGTTTCTCTGCACAATGACAGACATGTTTTCTTGAACAATACCCTATAAAGGTCACATTGGAGATTTGAGTCACAAGCCCTGTGATTTAAATTTGAAGCTAAGTTTAAAAGTGGTATGTCTAGAGCTTGCCAAGTTCCTTTAAAAGCCATGGTGTCATTTTGGATTACAGTTGAGTAAAACAGGATTCGGCAAGATACTGTATCTTTCTTAGTAGCAATACATAGAGTTTCTTCTTTGTATCATTCCCTGGCTGTGTTGTTATGGTAGATATCTACTTTCACACCATATCCTGGGAAATAATGTCTAATTTCATGGACCTATTTTTTTTTTCCTAACGTAGCTCATTTTCCAGCTTAAAGGGGATTTCTGTAAAAGCCTAGTCATTTGTGCGTATTTAGTTATGGTGGATCTTGAATGCTACCTTTCCACTGCTGCCTTCTTGATTGCCTTCAGCCCCTACAGAGAGGATTCCAACTCACTAAAGCTTTGGAACACTTTTTGCCTTGCTGACATCATGGTCCGCTACACAGCAGGAATATTACTTCTCCCTAATATTTGCTGGGTTCTTACTATGTTCCACTCATTGTGCCAAACACTTTCTCTAGGTGATCTGACTTCATGATCACAAAAACCTGCATGGGAAATATATCATTTCTGCATTTGGCAGATGAGAAAGCTGAGGGTAAATAAAGAGTTAAATACCTTGCCCCAGGTCAGATGGCTGGTAAGTGCTGAAACAGGAGCACCCTTAGGCAGTCTGGTCCAGACCCCATTCTTCCTTGCTTTCTTTCTTTTTCTTTCTTTCTTTCTTTCTTTTTTTTTTTTTTTTAAGATTTTATTTATTTATTTGGCAGAGAGAGAGAGATCACAAGGAGGCAGAGAGAGAGGGGGAAGCAGGCTCCCTGCCCTGCAGAGAGCACGATGCGGGGCTCGATCCCAGGACTCTGGGATCAGGACCTGAGCCAAAGGGAGAGGCTTAACCCACTGAGCCACCCAGGTGCCCCCAGATCGCATTATTTCAAACACTTATTAGCACTCCCTTCTTAAAATTTTTGACATCCTACTCAAGATAAGTTAACAGGTACGAGAGGAGGACTACCTTGCTTATTTCCATATTCCTGGAGTTTGCTGACTTACTGATTGACTCATAAAGAAATGAGCAGTCAACAGTGGCCGAGTGAATTTGAAAACTGCCATCTGGATTTTATGCGAAGCAGGGTGTACAAGCATATCTCCTAAAATTTTGCTTTTGAGGGATATGAAGAAAACAGAATGCTAGTATACAAGGTGTTAAGAAGAGTTTCTGTTTATTTTTATCCCTGTCACTTAGGTTAGATCCTATGGTCCAAATACTTCGTTTTCCCAGTTCTTTGTCAAGCTCTTCCTCTTTCTCTTAAGCAAAGATAAACTAGCTCTGTTTGGCTCTGTTCTTTTTTCTTTTTCCCCCATGTAATAATCCCAGGCTCCAGTCCTACAGAACTCTGAAAGGACTATCAATCGTTTCCCCCTGTCTCTTTATTCATGACTTAAGCTTTTGTTGCCAAAAATAAAATAAGTTGTTTTTTTTTTTTATAGTTATGTGTGACCTTCCTGCTCCATCATTCTCCAGCTTTTTGGAGGAGCTTCCCAAATGTGGTGTGGATATGAACTAAAAGTCCCAATACTCAGAAGTCAGTGGCATTAAAAGCTGGAACTTCAAGGGAGGTTTTGACGTGGTTAATTGGTGGGCAGTGACCCTGAAACGCGCTGTGAGAGGGGGTGCTGGGACCTCCGGTGGAGGGTGGGCTGAGGGCTGCTCTGTGTTGGCACCAGAGCAACCAGAGACACGTCGCTGTTTAACTAAGAAGAATGGAAATCTAGATGGTGCCCTGCCGAGCCTTGCCCGGTCACCTTCAGAAGGACGTGGCCACGAGGAGATACAGTAATAGCACTCAGAGATGCCATGGAAGCTGCGGCTTCCAGCCTCAACTGTAGCAGGCACACACTCCCCTTTTGCTGTCCCGGGGAAGGAACAGGAGGTGAGGCAGAGACCCCAGAGGAAGAGGACGGCATCCCCCAGATGGTGCACAGCACACAAACGGACATGGCGGTCTTAACAGGGGGGCTGCGGAGTTGCCAGCGGGTTTTCTCTCTTTACCTGAAGAACAAAATGGGAGACAAACTGCCCTGTTGAGAACAGAGAATCAGTATTTCTGTGACTGAATTAAGACAGGATTATACATAAAACTAAAGCAAATTAGGAAAGAAAATGTCTGAATTTGATGATATTTGAATTAATTTAATAAATTGCAGCCTTGTCTATTGTCTTGTCAATTCTGCTTGTGAAATGTTTCTCTAAACCACATAGGCCACGGAGTGAAAGAGGGAAAAAGCCAGCCCTGAAGCCTTGGGGCTTAGACAGACCCAGGTTCTAAGCCTGACCTCAGGAGTCTGTACTTCAGTTTTCTCATCTGTGAAATGGAGCCAGTACTCTCCACTGGCAGGCCCGTGGTTCAGATGAAGAGCCCAGATATAAGCAGCCCCTCGCAGAGCCCCTTGCTATGCTGGTGGGCACTCCATAAATACCAGAGTTGCTGCCTCTGTGTTCATCCCCCAGGCACGGTTCTTCAATACTCCTCATCTTTAAAGGTTTTTAGATACAGGACTGAGAGAGTACCGTCTGACCCTGCCATTTGTGACTAAGATGGGGGGGGGGTATAAAATAACAGAAATGAATACATTATATTAATAATAACAGTAGGTTTTAATACAGACCATGATGGCTGAGACTGGCAGTCACTGGATTACTTGGATACTTCCTAATAGCGTGCTTTTCTTTCCTTCCAGAAGCACCTGGCATGTCAGAGCCACACTGTTATCTTCCATGGGACTCCCTCTGTGAACAGCTTCCATTTAAAAGACTTTTGTGAATATATTGTTTCAACCAGGTCCCCAGAGAACGTATTTGTCTTCTGATCTGCTGGAAATCTTAAGGTTTGTGTTCATATTTTTTATTTTTCTTAGTGAAGATATTATTAATTTTGAGGGATATTTTAAAATGGATCATAATCTTGCTCTATTCTATAAGAACTCTTATTCTATAAGAACTCTCAAATAGAGTCTATAAGAACTCTTATTCTATAAGAACTCTGAAATAGATTATGCACAGATTATAATCCCTTGATTCCCTTGGGAGATAGATACAAATGAAAAGAAATTTGATATTCTACTTCTCATACTTATTATCATACGCTCTGTTGGGTATTGTAAGGATATTAGAAATAAAATGTCCCCCACAATGGCTTAAAAAAATTATCTTTTCATTCATAAATTCTAACTGAATAGATTCAATAAATTTATATTGAGTATCTAAATAATATCAATTAGAGACTTTGTAGATAAATTATATCTTGAAGGATTAAAAAACCAAAACTGCATTGGTCAGTATCAACTATTATGATGATGATGATGATGATGATGACGACGACGATGACAGCTTTTCAATTAGAAAGCCTCAGTGGCCTGAATGTTTTCAATTGGGTCTACCAAGGGGAACTCACCCTGTGATTTATAATGTTAGAACAGGGTTGTTGTTATTGCTTTTATATATGTATATATTAACAGCTTAAAAATTTGCTAACAATAGTGTTGCTTACTCAATAAAAAAGCTTGCTAGCAAAGCAAGCATCTTATTTTGGAAGTACATGTTTTGCTGTTGAGATCATACCAAGGAAAATACTTTTATTTTGAAAGTACTTTCCGACAAAGACCTACCCAAAGGCTGGATTCAACCCATGCATCTTTCATGGGGGGAAAATAAGGGGAGGGGGTAAAGCTTGGTCCCACTGAGTGGACAAATACTCAATGAAGAGCAAGTAAGAAGCAACATCGTACTTTCCCTAGAATGACATGTCTTTTTCCAAAGGTGTTTATTTCATTTGGTTGGACTTTTATTCTGTCCACAGTGACCAATGTTTTTTCCTCTAATGGCCCTTTTCTGTGGGTTTTCTTCTTATTTCTTTTATTTCTGCTGATAAATCAAAGTAGATTTTACTGCAGTGCTGGCCCAGATTCCAGGTCTCCCACTGCACCCTTCCTCACTGGGTGGCCTGAGTGGCTCACTCTGAAGGGTGAGGCACACAGGACGTACTGGGAGAGAGGGAGGGCAGATGGGAAGTTGTGTCTCCACCTTTACCTCTCCAGTCTGTCCATTTGGTAGTAAATTGTGGGGTGTAGAAACCTAATAAGCGTATCCATGGAAACAGAAGTGCTAGAAAGGACTTCAGTAGTTACCTAAACATTCTTTACTCGTCTATAAGGAAGAACCCACTTGAACTGTCTGAAACCAATGAGAATCTATTTGTCTTCCAACCTTCATACCTAGGTATCCTCTTTCCTTTTGAAACCTAATAGAGTCTCCTTTCTTAGAAACCCTGTTGTCAAGAAAACCAAAGCAATCCCTGACCACCTAGCATGACAACGCATCCTTCTCCCAGGGAGAGAGAGAATTTACTCATCAGAGACCCCCTGTCTCATCAAAGACTCAGTTCTCAAATCATCCTTTTCCTCTTCAGGAGAAAGGAACCCATTTTGTGAACTTTTTCTATGAAATTGTAAATCCAAAAATTTACTTATCCTCACAGTTTTCTTCTGAGACTCTGAAGATCTCTATGATCCATTTAAGATTAGGAATCCAGACTGATTGAAGGAGCATTAAAAATCATCTATTAATGTTTCTCGGTGGGGCCAGTATTGACATTTTGATGGGGGCAGTTCTTTATGATGCAAGATTGTCCCGGGAGTTTTAGAATGGTCAGTGGTCCTGGTTTCCAGGAACCAAAGTGTAGTTAGCTCCCTCAGCCTCCAGTCATTGCAATAGGTAACCAGGTTCTGACCTCCTTCCCATCTGGCTGCAGAGGACCAGGACTGCCCAGACAACAAACTCCTCACTTAGAACTGAAGATGCTAACATTGGCAGAGTTGAGCAAAGGCTGGGGCTGAGCCTAAACCCCAGTTTTTAACACTGGGTACCATTCTCTGCCCACTCCATCATACTTCTATTCTGGGCTTAGTTACATTTATTTCTCAGCTCTCCAGAAACAGTAATGTGCATATATAAACTAGAATTTCTGATTTAGTGTTTAAACAACATCAGTGTTTTTTTTGATGCGGGAACATGGCTATGGGAAAGACAATACCAGAACTCAGTGCAGGAAAATAGCAAAGAGACGACAGCTCCGAAGATTTAGAGGAAAGACAGGACCTAGACCCCAGAGGAAATAATGAGGTTGATGTTGCAGAGGTGTTAGTTCAAAAAAGTAAAAAAGCTGACATCTGAGGGGAGACTGAAAAAGGTTAAATAATTAGCAAAGGAGTATTTCTTCCCTTGCTTTTCACTGCGTACCCTAGTTTCAACTTCCTACTCCATGTCACGGGCTTCCCCAGAAATTCCAGGATCAGTTTCGGGGGAGATTAAAGGGCTGTTGACTGCAGCTGAAACTCTCCCTCCCTGCAGTCCAGTATCCCTTGCCTCACCCGCCCTCTGTCAGCATTTCTCCTCTCTCCTGCACTTGCTTATTGATGACTGCTACTCCATGCTTCAAGCAGAGAACGGGGAAATGACTTGATGCCTTTTATTTTTCTGGATCCTTCCAAGGTCCCAAGGAAAGTTGTAAATTGAAAGAATGTAGAAACAATTGAGCTTCAGGAAATTTCTCCCCCAGAAGGTCTGTTAAGGCTCTGATTTCTCAGGGCTCCTGGGTAGCTCTGTCGGTTAAGCATCAGACTCCTGATTTCAGCTCAGGTCAAGATCTCAGGATTCGTGAAATCAAGCTCCTCTTTGGGCACTGCACTTAGCAGGGAGTCTACTTGAGATTCTCTCTCTCCCCCTCCTTCTGCTCCCCCTTCTCTCTCACGTGCATATGTGCTCTCTCTAAAATAGGAAATCTTTTTTAAAAAAGCACACCCTAGAAATATATTGTAATATGTAGTATGTAGAGCTCTCTCCCTTTCTCTCTGAAATGTTTTTTTTAAAATGGCTCTGCTTTCTTGAGACATTTACTATAAGTACCTTTTCATAGAAAATAAAATCTCATTCACTATGTTTTTTTTAAATTAACGTAAGAAATCATATAATTCCCTAGTACAGAAGTTACTTATGAAGAAAATGAGATGGGTTCATGACTTACAGATACAATTCTAAGTAGGAGTATCTGGGTTGTTGTAATAGATTATACTTAATATCTGCCTTACCTTCTTACAAAATACACATGTTAAGTACAGAGTTTATGAAAATAGACTGAAATAGAGGACTCTATTTAGTTTTCTATCTAGTTTTCTAGTAAACTGAGGAATCCTACATGAGAAGATTTATCCTATCCAAAAATGCATACATGTATGAAGAGAGAAAGAATAGCATCAAAGGCTTCCCTTATCTTATGTTATTTAATTATTGAAAGCTTTATGACTGAGTTCCTCAGCCAGATTCTTTAAACATGGTGATTTTCCTGTTCTGTCTTCTTTTGTGCACAAGACACCAAGTTATATTTGACTTCTCAGAGTTTCTCATTTCCTGAAATGCACTACTAGCTCTATAAACATGGAAGAATAAATATTAGCTTTATGAGGCCATGTTCCTCTACTAGCTGAAAAATAGCATATAATAAAAAATACAAGGATGTAATATTGAAAATTATAGGTCAATATGCCCTCTTATTGTGGGTATATATCTAATCCTCATGCATGGAGACTACTTTTTCAGAAAAATGTGTACCGAGTAATACCACTTGTGTCTGTGATATATTTTCACCCCTCGTATTTAACAATATATCTCATGACTCTTGCCTCACTAGTGAAACATTTCCGGCTTATTTGCCATTATGATGTATAAAAACAAAAACAAAAACAAAAAAAAACTCTCTGGCTCTTTGGTATTAATTCTAAGAATTGCAAATGATCCAAAGTTAATAAAATGTTTTCAAGTTTCCTTCCTGCTAGAGTACTTCAGACCCAGTGAGCTCCTTGGAATTACATTAGGAAAATGCTTTATGGTAATTTTGAAAGAACAGGAAGAATTCATGAGGGGTTAAAAAAAAAAAAAAGTTAAGTGTGGTCTTGAAAAGCTAATCAATACTTTAAATGTTTAAATTGTTATTCCCAAATCCAGACTCTAATGATACATTTTTAGCAGCAGTGAAAATGCAGTATCCATTCCTTAAACCTCACATTCATACCCCATAAGGAAGAAAAGAGTGACTTACATGGATAGTAGATGATTGAAACACTCTTTTAAACCTAGAGGATTCAATATAATTATGTTCAGATAATTCAGTTCCATCTGGAAATTACCATTCATTTTCCAAGAGTGCCACTGACTTACCATATCAAGGACAGTCTTTTCTTCTACATTAACTCTCCATTGTTCCTCTTGCTAAAGATGGAAAATAATCAGCCTTGTATATTCTAGGCTCAAAAGTAAGAAAATTGGACTTACAAGAATAGTTTGTTCTAATTGCCTAAATTTCTACCGCATCTTTCTTTTAAACCACAAAATTTTTTAAAATATATTTTTTATTATGAAGTAGTTTAAACCTACGGAAAATTTAAAAAGCCTATATATCCACCCCCATATTTTAATGTATTTATATTATCATATTTGCTTTGGATTTCTTTTTTTTTAAAGCTAAAAAAAAATCAACATCCTTCCTATTCATCCATTCCCCAGGCGAAATATTAACACTAATAAAATTGTTGTCTATTATTCCATTTATAATGTGTTATATATACTGGTTATGGAGGTATAGATGTTGACATATAGATATATATCCTAACTAATATAAGTCTGTCCCTGTGTATATTAGAATATTATTTTTAAATGGGGGAGATCATACTGAATTTGTACCTTTGCAACTTGTTTTTCCTTAACACTTTTTAAAATTATGTTAATATATGGACATCTGGCTCATTCTTAGTAGCTAATTATTGTTTAGTCTCCCAAATAAAGCCTATCTACTGTCTCATAACAGAGCATTTACCAGGGTTCTTTTTTTTTTTTTTTTTAATCTTTTATCGTTCACAGAGGACATAGGGTTTCGTACTTGGTGTGGCTGTATCCTGCCTGCCACTGGAATAGGCCCTTGGGAAATACTTGTTCTTTAAATTCTGTAAATAAACCTTTTCTTCTTTCTTGTCAGCAAACTCTTCTACTTCTTGCTCTGTTGTTACTGGTAGATGTGCCTTCCTCTTTCCCTCCTGATTTTTCCGACGGGCATTTTCTAATGTGGCTTTGCCCATTCCATCTCACTCAAGGATAAGTGTGTCCAGACTGTGAGAAAAGACAGAAGAAATAGACGAAAGACAGAGAGAGAATGCAAGAAGGAAGAAGGTATTCCTTTCCAGCCCTCAGATTCTGACCTTCAGTTGGCATCCACAAGAGAGAGTTTTTCAAGTAAATTTGCACGGGGTTTTATACTCCACCATCCCAGGGGGCCCCTGATCCTAGAAGCCATTTCTTTTCCAATGGAGCAAGCAAACATTTCCTTTCATCTCTTGGTTTCATAACAACATTAGAAAAATGCATATGATTTTTTTTTAAAGGTAGATATAATGTTAAAAATTTCCAGATCTAAGGTTAGATGTTTGTTTAGTGTATGGTGCTTTCAAAAAAAGGGGGTACTATTAAAAATCCTCAAAAGAATACATATTTGTACTTTTTTAGTAGATTTTAGGGCTGTCTTGTGAGTGTTTTGCCTAGTGTGTGCTAAATAAATCTTCGTCGAATGGTTGAATGAATAAACAGGGTAATAAATTGTTGTAGAGGTTACAGTAATAAATATTTGTAGAGGTTATGTGGTCATTTGACTTGGAGGTATTTTAGCCTTCCTAGTAATCATCTTTCATCTACCAGAACACTTAGCTTCAACATTTCGACCTCCTGTGATTGAAAACTGAGGTATAAGCAGAAATGAAAGATCAGAGTTAACTGAGAGCATTAATTTTTGAGAGTTATTAGATTTAAGTCTCAGTTTCAGGGTTCCCAGATCTTTCCAGGCTGCCAAACTTGTGTCTACTTCCTTAAAATTGTAACAGCTCTGTGTATTAGAGTTTGGGCCCCTCTCATATTTGGTTCTGTTTTGTTATTCTAAGGGATTAAAGCTTTTTTTTTGGTAAATCATATTTCTGTATATGACAGTGGGCTGACCCAGTTGACCCCACTAACAAAATGCAACTTAGAAAAATTCAGGAGTAAAGCAATTATTTCTAGAATTGCAGAACCTTTCCTGGGTTCAGTTCTCACTCTTTTTAATTATTTAGTTCCTTCAAGATGCTGGAAATTATTATACTGTAAATTTTCTTACCACTTGCCAAATGTAATTTTCTATACAAAAAGATTAATAAGTATTGAGATTTCCTTTGTTCTCCCTTGCAAGCAATGCTGTGGTCTTTTCTGAAAGTCAAGTCCATAGGGTTTTTTCCCCCCTTAACCTTTATTTTTCTCTGTATTTGATGGCGTTCTACTAAGTTGAGATTTGGGCCACGTTTAGTTTTCAGCAGACTTTTGTACCTGAGTGTAAGTGTTCAGAAAATAGAGCTTCTGTCAGAAATGCCTACACACATTACCTATAGCGGCTCTGCTGGGCCTCCCCAAAATACTCAGGCTTTGCTATATGTCTGGAATGAGCAGGGAAATGCTTTCAATCTTCAATCTGTTTTTAAGATTGTTCTGGTAGTACAAATATTCCCAGTGTGAGATCATTAGGGCCATCTTCTAACATTAAATTATGAGTTGTATCAGTACCCATGATCATGATAGATCTGCAGATGACCCCAGGTTCTCATTTGGCATATTTGTTAGTAACTGTGGTGTAATTCCAGCAAATCGTACACCCTTCATTTTGGCAGATCTTGCTTTAGAAAATAAGATATCTGCTCTATCCATCTATCTGCCTCCACAGTGTTGCACTGGGACTCAGCTCCAGTTGTCACCAAATTGGTAGCCTTTTTGCCTTCCTCTTTGGGCTGATCTTCCTAGGAGCTGGAGTGGGACAGCAGGGTTCTAATCCCAGCCCCATGGAGCCACAGAAGAAAATGAGGAAATGTACCCAGTAGTAATAGGCCTGCTGTCATCCCTTTATATTTTGTTTCCTTTTATTTTATATCAGAGTCCATAGAATTTTTTTTTAAAAGAAAAGAAATAACCAGGCCATCCCTGGCTTGGGAGAAAGACAGTTGGTCGTAGGTTGGATTATAAGTTTTCCAAATGTTATTTGAGAAAGTATGTTAACATTTGAAATGGAACGGAAAAGAGTAAAAAATCAGTCTGGTTTTTGATTCAGATTTGATCAGCAAGTTCATTTTGAGCAAATTGAAACCTAAATTTGGATTCTTCAAAATAGAAACAACTATGCAAAATGTAAAGATAAGTGAATGCATTATTCCTGAATGTGTTGAAGACAAAATTAGCTTAACAAGTCTAGGCAGAAAACAGAACTAATAAGTGTTAGGAACCTAGCAAATTCGTAAATTTCAAGTGTGCTCTTACTACTTGAGATATAGATATAAATAATTAAGGAAGGACAAAGAATTTTGAGGATGATTGTAAAAGAGACAAAATTAACATGAGGAAACCTGCCTGGTCTGGGTGAATCAGAGACAGCACACTTGTTGGAATTATGTGATGTTTAATCTCAGTGTAGTTATAACCTCTCAAGAAGATACAGTAGTAAATACAGTAGTAAAAATCTCAAGAACAACATAAACCCTCTCTATCCTGCTTCATGAATCCCTAACTTCTTCCTAATAATTTTATTCTAAGATGATCCACACTTAGAGGAATTACAGAAGTTTAGCCTTTTGCCATTCTGAAAATGTGGATTAATTTTTTTAAGATTTTTATTTATTTGAGAGAGAGAGAGCACAAGTGGGGGCTGGCAGAGGTAGAGGGAGAAGCAGGCTCCCTGCTGACTGGGGATCCCACTGGGGGGTTCCATCCAAGCCCCCAAGCAGATACTGACATGACCCAAAGGCAGATGCTTAACCAAATGAGCCACCCAGGTGCCCCAGCAATGTGTATTAATCTAGAAAACAGTAGATTAGCCTAAAGTCAGTGGTAAACTTTGAGTATAGATCTCCTTAATATACTTGTCTGACAAATTTTTGCTATTTAAATTAAAAGGCTGTTTTAAAATTACAGGTGTATCAGTGATGGAACCCAGAAAGATGATTTCCAAGTGACTGTTTTCATTTACATGTAACATTTCATTTCCCCTCAGCAGTAAGGTTTCGCTTGAGGGGAAGGATAATAAGACATTAAAGCACAGGACACTTGACTCCCAGCTTGCCGTCTCCACTCAAGAAAGAGGTCATAGAGTATGGACATCCCAGAGCCCCAGCCCAAGAGAGAGAAGTGGGAGGAAAAGATAAGAGCAGGGAGAGGTGACTGCCAACCAGCTTCCTCTTCCCTCTTATCCCAGAATCTGGCATGCTGCCAATGTCTCTTTAATTTTATCTTTAGCTTCTATTGATAGTGTTGGGTTTGTGTGTGTGTGTGCCTGCAAACTGCAGGGAGGAAAGGGAGTTCCTTTTTAAATAGACACAAGGGAATGACATATTTTTATGAGAAAGACATTTTTCTAAATTCTTCCCTGAAAATATGGCCAAGATTTGAATAAATACTATAGGTGAAAGTTTTCTGATTAAAAAGTCGGAGACCATTTCTATTCATTTGAAATGTTTCACACACACAAAGGAGTGCTATTTACTGAACAATGCCATCACTGTTAGAAATTCCATCTTCAATTTTAGCAGAGACAGTATAATCCCAAAATAAAGATGAGTTGAGGGAATGGAATGTACTTTTCCTTTCATTTAAAAGAATTTCTTTTGTTGTTTTAAAATCCTGGGCAAAAATCCATTAATCACAGTTTCTTGGAATTATCAAAAGTATATATATTTGACAATCCCCGAAACAACAGCGATAATAAGATGAAACAATTTTCAACATTCTAGAGGTCAGTTTTCTTATTAGAAACATTGCTACATTTCAATTTAGTAAAAGATATAACATGAAGACATTCCACTTCCATTTACAATAACCATTTATAAAAATGATGTTTATAAGCACTATAGAAAATATCATTTATAAAAATGTATTTTTATTTATACACTTCTCAGCAAAGTAGGATATAACCCACATAAATTCTGCTCCCTTCTTTTCTGTCTGAGAATTTCTGTCACTTAGGAAAACATGCAGTTGCTTCATCTATTGATTAAAAATGCTAAAAATCGTATGTTTAAAGTGAATCTTGAAAAGGAGGTGGCGGGGTGTAAATAGTACTATTTTATTCTTTTACCGCACTTAGAACTTTTTCCCCCAAGATTACCTTATCCAGCTTCATTTTGGTTAGGTCCTGGAGGGCAACGCATAGTAGAACGGTGCCGTAAGTAGGCTGTGATTTAAGTGTTTGCTGAACAAATAAATAAGAAAATTAATTAAAAGTGGCCTACAAGGGTGAATTTCCCAAAACCCCATGACTTCAGTGGGCTAAATACCAGATGGGAAGGGTTTGGGAGACATAATGCTACATGTTCTCGTTTTACCCTTCCTCTCCAAGGACTCACTCTATTTATTGCTGTGGCATCTGGCAGGCTCGCTTTTCTGGGCCCAGCATGCTTCATGCCGTGTGTTAGCATTTTCCTGGAATGAAAGTCAAGGAAATACCATTTCTAAAAATACGCTTTATGGGTTTTCAAAAATATAGTATTTCCTTTCTACTAACTCATTCACTTTGAGGTCCTAATAAATGCCATTCATGCATTGGAAAAAATCACAGTGAATCTGACTTTATCTATGCAACAAGCATAACAACTGCTTTCACGGAATGTGCAAACACTATCCTCCTCTTCTGTTTTTGAGACATCTTATTTTTGTGGGTTTATGGCCACAGGCACTCCACGCTCACTAAAAATAGTTGCTAAAACATTTACTCAGTGCTTATTTATCCCAGGAACTGTTCTTTACATATATCAGCAAGTCTAGTCCTTTACCAATCCTTTATACGAGGTATTATTTATCCCATTACATTTTATAAATAAGGAAATTTATACTTAGACTATTTAAATAGTTTGCCAAATTCACATGGCTAGTATCTTACAAAGCTGGGATTGCTTTCTTTTTTCCTTTTGATTTTTTTAAATTCATTTATTATGAAAGACTCCGGTTTTAAGAATTTTTTTCTTTTGCATCATTTTATTATGAAAATCTTTAACCATACAAAAAGGTAGGAAGAAATGTTTAGTGAACACTCATGTACCCACCACTATCCCTCCGTCCTTCTAGCCATCTACGAATCCATCCTATTTTCGGACCCATTTTAATAAGTAAGTTGTAGACATCACTACCGTTTCCCCCCAAATACTTTGGGTTATATATCATTACTAGAATTCAAACTTTGTGTTTTATTTAATAATTCTTTTTTAGGCAAAATATATATTTACATAAAATACACAGATCTTAAGTATACATTTTTGTAAGTTCTGACAAATGTGCTCAAATCTGAATCACCTCAGAAAATTCCCTCATACCCCTTCCCAGCAAATCCCCAGCCCTCTTCACATCCGAGTAAATCACTTCTGTTTTAGAACTTCATGTAACCAGAATCATATACCGCATACTCTTCTGTGTCAGGTTTCTTTCAAATAATGTAATGTTTTTGAGATGATTCTGTTCCTGAGTTTATCAGTGCATTTCTTTTTTTTTTTCTAATTTTTAAATTTTTATTTAAGTCACTTAATTAACATATAGTGTATTAGTTTCAGAGGTAGAGTTCAGTGATTCATCAGTCATATATAACACCCAGTGCTCATTACATCGCATGCCCTCCTTAATGCCCATCATCCTGTTACCCCATACCCTCACCCTCCTCCCCTCCAGCAACCCCCAGTTTTCTTCCTATGGTTAAGAGTCTCTTATGGTTTGTCTCCCTCTCTGATCAAGTCTTGTTTTATTTTTCCTTCCCTTTCTCTATGCTCCTCTGTTTTGTTTCTTAAATTCCACATATGAGTGAAATCATACAATAATTTTCTTTCTCTGATTACTTATTTCACTTAGATACCCTCTAGTTCCATCCACATTATTGCAAATGGCAAGATTTCTTCTAGTTTTTTTTTTGATGGCTGAGTAATATCCATTGTGTGTGTGTATATATATACACACATACGTACACACCATATCTTTATCCATTCGTCTGTCGGTAGACATCTGGACTCTTTCCACAGTTTGGCTGTTGTGGACATTGCTGTTATAAACATTAAGGTACACGTGCCCCTTCAGATCACTACATCTTGTATCTTTAGGGTAAATACCCAGTAGTGTGATTGCTGGGTCATACGGTAGCTCTATTTTCAAATTTTGAGGAACCTCCATACTGTTTTCCAGAGTGGCTGCACCAGCTTGCATTCCCACCAACAATGTAGGAGGGTTCCCCTTTCTCTGCATCCTTGCCAACACCTGTCATTTCTTGACTGGTTCATTTTAGCCATTCTGACTGATGTGAGGTGGTATCTCGCTGTGGTTTTGATTTGTATTTCCCTGATATCGAGTGATGTTGAGCATTTTTTCATGTGTCTTTTGGCCTTTATATGTCTTCTTTGGAGAAGTGTCTGTTCATGTCATCTGCTCATTTCTTGACTGGGTTATTCTTCAGGTGTTGAGTTTGATAAGTTCTTTATAGATTTTGGATATCCATCTTCATCTGATAAAACATTTGCAAAAATCTTCTCCCATTCTGTAGGTTGTCTTTTAGTTTTGGTGGCTGTTTCCTTTGCTGTACTTTCTATTTCCTGGGGACTGATATTGTATTCCATAAATATACCACAGTTCATTGATCATTCTTTTTTTTTTTTTTTTAAATATTTTATTTATTTATTTGACAGAGAGAGAGAGATCACAAGTAGGCGGAGAGGCAGGCAGAGAGAGAGAGGAAGGGAAGCAGGCTCCCTGCTGAACAGAAAGCCCAATGTGGGGCTCGATCCCAGGAACCTGAGATCATGACCTGAACCGAAGGCAGAGGCTTAACCCACTGAGCCACCCAGGCGCCCCCTCATTGATCATTCTTTGATGGATGAACACCTTTGCTCTTTGCAGGTTTGACTTTAATAAATGAAGTTATTATGAGCATTCCTGAACAAGTCCTTTTGTAAATGTAGGCTTTCATTTCCATTAGGTCAATATTGAAGAGTGGAATTTAAGTCATAGTAGGTACATATTCAGTTTTACAAGAAATTACAGGTCTTTGTCCAAAGCAGTTGCAGCATTTTACATCCCTACATACAGCATATGATAGTTTTGGTTATTCTATATCCTCAACATTTGGTATTGTCAGTCTTTTGAATTTTAGCCACTGTGTTGGGTTTTTAGTGGTACTTCCTTATCTAATATGTGTTTTTCTTGATGATTCATTTCTGGAAACCTTCTTTATGTGCTTACTAGACATTCATATATCTTCCTGCATAAAATGTCCATTAAATTATTTTCTCATCTCTATGTTGGGTTGTTTATGCTTCTATTTTTGAGGTTTACTATATTACTATATATATATATATACACACACATATATATATACATATACATATATATGCCTTACATCTTTGTTCTTCTTTTACAGTATTGGCTTAGATATCTTAGTTGTTATGGAATTTTATATACATTTTAGAATTAGCTTGCCAGTTTCTAAAAATAATCAGCTTAGTGGGGCTTTGATTGGGAATATATTAAATCTAAGCCTCAATTTGGGAAGATTTGAGTATCATCAATAATGAGCATAATTCATAAGCACAATTTATAAACATATATACCTTCTCTATTTTGATAGATCTTCTTTAGTATTTATCAGCAATATTTGGTAGTTTTTATGTAAAATTCTTATATGCTTCTTGTTTCATATTACTAAGAATTTTAAGTATTTTTAATACTTCAGGTGAAATTTTGATTTTTTTATCTCCTAATTGCTTACTGCTAACATAAAAAACTATAATTATAGTATTATCCTGATACCAAAATCAAACAAATACAAGAAAGCTACAGACCAATATTCTTTAGGAATAAAACAACATGTGAAGAGAATTATACACCATGGCCAAGTGGGATTTATCTCAGGAATGCAAGGCTAGTACAATATTCAAAAGTTAATCAATTTAAGATGCCATATTAATAGAAAAAAAGGGCAAAAACCATGTGATCATCTCAGTAGACCCAGAAAGAACATTTGACCAATACCTTTCATAATAAAACTATTCAACAAACTAGAAATATAAAGAAAATTTCTCAACCTGATAAAGGATATCTATGAAAAACCTACAACTAACGTCATACTTATTGGTAAAAGACTGAAAATGTTTCTCACCAAAGATGAGGAATAAGACAAGGATATCTTCTCTTGCCACCTCTATTCAATAATATACTGGGGGTTTTAGCCAAGGCAGGAAAGAAAAGAAATGAAGGGCATCTGAATTGGAAAGGGACAAATAAAACAAACTCTGAATACAGATGGCACAGTCTTATATAGACAAAATCCTAAGGAATTCACATACACACAAAACCACTGGGGCTAATGAATGAGTTCAGAAAGGCTGCAGGATAGATCAGTGTATTACAACCAGTTATATTTCTATACACCAGCAATGAGCAATCTAAAAATGAAATTAAGAAAACAGTTCCATTTAAAATAGCATCAAAAATTTTTTTTAATGCTTAGGAATAAGTATAGCAAAAGAAGCATGATATGTGGACAGTGAACACTAAAAAAGCAATGTCAAAAAAAAAAAAAATGACCTAAGTAGAGAGACACCACATGTTCTTGAAGACTAATGTTGTTGAGATAGCAATCTACGAATGTATGAATATAACACAAAATATCATCATTAGTTTTTAAGAAAACATAAATGAAAATCACAGTAAAATACCTCTTCATACCCACTTGGATTACTATAAAAAAAAAACCAAACCACTGATGATAATAAGTGTTGGTGAGGAGGTAGAGATTTTGAACCATTATTCCTTTTGGTGGGAACGTGAAATACTGCAACCACTTTGGAACAGAGTTTGGCATTTCCTCAAAAAGTTATTCATAGAATTACCATTTGACCTTGAAATTGTACTCTCAGGTATAAAACCAAGAGAACTGAGAATATATGTTCACACTGGGACACCTGGGTGGTCCAGTCGGTTAAGCATCTGCCTTCAGCTCAGGTCATGATCCCAGAGTTCTGGGATCAAGTCCGTCTTCTGGCTCTTTGCTTAGCAGGGAGCCTGCTTCTCCTTCTGCCTGCCACTCTCCCTCCTTATACTCTCTCTCCTTCACCCTCTCTCTGGCAAATAAATAAAATCTTTAAAAATACATATCTATATATATACATTCACACGAAAAACTCATATACAAATGTTCATCACCATATTATTCCTAATAGCCGAAAGTATTGAAAACCCAAACAGCTAATGAACAGATAAACAAAATGTGGCATATACACACAACAGATTATTATTCAGCCAAAAAAGGGAATGAGATATGGATAAATGCTACAATGTGGATGAAACTTGTAAACAGAATGCCAAGGGAAAGAAGTCAGACAAAAAAGACATCACGTTGTCTTATCCCATTTAGGTGGAGTGTTCAGACAAGGCAACCCCATGAAGACAGAAAGTAGACTAGTGGTTACCAGGGACTTGGGGGAATGGGGAGTGAGTGCTCATGGTACAGGTTTCCTTCTCAGATGATAAAATATTCTGAAATTAGATAAGGATAATAGGTGCACAATCTTGTAAATATATGCAGAACCATTGAACTATATACTTAAAAAGGATGAAATATATGGTATGTGAATTATATCTCAGTATAAAGATAAAACTGTACTGATTTTATAAGCTTATTTACCAGCTATAATTATTGTTTGGTAGATTTCATAGGATTTTAAAATATAAACTATGCACATAGGGACAGTTTTGTTTCTTTCCAATGTTTATCTTCTATTTCTTTTTCTTACTTTATTGTAGTGGTTCAAACCTTCTGGGAAGGAAGTGGTGAGATTGGGTATCCTTGCCTTGCTTCTGATTTCCTGAGGACTCTTCTATTGAATTAAAAATTGAATAAGATTTTAGCTGTAGGATTTTCAGAGATGCTTTTTATCAAATTGGAAAAGTTCTTTTCCATTTCTAGTTGGTTATTGTTTTATCATAAATGGATGTTTAATTTTCTCAAAGTTTTCTTCTTTATCCATTCAGTGCCTCATAAGTTTTTCTCTTTTATTCTTGAATCTTTCACTTATCTTGTACCTGATTATCAATGAAATTGACACTGGGATAGACAATTAAGTACAGGATCCCACAGGAGATTTTCAGGGCTCAGGCTGCATGTGGCAATCCACATTCCTTTGTCTATAACTAGTTACCTTTACACCTAAATGCAAGGGCTAGTGGGAATTATAGTCTTCCTATGTGCCTAGAAGAACCATGAAATGATTTGGTGAAAACAGAACAATTACAGTGATGATGATTAAAGAAAAAAAATAAAGCTATACATTTCTGTAGCACTATATACTATCTAATTCAAAAGTTCTTTCCATTTTCTATGATTTGTATTAGAATTCAGCATGTATCTATCATGATAGGCTGTTGCTCCTATCTGTTCTTTATTCTTCATACATTTCTGGCCTTTTCATCCAGTCCCAAGGTTTTCCATCTTCCTTTTTGGGCCGAAGACCCTGAAATTCACTTCTACAGCTTAGACAACTCTCCTGAAATCCGAACCTCATTCCAGCAAGCCTTTGAAGCATGTCCACATGGATATTCCACTTAAAAGTCCCCAGACTGTGTTATTTCCTTCCCGAACCCTTTCTTCCCTGTGTCTTGTCTAACGCAGATAAAAGCACATTGGGCACCCCATTATTTAATCCACATTCGTCTCTGACTTATCTCTCTCACTTTCCACATCTAATCACTTCAATGCATTAATCTTCTAAAGTCTCTCTCAGGTTGATTCTTTCTTCTGTATTTCCATAGCTATGGCAGGTCCTTACCCTCCATGTGGAGAATCACAGCATCCTGCCTTACAGCTCAGCCCCTTTGAGCCATCTCTCACTCATTTTAGGGTAACATTTCTAAAAATACAAATATAATTATGGTACCTTTATACATTAAATAATCTAATGACCTTCTCTTACAGTATCTGTTTTCAGGCTTTTTCTTCTTATTTTAAAGTAGTAGAAATCTGTTTTCAGGTTAAAATCCTGGAGTTGAACAAAACAGTAAATAGATGGTAAGAGCCAGTTTTCTCCCTGCTATGGCATTTGCAGATAAGCAAGGAGGGGAGGCTAGAATGAAAAACTTAGTGCTGGGTTAGAGTTGGACATGTCACGTAGGAACATGTAACCTAATATATATATACCGACAGACAGGTATAGGAACAATTGTGGTTATGTGTGTATACCTGGCTTGAATATATCTGTACCTTCCCTAGCTCTTCCTGCTGACAGGCCCTGGGGGCAGTGCTACCCCCATAGCAGCTTAAACACCAGTGCCCAAATACTAGTTTCTAAACATCATGCCCCAATAAAAGGAACTAGGAATATTTGGAGAAATGGCTGGTTCTAGGGCTGAGGATGAAAAAATACAATGTAAACTTGGAGCATTATTCCCCATAGCAATAAGGCACTCAAGAACCAGAAGAATGGGGGCATGTCAAAAGGGACATAAGAGCCAACCTAAAAAAGTTCCCAGTGACCAAGGCTCGAATAATTTGAGAACAAAATAGATAACATGGTATTGGATTACAGTTGAAAGTATAAGATGAATATATATGAGTTCATCCATATAAATAAATGATTGAATAAATTAATAACTGGAATGGAGGGGACAAATCTTCCTTATAATATAATTCCACCTAGCAAAGGCAGCTATGGCTTCCTCCAGCAAGTAAAGTTTACTTTCATCCTCCAGTGGGAATTGAACTTAATGACCGACTCCCAATAAGAGAATTTGTGAAGAAGAGAAAGAGTAACTTTCCAGAGGAGAATCCTGGTAAACATTAGTGATCAAAGTTATCATCACACGTGGTAAGTCTTGTTGATATCATACAGCTCCTGCTGTGACCTGATGAAAAAAATGTACCTTATCTCTGCAGTATTCCTCCCCAAACCCATAACTGTAGTCTGGTCATATGGAAAACAGTAGACAAAACCAAAGTGAAGGACTTCCTCTAAAAAACTGGCTAATATTTCTCAAAACTGTCAGGGTCATGGGTAACAAGGAAAAACCGAGAACCTGTTACAATGACACGCAATGTGGTATCTTGGACTGGATGCTGGAACAGAGAAAGTACATTTGCAGAAATACTGGTGGGATAGGAACGAAGGCTGGAGTTTAGCTAATAGCAGTACTGGTATTGGTTTTTTGGTTATGACAAATGTGCCACAGTAATATAAAAGGTTAATGTTAGGGGAAACTCAGTGAAGCATTTATGGGAACTCTCTGTACTATCTTGGCAACTTTTCTATAAAACTAGTTCAAATTTTAAGAGCTATTTAAAAAATTAAGAAGGCCCAGTATAAGAGAGATACTCGCCAAGCTGCTGTGCTTCAGGTAGAGTTGCAGGATCCAGAGTCCTGACTCCCTGGCCTCCCCCTCCCTCCACTCCATCCTCATCCCACCTCCCTCCCTCCCTAGGGCTCCAGGGTTATCTGGCCCGGATTTTGCAAACAACCACTTTAGAATTAAACCCAAACTCCTTGACATGCCTTCCAGTGCCCTTCATATCCTCGCCTTTGCCTCCCTCTCCCTTCATCATCTGTTGATCTCCTGCCTCCTGTATTTATTTCCATCATATATTCTGAAGGCAATTTCTTTCCTTCAAGCAGACCATGACCTTTGTGTTGATTTTGCCCATGCTGTTCTTTTAGCTTAGAAGATTTTTCTCAAGTTTGTTCAGCCTCAAAAACTCTCCATTTTATGCCTAGATCATCTGAGAATTCAGCTCAACAGTCTCCTCTCCAAAGTCTCTAAGGGGAGGAAGGTGCTCTGGCAGTATTTCCATGATAAACGGGTCATCACTCTTCGCTGTTTGTATGCAGGCAGCCTTCCTTGGGGGTGGCAAGCCCCCTAAGAAATGTCATTCATCTCTTTGTGCCAAATATCAAGAAATACCTAGGACAGAGCAGGTATTAAGTACATGTCAAGTAAATGGATAAATGGCTGGGTGGGTGAATGGACAGTAGCAAGGTTACTAAAACTAAGTTATGTCCTTTTTTTGTGGCGTTTATATTTATTTGAATCTGGCTGTTCTAAAGCTACAAACTCAACATTCTAGTAGGCGAATTATTTGCAGTTTGCTAGGATAAAAAGAAAAACATTGGGTCTTGGGGGATAAATACTAGACTTAATTCCACCAGTATGTCTAGAAAACGTACTGAAGGGGTTTGGATTTTACCCCTTTAAATAACAAAAAGTCTACATGGTGCATACTTTACAGTCCATTAGATGGGGGCTGTAATGTTGCTTTTACAGTCCGCTGGTGTTTGGAGGACTTGTCAGTAAAGCTGGTGGCTGCATTCATCTTCATTAGCCGTTTCAAAGTGATGCTTTTTGATGCAGGTGGGCCAACTCTTCTCAGGCACTTTAATTTGCCAATTATTGTACCCACGGATAAGAACAGATAGTGATTAGTCTCACATTTTGCTCACCGGGCAGCTTAATGTTCCTGTCACCTTACATTGAGTTTTAAATGTGCAAAGTGCAAAAAGTGTCAAATGCTTTTCTCCAACTTGGGGGTGGGAGGGTGGTCACACCTACTTACTTGCATTGCTTCTGGATACAGAAACTAAAGGGCCTGATTGATTAATAAAAGAACAAGAGAGTATGGCAGAAGTCAATCAAGGAAGAGGGTGCATGTGCACGTGTGTATATAAAGGCTTTGGTGTATCTACTTTCTTTCACAGAAGCACTGTATGCTAGCTTAGAGAATCCAAGTGCTAGTTGATGGCTTAGATTACTACCATTTAAGGAAAGAGAGCATGGTAGGATCTCTACAAAATAACTTTGCACCTTAATAATTTCCTTCTTTGGATATTCTTAGGCAACACAGGTGACCCAAAACACAGAATGAGATGCATCAGTTTTTCACATAATATTCACTGCCTTATACTTTGGACAGTTTTACCCGAGCTGTGTTTCACTAGTGCCTTCTTTTAAAAAAGAAAAAAAAAAAAATTGCCATAGAAAGGAAAGTTCCCTTTGGAAAAAACCACCCCTCCCCCCGGGCAGTTTTGTTTGCTGTTCTTTTGCTTAATTATCTGGGAGTAAAGTTGACTCATTTATGGGAACTAAAACGAGCGCCCCTATTAGCAGAGAAGATTATTTAAAAGTGTAAGAAGGCATAGGAAAAGGTCAGGCACATAGCATCCCAGACATAAACTTTAGTTGCTACCCTCTTGAAGGATGTTTGCATATAATGTTGTTCACACCACTGATAACAGAAAATGTATTTAATAACTACTCAGAATTAATATGCTGTAGTATGCATGGCTGCCTAATTTAATTTATCTCTGATTAAGCCTATTATGTTTGAGATCACTTTACAGAAGAGATTTTTTTTGCCAGCTGTAAGCTTATTTGAATTGTAATATAAGTTAATAATGTGTGAAATAACCAGTGGTGCCTACTTCTAAATGTTAATTTTGCCCACTGACTTCCTGAGATGATGCATACCCAGATCATTCATTGACATTTAGTTCATATCTTGCATGAAGACCAGATATTGGAATAAATAGGAAAATTAACTCTTTTAGGAGGCAAAGACAAATGGAATAGTAGTGCTTTAATTCTGAAATCAGAGAAAAGGCCATTGCATTATAAAAGTAATTGAAAATCAATGCTTGATAATCACATAACATGACAACTAATGAGTAACTTTTGCACAAGTTCTATTGTAACTGTAGTCCTTCAACATTAAATCACCACTTGATTGGATAGGGTGGAACCTCAAGAGTTTGGCCACGACTGCTGGAGCATTTGACTTGATGTCTGGGTGATGAGGTCTCTTTAGTGGGTCTAGCACAAGAGAGGAAAGGGACTTCTGTCACTGCCGTTCAGTGGCTTGGTCTCCAAGCTTGACTTTATGGCTTGGTCCCCAACCTTGACTTTATGCCTGTCTTAAACCAGATGAAAGATAAATCTTTCGTCTACCAGTCCAGTTCTCATTTTCAGTGTCATGGGTGATCATCATCAAAAAAATGATTAGGTGATTATGACCCCCTTGCTCAGCAGTTGGCCTTATACTGAGCTACATGCCTCCCTAGATATGGTTTGCATTGTGTAGAATGAATATAAATATATATATTTACATTATTTTATTTTTTTTATGATTTTATTTATTTATTTGACATACAGAGATCACAAGTAGGCAGAGAGACAGGCAGAGAGAGAGGGGAAAGCAGGCTCCCTGCTGAGCAGAGAGACCGATGTGGGGCTCGATCCCAGGACCCTGGGATCATGACCTGAGCTGAAGGCAGAGACTTTAACCCACTGAGCCACCCAGGCACCACTATTATATTTATATTTGCTTCTTACCTACCCCAAAAGTGTCTTTCTCCGTCCTGGGTTTGCCTTTCCTGGTTCTAATTGAAATTCCACCCAGTCTTCAAGGCCTTGTGTAAACCCTACCTACCACCCTGTGCAGATTTCCCAACCGTCTCTGGGCATAGCCATTTCCACTTTGATCTCCTCTTGCGGTTGGTGACTCCATTGTTTAGTCACCTTTCATGTGTTACATGGTGAGCTCCCTGAAGGCAGCTTGAGTTTTGAGTTTTAAACCTTTGTGGCTCCACAGTGCCCGGTACACACACACAAAGGCAATAGATGGTGGTGTTTGATGGTCAGAATGAAAACATGAAAAGACAGACACATATATCCTGATCCTTAGGTAAATAAATGTACAGTCAGTTTGTGGGTTCTCATGTGTTTAAAATGTGAGATGGAAACTTACATGTAATATTTAAAAAGTCAGTGCCCATAAAGTAGATTTCTCCTGGCTTTGAGTGGCTCTTATTAGATCTATAGTTTGAATCCCAGAATGTATGCAAAGTAGTGTTTTTTAGCCCATGGTGACCTTAGAATAAACTGGGGAATTTCAAATATATATTCTAATGATTGGGACTCACCTTCAGACCAAATCATGGAATAGCATCATTTTAAAAAACTTAACCAGATGATCTAGAAAGGAGCCAGAATTGAGAATCACCGGTGTAAAGGAAACTTAAAGGTCATTAAATTCATTCATCCATCTGGTGTCTGATTGCTTTCTACAGCTGTTTGGCAATGAAAGAAGAGAACTTCTAATAGGGAGATTAAAATTACAACTTTCTGGTGCAAGAGTCCAGTCCTCTCACTCAGGCAACAAACCAAGGTGACCCACTGTCACTATTTGCCAGAGACTATCTCAGTTTTAGCCCGGAAGGCCCAACACATGGGACACCTATCAGTCCTGGATAAACTAGGATGATTGGGCTACCCTACTACGAAAACACTTATTCTTTGGATTCTACAATGTTGTTTTTTTGATAAATTTCCTTTTAAGGAGGAGGAAAAGTATGCTTTTGAGGCAGAGTATTTAATGAAAAGATAGAAATAATTAGAACACTTTAAAACCTTAGCAGCCTTGAGGGGAAAGAGACACATCAAGAGAAAAAAGGGAAAATATAGCAACAGGTTGTGTTGGAATTCCTGCAATTAAGATGAAGGAGGGGGGTTTATTTCATGTAATTAATTAAAGAACATCAACATATTCATTCACTTTTATCTCTGCTATGTAGATAAATTAAGAATGATTTTGTAATGTAAGAAGGCATTAAATGAAAATCCCAAATTTGTAAATATAATCAACTTAGCTATAAGCTCCTTGAGGATAGTTATTTTTACCAGTAAGAAAACAAAGACTTATTGAAGGCTACATGGAAAGTTCCTGACACAGCTTCTGGCTCTTGGATACTCTTTTGGTAGGTTCTTTGGCCTCTTTCCTGCTGTATATCCTTTTATTGCCAGCAACATACAGCACAGCCCTTTCCTTTCAGATCAAAGTAAATGCTGGTAGGTTGATCGGAGAAGTGAAATTGTTTTAGTTGACAAATCGTTTTAGCAGTTTAACTTGTAATTGTAGCATTAAGAATTATGCCCATGAAATGCCCATTTGAGTCTTCTTCTGTTTTCACGGTGTAGTCCAGTAGCCTCAGGATTAATTTATCCCGCAGAGATTTTTCATCCAGGTCCTGTTGATCACTGAGCAGCAAGTCCGATCACTACCCTGCTGATTCATTTCATTCACTGATTGCCAAAGTTGCCAGATGTGTCCTAGTAATCTGACTCTCTTCTTCACCAAATCAAATCTACCAAATTGGCAGCAGTTCATTCAATGTGTTGGTGATCAGAGATACTGATGGTACCATGCGGAGGAGATGTTAACCTATACTTAGAAATTTCCTTGAAATCATGATAGACTTTCTCCCTTGAGTGTTATAAGCTGCTATAGGAGAAATCAATAAATAAAACCTCTGACACATTATATTTTCCTTATCTAGACCATTTAGCTGAGGCCATAAGACTCAGAGAAACATTATAGAATGAGAAGCTGCAGGTCAACTCAACATCCTTTCCACAATATGTTAATAAGTAGTACCTGAAAAAAAAAAAAAAAAGTGGGGATGATTTGTAAGCAAATAAGTTTGTGATATGCCAGGTCAAACAAATCTAAACCAGTCCCTGGAATGGGGGAAATGAACACATATTCCCAAAATTACCTAACTGTAGAACTCTTTCTCATTAATATCTGAAGGAGCTTCATCTAGCCTCCCAATTTTGCTGTTAAATAGTGTCCCCAAAAGGTTAAGAAACTGATCCAGAGTCAAATATTATCTTTAATTTTTTTCCACAGTCCCTGCCCCCCCATATTGCTTTCCCTAATTGCCTATGGAAATTATCCCCATCACTCCTAAGTAACTCACATGTTCCTTCTAATGGACCAGCTTACTAGTGATGTGATGCTTAAGAACAGAAGTAAAAACTGTTCACTTAGAAAAGATGTACTTCTAGAGAGTTAAATGTTTCTTCTTATGCTCTGATTTTAAAGGCTTTTACTTATTGGGCATGTAGAATATGTCAGGCTCTTTATATGTATTATGTGATTTGATCCTCATAAAAACCTGCAAAATAGATAATATTATGTCCGTTTTCCTGTTAAGGAGATTGTGAGCTTTCTGAAGATCATACATTCAGTAAGTTGGAAGAGTTAGGATTTAAAACAAGGTCGGTCTGACTGCAAAGTCTTTCATCTTATCAAGCGCAAAAATATGATCACAGCTGCTTTAGAAGCATTGTTGTTGACAACATACTTACTTTTTAAAAAAGTTATTGGCCCGTAATTTAGTTATGGCATAGTATAGGGAGAATTATATAATTTCAGGTAGATAAATTTGTAAGAAATATACTCAGGAAAAATAAAAACATATTAAAAGGATAACCAGTAATCTGACCTAAATTCATTTTGGGAATGAGGTAAGGAATATATACAATATACATTAGTGCATACATACATGCCTGCATTCTGAAACCAAACATAGATAGCTTTTGGGGCCATAAAAGGACAGGAACAGGGGCACCTGGGTGGCTCAGTGGGTTAAGACCTCTGTCTTCGGCTCAGGTCATGATCCCAGTGTCCTGGGATCGAGCCCCGCATCAGGCTCTCTGCTCAGCGGGGAGCCTGTTTCCCCCACCTCTCTCTGCCTGCCTCTCTGCCTGCTTGTGATCTCTCTCTGTCAAATAAACAAATAAAATCTTAAAAAAAAAAAAAAAAGGACAGGAACATAACTGGAAGATAATCTGAGCATGTAATTGTGACGCTTTCTTATCTGGATTGTTTTTGATGGATAATGGTGTTTTTTTTATGAATTTTGGGTTCATGTTCCTGAATGAATGAATGAATGAATGAATGAATGGAGTTTCTCCCTAAACACTTAGTGATTTCATTACTTGAATGCCTTCCATGTGAGTGAGCATTGTTTAGAGTTATCTTAAAGTCAGATGACTTTCTGCCGTCTTTTCTCTTGTTTAATCAACTTACACAGCTTTTCTTAAAATAGTTATTTGGGCCAGTCATTTCAGGATTTTTAAAAATCCTTTTCTTGATGTCTGTTTCTTTTATTTCCTTACCCACTCTGTCCCCCCAGCTCACCTTCTCAACCCTCCCTTCCTCCCTCCCTCCCTTCTTTCCTTCCTTCCCCTGTAGTAAGAAATTAATGTGGCATCTACCTCAAGTTGAATATGGGTCCAAACTTCTGGAGTCAAGATAACAATGAGACACTATAAAGCTAAATTCTTAGAGGAGTTCAACTTACTTTGCATAACACTCCCTTGAAAATAATGGATAATTAAAATGATTTGGGCAACATCCTCCCTGAAAATAGGTTTCAAGTAGTTAGTCATTGATTTGGGGTAACCTGAAATTATCTGGATAAATAAACTAGACCAGAATAGAATACATAATAAGTACATAAAACCCAGGAAAAATTTATAAGACTGGAAACCTGTGTTCTGTCAGATTGAAGACAATGCATTCATATCTTCTTATCCCAAAATCTCCCTGAAATCGTAGTAAAGGGTCAAAAAAGCGACAAAAAGATAAAAAGAGAATGAGAGCAAGAAAGACCAAGCCAAGAAGGAGATGCTGCCAAGTAGGAGATGTCAGCAGATTTGGGGAAGATGTCACCATGATGGAGGAGGAGGAGCTGAGCTAGCCTGGGAAAAGCCTGCAAATTCATTCTGCAGGACCCTGGGAGGCTTGGAAGGGTGTGAGCATTAGTCCTCTCCCTGCATCACACCATCCCTACCAGTTCTCCATCCGTGCTGGATGCTTGAGGCACAGTCTCCAGCTAAAGTGACTCAGAGATGCTCTGGACTCATGGAAATGCAGCCCAGACTGGAGAGGTAAAGTCAGGAGAATTAAACTCCACAGGGAACAAGTTTGACCCTCCTGGACTATTTCCTAGCAGAGCTCCAGAGCACCTAGTGCTGGGGACCGGCTCTTTAAATAAGAGTTTAAAGGATGCTCATCTAGAGAAACTGAACAACTCAAAGAAATGACCTGACTGGTGTTTGGAATTCCCATCAAAATGACTGGATTCCCCACCCAGTTACCCCACAAAGATGCTTGCCAGGTAATAAAAATGCCCTGCACCCACGCAGGGCTTCCACTTAGTCTTGTAAAGACTCACTCTTCCAAAGTGTGTGTGTGTGTGTGTGTGTGTCTGAAATATAAATGATTAGTGAGAGAGTCATCACCAGTGAGTATAAGCCCCAACATAAAATACAGAATAAAATATAGAGATCAAAACAGAGAAGTTGGGGAGTTTGCTCAGTGAAAATATAGAAAACTCAGAAGTAGAAGAAAAACTTTTAAGAACCTAAATATCTTCAGAAAGATTAGAGGACAGTATTAGATCTACAAAATAAAAAGGGCATCCTATTTAAAAAAAAAAAGGATAATCTGAAGATAAGAGCTCCTGGAAATTAAACTTACAGTAAAAAAAAAAAAAATCCAGAGGTATAGAAGATAAAGTCAAGTAAACTTTCTAGAAAGTAGATTAACAGGGCAAAGATGGACAATGAGGGAAGAAGGAAAAGAAGGTAAGAAATGCAGTGGATGAGTCCATGAGTTTCAGCATTTTATGATAGGAGTTTCAGAAACAGAAAACGGGAAAAAATGGTGAGGAGACAAGTATCAAAAGATAATACAAGAGAAATTTCAAAATGAAACAATAGGCATATCCACATTTGAAGGGTCCAGAACAATGGATAAGAAAATATCCTCACTGAGATCCTTTAATATGAGGTTTCAGAATACCAGGGATTACAAAGAAGATTCTAAAACCTTCCAGAAAAATAGGTCATATATAAACGATCAGGAATTCCAATGACACCAGGCTCCTCATGTGCCCAAAGACAGTTCAGCCCTCACAATGCTTAGGCGGATGACTTTTTACTTAGGATTCAATGACAAGATTAAGTATAGCAAGTGTTGAGTGTAGAATTAAGACGTTTTCAGACGCTCAAGGAAGGTCTCAACAAATTTACCTCCCATGTACCTTTTCTCAGGAAGCTACTAGAGAATGTGCTCTACAAAAATGAGGATGTAAACCAAGAAAGAGGAAGCCATGGGATCCAGGAAACGGGGGACCCAACACAGGCGAGAGGCGCAGGGATTTCGCAAGATGGTGTTAAAAAGAAGCCCCAGGACAACAGGTGGGCAGCTGGCCTGGGAAACCACTAGACCAGACCACTCAGTGGGAGGATCCTCGAGGGAAGACTAGATGTGACAGATTAACCGTTGATAATGGAAACATCATGGTGTTGATCACGGAAAGAAAAAATGGTTTTAATAGGGCTTTTGTAGTTAAAAAGTTTAAACTTTAAAAAAAGTGCAGGAGCAATAAGTAATAGACAAAAAGGCAGGGGGAGCCACCAGAAAAACTAAATATTGCACAAGCTAGGAAGTGTTTTCTTACAGTATGTGGCTCGATAGTAAACAATTATTATACAGTCATAACAATCTAAACACAGAGTTTTGATTCAACCCCAAATCGCTACTTTAATGTACTGGGGAGATGCGGGAGGAAGCTTGCTGGGAGGTGGTGATGGTACAGGGCTGCTAAGTTTTTCTTTGTCTACTAGGGAGACAGAAGGTAATCTCTAAAAACGGTAACTTGAGAAATATCAGCATGTACACATTACTTAAATTAAATTTGGAAGTTGAAAGTAGTTTTCTCTTCCACGGCAGGATTCATCCTCTTTGTGGGGAGAGATGGGGTTGGTTACCGGTTAGTCTCTCTCCTCTGGATAACACATAGATTTACCAAACTGAGAGTAACTAACTGGGTGGGGCCAAAGACTTACCTGTGTAGCGAGCTCACTCTGGCAAATAACTCTCCTTCATAATAAAGCAAGCCAAAAACGCGGTCTCCTCCAAGGAACAGGAAGGGGTGGGGGTGGGGGACAGGTGATAGAGGGGATGGTTGTTTTTAACTATAGGCCTTATAGCTTTTTTTTTTTTTTTTTAGCTTTTTTAAACTATAGGCATATCTTATTTTAAGAAGTATGAAGTGGGTTTTTAAAATTACTGGAATTAGAAGTAGTGGTTGTAAAACCAAAGTGTACAACCCACCCCCACTCCTGTATACCACAAAAAAACAAAAACAGAGGAAGAAGCTGATGGTGCTTTTTGGGATCTCTTTTGGAACTAATGTATTTATCCCACATCTAATAACGAAGTCGGGGCCCTAGGACCCTCTGCTGGTCTCACCCCAGCCAGCGTTGCCTGCCATCCACAAGCACACCCCACATTCAGCACTGAAGCTCTACAGGGTCACTGCGTGGTCCCTTGCAGCATCCGTTCTTCCCCTCAGCTGGGCCTGTGCTCCCCTTCCGCTCACACGTATTCACACACACTCACCCAGTCCCAGAGTCTCCCTGTTCCACTTTCCCCATTTTGTATCTCACCTCAGATTCCTCTCTGAAGGGTCTTCAAGAAGCCCTGGATCATAGTGTTCTCCCCTTTGTTTTAATCCTTGTTGTATTGCATTTGGCACCACTTACCACAGTCCTGCTATGTTGTGTTGTGTTGCTTTGTTTTGTTTTTTACTTGTCCTGTCTTTGCTGAAAGCTAGAAGGTGACAAGGGCAGGAACCATGTTGCACTGGTATTTATTCCTCCTACAGAGCTTGGCTGAGTGCTGACATAATCCAGGTCCCGCCTCAGATAATAATTAAATGAATAAATTAATCTTTCATTAAATGTGGAATCTGTTCAGTCAGATGGCCCAGAGTTAAACATCTCTATCCACATTAATAAATATTACTGGACGGTAAGGATTTTGTTTGTTTTGTTTTAGGGAAGCTTACATGCTTTCTTCTAAAGGGGAAGATTGCCTTCAGAGCCCAGAGGGTTACCTGCTCCCTAAAATGTTTGCTCTACTTCATTTGTGGCGGATGTATAAAGCTTCTCACCTGGAGGGTCAAAGATTTCCTTTGACTCTGTAAGGATTCCAGGTAGCCTGGCATTGAGGAAAATTGCAAACAGGGTGTTGCCTTGGCTACCCCACCAACCCCAGCTAGAGGAGCTTCTAGACATCACCCTGTGTCTGATCCACAGTAGCATAGGCTAAGATGAGGCGGGAGAAGGGAGAACCTCTCCTGAGGCCAGAACACTAAAAAAGTCATTCCAGCAATACTCAAGGATAACACAAGCACCGGTTGGGGGGAGCAGCTGTGAGTGGCCCTGGGACTTATATCCAGAGCTTCTCACACCTGAGCACCTGAGGTCCCTTTCTAATTCATCAGGTTGGATGCCGCATTGCCCCAATCTTTTTATAACCACTAACTGATTATCTTAACAAATTACACAACAGGATTAATCTAGAACCTTCCTATGTGCAAAGAGTGGCATACTATGGACCCAGGAAAGAGAATGAGGTAGACCTGTTCAGTTCTGTTATGGGGAGAGCTTTAACACACACTGCCGAAGGGAAAGTCAGCATGGAACGGGAGGATTCCCTTCTTGTCTTTATGGCAATGTCGCTGTTTCAGTTTGCTCTTCCTTAACCACTGCTTTTACAATCACAATCATCCCCTCTCCTGCTTTTTCTCCATTAACTTTTATCCCTATTTGACATATCATGTATTTATTTTGTTTATGATCTATATATTCCTTACTGGAATGTAAGGTACAGTAGGGTTTCTGTGTGTTTTATTTACTGCCCCCCCCAGTGCCTTAAAATGACTGTATGAATGAATTTGTATGAAAAAGTGCATTATTTGCATAGAATATTATTCATCCAGAGTCTCTAGAAGGCCACAAACCTACCGACAGTTCTCTGTGAGCCGTAGAACTAAGGGCACGTGGGAGGAAGAGTAACTTCTGTTGCATATATCTTACCGCATACACGTATCACTTCTTAAAATAAAAACACTAGTTTAAGAGGGAGTCCCATTTGCAGTGTTTCTCGAAAGGCCATAAAAAAATAGAAGTTATTTAGTCAGCACCATTTACTTCTGGTCCCGAGATAATGAACACCATTTAGAATTTCCCTTCTTTTCAGAAGTCAAGTTATAAATGCCCCATGATTCAAGCCCATGGACTTTATACTTTATGAAGACTTTATCAGATCAGACTTTTTATTTTCCATCAAAGTGGTGCCATCTGTACTGATGTTGTAATGGGGCAAAAAAAAAAAAAAAGGTTTTTAGGTCAGATACATTTATAACTTCTTACTAAGTGACCCAAGCCACATGACTTAATCACCCGGAGCCTCAGTTCTCCTACCTCTAAAACGGGGATAATTTTTTCTAGGAGCAGAGGGTGTTGTCAAAGTGAGACAGGATGAAGTCTGAATATTCAGTGCCCGGCGGGAGATGGTTCACAGCAGGGCTCAGTAAATGTGAAGTCCTCCCCTTTTCTCTGCAGAAGGTGAGCTAGAGAGCAGACTTGTAGGGATATTCTTCTCTCTAGGTTCTCTCTGGTGGTTCCAGCGACACCAGGGAGTTTATAGGAAATGCAGAGTCTCAAACCCCACCTGATCGAATGAATCCGCATGTAGTTTAACAAAATACCTGGTGATTTCTCTGCACCATGGAGTCTGAGAAACTCTGTTCTTATGCTTCTTAGGCAGTGTTTCTGACAGGGTTGCATTAACTGTGTTTTTTATTTTCTGTATTTCATGATACTTGGACATCCTAGGGCCTCGCAGATCCTGGGGAAGGTTCTGTCCTTGCAGGGTTAGCTAATTCCTAGAGATCTGAAACAATTGGCCTAGGAACACTCTTTGGATGTGCAGATCAAGCCATCCTGAGACTTTGCCCCAACCTGCCTCCTTTTCTCAGGCTCTTGCAGTCCAGAATATTATCCCCCGCCGCCGCCCCCCCCCCCCCCGCCCAAATTACCTCAAGGCCAGATACTGGACAGTTGGGAGCCAGTCGTAAAGGGCAGAACCCACTGAAATTTGACCAACTAGCCAACCCTAAACCTCTTATCTTGCCTTGCTTTGCCTTTCCTGCAGAAACCACAAACAAGTTTGTTGCACAAGTTCCCCCCTTATTCCCTCTGATTCCAGCTGACCCTGGTGCCTCCAGACCCTCTTGGCACTGCATGGCCCCCTCCTCTTGGGAACTGCATAGAGCAATGGGTAAACATCTCCTAAAATTCTGGCCTTACCTGATACAACCAAAATCCAGGGGCGTTTTCAAACAAGGCTGCCCTCTTTAAATGTGTTTCCTAGTTTAGTGCCACCGGCCACCATTGCCCCCCCTTCACCTTGCCCACTGTAGTTTCATGGGAAGAGTGTGAGGGTGCCCAGCAGAGCCAGTATGGTGGGGGGAGAGCTGACCAACAGACAG
This sequence comes from Meles meles, assembly GCF_922984935.1. Lineage (NCBI taxonomy): Eukaryota > Metazoa > Chordata > Mammalia > Carnivora > Mustelidae > Meles > Meles meles. The sequence continues at coordinate 30,241,784 of NC_060079.1, forward strand.
AAACACCAGAAGATGCTTGAGCCACCTCATGAGCCTGAAATTACTTTTAAATAGAGATGATCAGGAATAACCATGAACAAAGTTGTAAATCTGCTTAAGGTAGCACGACTATGCCAAATGCCAGTAATGCTCCTTAAGCATCCGCTTTGAGCATTTCCGAAACTGCTATCACAAATGATTAAGACCTCTGAGATAATGGAACCGTTTGAATTGAAACACACAAACTTATTTACAGAATGTCAGGGAAACAAATGAAAACCTGCCATCCACATCCATTCATTTTTCCCTGTGGCTTCGTAATGTGGTATATGTGTTTATGTTGAAATAACTCCTGTCGGGGAACAGCCCTTCTGTAACCCAGCCGCCAGCCTGCCGCCTTTGCATGTGCCTCTTGTCTCTCCTGTTTGGAAAAAAATCTTGGTATATGCAAGTGAGCAACCTGAACCCAAAGTGAATTAAGGCAGATAGTCAAATAACATAGAAGGGACTTTTCTCCCTCGGACTAAAAAAAAACTTGAATGAGTGTTTATTTCAGAAATATCCCACATTTTTTAGATAAGATGATGAGAACACAAGATAGCAATTTTATAGTAACTTTTCCCTTATAAAAGTTTTTATTACAGTTTAATTAAGAAATTAGAATTTGATTAGCAGCATTTAATTAGAAATATTAGACAAGGAGATTTTTTTCCATTGTCTTATGACTATCAGTTTTGTTTCCTTGAGACATAAACCCTTCTCACCAGAAAGGTAATTTTGTGAGATGATTACCACAATAAAGTTGTGGTATCTATCACCACTGTATGTACACGTTAAATTTATATAATTGTTCCTGCCAGTTCTACCTCAATAAAGCTGGGGAAAAAATAAGCCTATCGGTTATGACCATAAAAAGAGACTTGGGCTGCAGATATCAGGAGTCTGCGCCCCATCACCTGCTCTATCACATTCAAGATTGCGGCCCAGGCAGTGTCTCAAATCAGATTCCTGGCCGATGTGACTGACAGCATCCCCCAAAAACAGAGGCTTATTTCGCAGTAGGTATTTTGTTTGATTGCTCCTTGACCCTTTTCCAAGAAGCCTAATTTGCCCAAGGGAATCTCACACAGGAAAAGAGTGTTTGCATCTGCTTAGGGAAATGTGCCTGAAATAATGACTTATTTAGAACGGAGAACGGAATGGAATGGATTGATAAGCCAGTTTGAGCAGGCAGAGAGCAACTCTGGGCCTCGTAACCCTTATAAAAGGAGCCGTGCAGCAAAGCAGTTTGCCCAGACTGGGTCTGGCAGCACCCATCTTCGTTCCACAAATGTCGGTCTCCTCTCCGTAAACTCCGTGCAGAATTCTTAGTCTTACAAATGCCTCGAGGCATGTGATCTTGTCCTCCGTGTCACAGCCACTTCCAAGATGGTGAGGATTTCTCGATTCAGTCCTGCAGACGCCAGTGTAGAAATTGCTCCCCGAGGTATGTTCCCGTTTTAAATGTGGCATCCCGTGGGTGACTGCAGAGAGTAGCGGTGCTGGAATTGGAAGCACTTTCTGGGGGGTGGAGGGAGTCAAGTCAGCCTGTGCGCGGGTGCGGGGGTTTGCCCCGGGAGAACTTGACTCAGCTTCTCGCTCACTTACTGAACTTAAAATGAACCAGCAGTCAGAAGCAGGAGCTGACATCTCATCTCGCAGGATGAAGGATGAGTTGAGGCACATGAAAAAACCGAAAAGAAAGAAGGAAACAGAACATTGCCACTGTATGGCTCTTTGGTGCTGCTGTTTTCTATTTCTTTTGCTTTGTCTTTTCTCTCTCTCTCTCTTTTTTTTCCTCCAAGAAAATGTAGTTAATTTTTTAGAACCATAACCTCAAGGCCAGCAACTCCTTTGAAATGGTAAAGGTGACAACAAAAAGTTTCTTAAAATAAATTTTAAAACCTGAGGTTACTTTTTTTTCTGTCTTTTTTTTTAATATTTTATTTATTTGACAGAGAGAAATCACAACTAGGCAGAGAGGCAGGCAGAGAGAGAGGAGGAAGCAGGCTCCCTGCAGAGCAGAGAGCCCGATGTGGGGCTCGATGTGGGGCTCGATCCCAGGACCCTGGGATCATGACCTGAGCCGAAGGCAGAGGCTTTAACCCACTGAGCCACCCAGGCGCCCCTTTTTTTTCTGTCTTAATCTTTCTCTGCTGTTCAGTTAAAAATGAAAACAAAAATGGAATCATGGACCACATTTAAGTGAGCAAGGTTAAACTTAAAGTTGCATGTATGCACAGCAGTAACGGGAGTTTGTTTGCCTTTCTTTTTAAGTTTAAATCTATCTTTGCACAATTAGCAAATTATTAAGTGACCTTTCCTTCAAAGTCTGCAAGCAATTGCTTGTTTCCACTAATAAGAGAACATGTTTTACAAGGTTCACGTTGATTAATTGACAAATGCTGATAAAATCAAAGCAGGACTAAAATGCAGTGCTCCAGCTGCAGTATAAATTACTTCTGTTCAATAATGTTTCAAGTGACTATGCCTTTATGGTTTACCTTTCAATAAATATTACTGTCTTAATTGAAACATCCATTGTGGAAATTTATCTCCGAAGATGACTGTCAGGAACCACAACTCAGACTAAACATTTCTATAGCTCTGTATGTTTTTCTGCTCAATTAAAAACATTGATTGCTATGAGTATTTTAAAAATGGATGCTTTATGGTTTATGTGAAATGAGCACTAACACATTCTAATATACTCTGAGAATCTTGCACCCTTGAATGACCTAAGTGTAGTGTTTCCTACATTTCTGGATAGCTTCAACTATAACAAAAAATTAAGTGTCCTAAACCACTTAGCCTTACACCATTCACTAAGAGCATTACATTCTTGGCCCTTTGCCATCCAGCTGTTGTGGCAACTATGTTGGGCTCCATTAGAGGGTCCATAGCTGGCTGTTTCATGTTCATCCGTGTTTCAGGTGTCAGTGGGGCATGGCCAAGCTCAGCTTCCTAGTTTTGCTTATGAGTAAGCAGCTGTCCAGAAGGGTTTTACCTCCCAGGTTAAACCTGAAGGCACAGAGGCTCCCAGCAGGAGGGGAATGTACATTAGGTCACTGAAGAGTTCCTATTCCTCTCTTGTTGAGATTCATACCCATGGGGTAGATTCACAGACTCTAGTGTCTCCAGAATATTTAGGGGTCCAACTGATCTGATAGTTTTGTCTGGACATCTTAAGCTGTCCTACCACATCTAGCCTCCTGGGAAATTAGACATCTTCCAGAAGTGATTTTGACATACTTTTCTCTGCAAAGTCATTTTAATTCAGCAAATTTCTATCAACCCTACTATATGGCAGGCACTATGCTGGGTCCTGGGGATATCGATATGAACCAGATAGATTCTTTAACCGAAAGGAGTTGACAATATCCAATTCTAACTCCAAACATTTATAATTTGTTATTTAAAAGATATCCACATATAACTTGCAAAAATGTTTTTGAATCCCTATCATGTACCAGGTACCATTCTAGATGTTCAGTAAATATTCCAGATGTCTTCTATCTTCAGTATCTGTCAAAGATCACTGTGCTATATAGGGCCTCTAAGGCAAATTTCATTTGCCAGTTTTCTGTTTGAACCTCCTGAGCTGCTGGTTACCAAGTGATAGTTGTAGTCAGGAATACCACACCTCACTAGACCTGTATTTAGATTAGTGGGACTGAGCAGAGATCGTCACTCTGAACTCAGTCACAGGGCGTGCTGCTCTCAGGATGGGCATGAAGACCATGGAGCAGGTATATGGAGTGTGTGATGAGGGGGGTCAGGAAAATTTGGGACACCCCAGAATCAAGTGATTTTTGGAATATGGATGTCAGTGGAGGCAGATTAAACTGGCTGGCAAACCAAAGTTCAGGGATGAGCAGAAGTTGCAAGGGGCTAGTAAATCATAGAATTCCAAGTGACCGACTGGAAGGTAAGGACAGAAGGCAGACTAATGAGGGAGGTGACAGAGAAGCAACCAGTTTAGTAAGAAGAGATCAAAGCAGGTCAACAGGCAGGTGAGTTTTTCTGGCCATCAGCCCCGCGTCAGCATTGCAGAATTCCAAAAGATATGCAGCTGCTGGGGTCAGTTCAACCATCAAGAGATTCAGGCTTAAGTGTAATAAACAAGGAGAAAAATCTCTGCTGCTAAGAACTTGGTAACAAGAAGTGAAACGTGCTTCCAGTAATCTAGGTCACAGGGCTGTGGGCAGGATGGGCAGCCCGATGGAGAATTTCTGAGTTTGGGCTCGTTATGTTCTCTTAGCCCAGACATCATTAAGACAGTGTCTGGCATGCAGGAGACACTGCCCAAATGTTCCACAGAACCGACCTGGCTTCCCAGAGGGAGGCAGGTCCCACAGTGCAGCGAGTTTTATAAGGCAATATAAAAATTAAATTGCCCCCGCACTTAGTGAAGAAAAAGAAGCACAAGAGAGTCAAACACAGGAGGAGGAGGCCTGTTTGCCTAACTGATACATGCATTGTCCCAGAATTCGTGTTCCTTCCCTCCCATGCTTTCTTCGCTGTGGGGTAGCATTCAGTCGGAAGGGGGACAGAGAGTGGTAAGGAACATGGGACGTTCTAAGAGCCTGTGCTTAGCTGCTAATGATCAGACTCGTTTTCCTTGTGAGAGCATTTGGAAGGAAAGAAACAAAAATGGAAAGGTGAGGGAATTGAAACCCTGCCAGACTTCCAGATTTTGTCTGTGAAAATCTACGTGAGATGCCAGAACGTGGCTGGATTGCTTGGGGCACGCCCAGAATCCCTTCCTTCCGTCCATCAGCAAGCTGCTGCCTTCTGATCTCCAGCCCCCTGAGGCTCATCTGTGTTTATGGCCATCGCTGCCAGTAAAAATATTAGGAAAGATCATTCTGGGCAACCTTAATAAAAGTCTTACTGTGCTGGCGTTGTACATCATCCTTAGAAGTTGCAAAACCCAGCTTTTTCAAAAATGTCCTTTGCCACCAAGTTGGGTCAGTGAGATATAAAGACCCCCCGGGCAGCCTTTCTGCCAGCTGCTGTTCTGTGCCCTGATGCCACGGAAGGCCGAGAGCCATTCCTCACCATGTACTCCTGGACCAGTATTCCCCATTTGGACACTAGATGGGGCATTGTTATTATTACGGCGACTCTCAAATGTGAGTAAGTAAAACCCAGAAAAGATGAAAACCTCTTTTTAGAACATCACGCTGTGCTACCGAGTCAGAGAACACTGCAGGAGGAAACAGCCATGAAAAATCCCTAAAATCCAAGCCCTGGCTTTGCGTTTTTACCTGAGAAAACTGTGACCAGCCCAAGTTCATGCAGTGGGCCAGCAGCAGACACCTCCCAAAACTGGGAGTCAGAATCCAAGCCTTGAGAGCCTAGAGCAGCCCTGCCCCATGCCTCACAGCCTACACTCCCCAGGAGGAGGCATGCAGGGCCCCACGGGCTCAGGGGCCAATCACACAGCTCTCAGAAACTGCCTCCTTTTATATGGGGAATTATAATCTTATAATTCCCCATATAAAAAGGGAATTACAATAGGACACTCAAGCATCCTAAATATATTCTTCCGGAAACTTGGCTCTACCTCTATAGATGGCCCAAAGAAAAATATACAATGCACACACTCCAGACGCTCAGTTTATTTTTTTAAACTCTCTCTCTCACACACACACACCGGTGCACACTTAGACACTCACACATAATACCCCTTCGAAAATAATACCAATATGAATGGATGAACTTCATTTTATAAAAGAGGAATAAGCAAAATATTACCTATTATATTTAGGTTCTGGCTTCCTAAATGTCCCTTAGGTTTTTAAACTCTGATTTGGCTAGCTTCTAGGCACTATGAAAGTACATCCAAGTTCTGTCCTCCTCGTCATCTCTCAGCCACTAACCAGCCATCCTCCCTTGAGTGCTAGAATCCTCAGAGCTTAGAGCCGTTGCCTAGAGCCCAGCTGAGGACAGGGACTTCCCATAACTCCTTTCCTTCTCCAGGCCTACTGACCTTGCTTTTCCCCTCTCTTTTCCCTCTGTGGCAGGAGATGGGCAGAGCACAAAACACCAGGCCTATCTTGACCTGCGCTCAAGCACCAAAGTGACTCAGTCACTGAAAGGAAATTCTTGATTTCACCTCAACTTGTGACCAGTAGGCGCTAGCACAGAGCAGAATTCTTACAGACCCTGTAGCTAATGGCACTTTGCAGGCTTTTTTCTTGGCAGGCCCTCTTTCTTAAAGAGAGTAACTTGCATTTTAAGCAGACCGAGAATGCGTGATCACTGTGATATGCTTTTTCTCATTTCAGCAGGAACACCTGTCCTCACAGGCATGTAGTGCTGGTTCCCAGTCTTACTTCAGTTCCGGAAGGATTCTCACTTTCTCTGCTTCTAGCAAGGGGCTCTCAGTCCTCTGCTCTTTCTAATTATACCTACTTCCTAAGCATCTAGGGTGCTTGGGAGAAGGGCAGGCTGGTGAGAACGTAACCATCCACACTTCATGATCTTATCTCATGTTAGGCTTTGCAAACTTAAATCTTTTTGAAGCAAAACACTTTTTTATTTTTTTAAGATTTTATTTATTTATTTGACAGAGAGAGCACAAGTAGGCAGAGAGGCAGGCAGAGAGGGAGGGTGAAGCAGGCTCCCTCCTGAGCAGAAAGCCTGATGCAGGGTTCGATCCCAGAACCCGGAGATCATGACCTGAGCCGGAGGCAGAGGTTTTAACCCACTGAGCCACCCAGGCACCCCAAAGCAAAACACTTTTTTTAAAAAGAAGGTTTTATTTATTTAACTGAGAGAGAGTATGCGTGCATGTGCTGGGGACAGAGGGAGAGAGAGAAGGAGGCTCCCCACTGAGCAGGGAGCCCCACTGAGGGGCTCCATCCCAGGAACCCAGGATCATGACCTGAGTGGAAGGCAGACACTTAACCAACTGAGCCACCCAGGCATCCCCTGAAATCAAACACTCTTAAAAGTCTGATTTTTAAATTTGGCATGCATGGGCTGATTTGTCTTTTTCCAGCTTAGAATGCTCTCATCTGCCTGGTCGAATCTTACTCATGCTCTAAGATCCAGCTCAGAAGTCATCTGCTCTGCTGAGCATCTGCCCTCCTTACCCATGTCCCCTTCCTGAATCCTCGCTCTTTATTCTGAGCTGCCAGAGCATGTTCTTCATACTGCTGGAACAGAGTCCCAGTCTGGTACCCCCAGGTATCTAGCTGTCCGTCCTGCCAGCCCAGCAGTGGGCTCTTGGAAGGCAGGACCCGTGGACTGTGCCTGATTCATCTCCTTTTACCCACGCAGAGCAGAGTGAGTGATGTGCACTGTCCCTATGGAAGGGTTGGACCAATTTATGTCAGCATCAGCTCTTTTAATATAAGAATTCTGAGGTTGAGGAAAATACAGCCAATTAAAGTGTAATTTAAAAACCATAGTCTTCTGAAATTTCCTGAAGAAAGTTTCCAAAGACTTAAGTTTTGTTTTTTGTTTTTTTACATATTCTTATTTTTAAAAGAAAAGTGTTACATAAAACTAGGCATATCGTACCATGCTTTGGGGGATACTGGTCATTTATTTGCTTCCCACATCAGAATAGGGTAGGAATTTTTGTCACCGATTCACTTCGTTTTGTATAGAAGATGTCTCCTGGAACAGTTGTATGTAAATCTAATAGCTGTGCATCCAATAATGTATAAAAAATGCATAGTTTAAAGAGAACAGTTTAAAGAGAACATTTTTCCAACTGAAAAATATGTAAAAAAGATAATTTCTGAATTTATCAGGGAATTTCTCTATTACAGAGAAGTATTTCTCTTAGAATGATAAAGGCTTGCCTGTGTTCCAGTCGAAACTTGCCTGGCATTAATATCATGCTTTTCCATAGCCTATTTAAAACACTGGATTTACTCCTAAGAAGATTTAATTTATACAACAGATACTCTCAGCTTACTACAGTGCAGAACTCTTCTCACTGTCATAAAATTGGTATGTATTATGTATTATTTCAGGTTCAGTTAATAAAAAATTACTTGTGTGGGCATTTCATGATTTTAACACACATCTTATTGGAAGGAGTCAGTGTATTATACTTCTGATCTGCAGGAAAAATTGAGGACTCTTGTGAATGTTCACACAGATCCAAAATATGGGAAAGGACACCAGGCACAAATCTCCATGAAGTGCTTGTTATCCAAAGAACCAAAGACCCTGCTCTTGGCTCTGAAGTTTTAGATGTGTTTTATTTAAATGTTTCCATTTTTCTTTTTTTTCTAGATTGGCCAAAAGGGAATTGAAGAGGGGTGGAGTCCTGTGGGTTTGGTGTTGTGGCTGTGAATTTATAGTGAGTGACTTAGTGTCCCTGCTTCCTCTCCTGTCTGCCCATAAGGACACAGCAGTAGTCCTTTAATAATGCATTCACTGAGTTGAAAAATAATACTCTGATTCTGGAACTATGCATTTAACACATTCTTAGCAAATGCCATGTGGCAAACCTAGTGATTTCAGATTATGCCTTGCATAAATAAGACACAGGCATGTTGACCTTTTTCAGTAAACAATGCAGAGATGTTGAATACCTTTAAAATTCAAATGCAGCTTTTAAAATGTGTTCTCCTTTCCATGGACAGCTGAGACCTGCTGCACTAATACCCAGCTAATCTGAGGTCTGTGAGGAGCTTGGGAATCAGTCAGACTCCGTTCATCACTACTTGTTTTAGCTCCGTGTCTAGACATGCTGGGGACCGCTCTGTTCAGGGCCCCCTGCATTTAGACGTTTGATTCCCTGGGAGATCTTCCCCATGTCAGACAGTTTGTCTCATGAATATCACGTTTGCACTAACACATATTCCTCTACCCAAATTTAATTAAGTAGTAAAGCTGATCTTTATTAGAATTTTATTTCAAACATAGGTATCTCCGCTCCTATTTAAAAAAAAAAAAATTTTTTTTTTAATTGATGAAGTCCTTTCTCTTTTCTGCAAAAATACCAAAGACAAAACCCCCCACCCTACTGTGAGATCTCGTCCAGCTTTTATTACTGCTCCTTGGGATCAGAGCTCCCAGAGCCATGCAGCTGCCTGGAGATTGCGTTTACCCAAAGGTGACTGTTACCAGCAGACCCGCAGTCGTGCCTGGGGGCAGGTAGGTTCTGGACCAGGGCCTCCAGGTGGGAGAGCTGCTTCTGACCTATTCCACTGGATTAAAAATTAAAATCTGTTTAGAAGCAAGCTGCTCACTTCTAGCCTGGAGCATCTAGTAGTATTCACAGGCTAATTAATGTGTTTTAAGGGAATAGTGTTTCCTTCCTCCTGGCTTCAATCCCTGCCCCCCCCCCCCCGCCCCCCACCTTTTTTGTTCTACTTCTCTTGTAGGTCTGCTCTCTGGTTAGGACAATGGAACTAGTCATCCTGATTCTAATCTTCTGAGCTCAGATACTGATTTGGGAAGACATACAACCTTTGTAAGAAATGACATCTATATTTAGCTTAGTGTAAAGTCATTTTCAATCCGTTAACTGGAGTTTCTAGTTAACAGAGAATCCTCTTTCGATTGTAACTGTTTAGGGAAGATTGCAAATAATATTAAAACAAGTTTGCATCATAAAGTTTAGCTAATATCCTGGATGCAATACATAATTAACCCTACATTTATACTTCCAATACTGTGTATTGGCACTGGTCTTCAAACTGACGATGCAAATACACCAAAAATGAATAGAACAGTCCTGCATTATTTCTTTTTCTTCCATACCCATGACATTTTTTCTTAAGAGTACTGGTTAGTTATTTGCAGGATGTCTTTGATATGGGTTTGTCTGATGCTCTCTTCTGATTAAATTGAGGTTATACAGTTTTAGCAAGAATATCACAGAGGTGATATATCCTTCTCAGTGTCCCAGGTCAAAAGGCATATGAGGTCAGTATATCCTACCACTGATTTTAACATCCTTTTGGTACCACTAGTTGAAACAATACTATTTTCTTCTTAGGAAGCCAAATTCTATCATTAGAACACAGTGCTTTATGGTTCTCGTAACTGAGGTTTATATTTAGTATTTGAATAAAACTGTGCTTTTATACATAGAATATACATTTTCCCCTGGATCAAAATGATGCTTCAGTGATTTTTTTTTTTTTTTTAAATAATGGACACTTTTTATGGTATTCCAGTTTCAGGCATACATCAGGACACTCCGATCTCTAGTTTCCTGATCTGTCGAGCTGCTGTGGCAGTTAGAGGAGCTAACATATGTGAAGGCTGTAGATGCTTGGCAAATCGTAGATAAAGGAGAATTCCGATTTTGATCATTTTTGTCCAAAAAGGAAGGAAGGAAAGAAGGGAGGGAGGGAAATGAGAGAGGGAGGGAGGGAGGGAGGAAGGAAGGAAGAGAGGGAGGGAGGGAGGGAGGGAGGAAACAAACAACTCCCATTCAGTCCCAGGGCAGTAAAATGTCAAAAAATGTCAGGAGTTGGTTGAATACTGTAGTAAGTACTATAAGCCGATGTTTAACTGTTCAACATATAGAAGCATATCGATCACAATTAATATAGGGATTTGTAACATTTTGGGGTCTTCACATCAGCCACCTGTTTCTACCTCTTTGCTCTAAGATGAACTTTGAGCTTTGCGTCCTTCCCACCCTTTCATTCGTGTATTTGTTTTATACCTAATTGTCAGACCTGATTACTAACACATAATGGATATGAAAGCCCCAGGTCAATCAGACTTTGAGGTTAAGACTTCCTAGATCTAGATAAGGAATAGGACCATGGTTTAAATATTTCTCAGATTAAACACCTGGGCCTGTTTCATTCTTTTAGATATTTATTCCATATTTTTCAGTTATTTTCTATAAGGAGCTGTGTATATAACCTTAAAGTTTTGGAGGCAAAGTGTTTCCTTGAGGTAAAAAATATATTAAAATGTCTTGTCTGTTGCTTTATGTGTTTTTATTATTTCTGAAGCTGTTTTCTGGATCTATAATACACTCACGAACAGGTCCGTAGGCTTATCGAAAGTGATATAGTATAGCCTAAAAATTTTCACAAGAAAAATCTGGCTCATTTCTCATTTATTCACTGAATATCTGTGTTTTGCTGGGTAAATGCTGGACACACAATAGCGAGCAAAAAAACCTAGCATGCCTACCTTGTGGAACTCCATTCTAGAAGAGACAGGCATTGGGGCAAGTAAATAAAATTACAAAGTTAAATAATGTGTTGCTATTAGGCAGGATGGCCGTTAATAATGCAAGAGAAAGACGTCAAAAAGATTTATTGACCACTCAACCAGTGCTCTGTCTTCAAGAGTCAAAGCTAGGGACACCATAACATCACATTCATGAAACCTTTAGATTGGAAAATATGAAAGGTCATGTTGCTTACTTTCCAACCAACTCCATACCTTTGAGCAGAGGCAACTAGCTTCTCCTTTGAAAACCTCAGGAAGCCTTCTCTCCTTCCCTTCCTCTTTTAATTAATGGATCAGTTATTTGTTGACTATATCCCCAGTGGCTGTCAAATTTTGATGTACATGAGAATCTCCTTTGGAGTGGTTTCAAAAAATGCTTGGAACCTCACCTCAGATCCACTGAGGGTTTAGAAATCAGAGTGTGGAGACCAGATATAGTTACAAAAACCTCCTCAGGGGATTCCAGTGTCCATCAAAGGCCAAGAATCACTGTATTCCGAGCACAGAGGCTAGCTCTGTAGCTGTCAGTAGAATCAGATATCTGCCTGGGGGACAACATGCTTGCATATATTATGTAAGTCCATTAATGAGGGCAATTGATTGCTCTATAGAAAGCTCACATTGGGGCTCCTGACTGGCTCAGTTGTCTGCCTTCTGCTCCAGTCATGATCCCAGGGTCCTGGGATTGAGCCCCACATTGGGCTCCCTGCTAGGCGGAAGCCTGCTTCTCCCTCTCCCGCTCCCTGTGCTTGTGTTCTGTCTCTAGTTGTCTCTCTCACTGTCAAATAGATGAATAAAATCTTCAAAAAAAAAAAACTCACATTTTCCTCCTTCCACACTAAACTCACATTTTAACTGTTCTTATGCCTTGGAAATCCCCTATTTTTATCCACCAAGTCGCCTGAGCCATAAACAGGAGAATCATATTTGAATATTAACTTCTTGCATCATTACCTCCATATTCCAATTGCTCACCAAGTCCTATCTTTCTGTCTGCAGAAATATCTCTAATCTACTCCCACTGTCTCTCTCCTCTGCTACTGCCATATCTTGCCTGGACCCTAGTAATTATTATCAGAATAGGTTCACCTCTTCAAGCTTTCCTCCCTGTGAACTTCCCCTCTATATCACTTGAAGAATTGTTTTAAATTACAAATTTGATCCTGTCACTCCCAATTTAAAATACTCCATTAGGGCCCCATTGCCTATGGAAATCAAACTCCCTAGCATTCCCCTGCCTGTATTTTCAGTATCATTCCCCACCATTTGCCCCTTAAGCTACAGCCAGACAAAAACACTCATTTCTGTACATGCCATGTACTCTTCACCCGAGTGTCTTTGTTCATAGTGTTGTTGATCATTGAAACACTTTTCATTTCTTGTTAATGCCCTTCCAGTTTTAACCTTCAACCATCCATGAAGAAAATCTAAGATCACTTCACTGGGAGCATTGATTGATTCTTCCTCTCTGTCCTTGATATAAACCCATGTTTTAATTAAAGTACGTGTTTGGCTATCTATCCATTCATTTATACCTGTGTATTGCCCTATATATCTGGGCCAGTCTTCTTTGGAGTGAGTTTTTTGTTGGTTGTAGGACTTAAACCAATGCTATGCAACAGGAGTTAACTAAATATTCACTGAGCCAAAGGGGAAAAGAATGAATGAACCTGAAATGGGTTTGCCATATCCCATTGGTCCTCATTCCATTCTTTGATGTATCACTTAACTAATCTGATCTATCTTCTATATTTGCTTTCCTTTTAATATGTGAAGATTAGCTTCACCCTTTCTCTTTTTTCCCTGAGTCACCAAGCTAGTAAATTGTTATTCCAAAACCGACACCATTCTTTGGAATTCTGTAGTTGTTGTGAGCAGTTTCAGTGTGGCACTAAGTTCTCAAGGTCAAATGAGCTAATCTTAATAAACTTGCTACAAACTCAGATTTGCAGGGAAGAGAAGTGGGTAGTATTTAACCTAATATCCTATCTCATTGGCGCCTATATTCAGCGGCACATTTGTTTCTTATTCTGAGAGTATCTGAAGATACTCTGTCTTCCCTCTCTCTATTCCTACTACCACCTGGGCTGAAATTCCATGCCCCTGGGGGTTTATTATACCATTTCCAATTACTGCATTGTGTGCTTGCAGAGGGAGATCCACAAAATAGGAATTGAGCAATTTTTTCATGTTTTTTGCGCATTGTTAATGGCCTTGCCCCGAAGTATTTCTATTTGTCCTTGTTCCTTCTCTTCAGGTATGTTTAAATATATCCCATGTACCACCTTTGGTTTTTTTTTTTTTTTTTTAAGATTTTATTTATTTATTTGACAGACAGAGATCACAAGTAAGCAGAGAGGCAGGCAGAGAGAGAGGAGGAAGCAGGCTCCCTGCTGAGCAGAGAGCCTGATGCAGGGCTTGATCCCAGGACCCTGAGATCATGCCCTGAGCTGAAGGCAGAGGCTTAACCCACTGAGCCAACCAGGTACCCCTACCTTTGGTATTTTTTCAAAATGTTCAGTTCCAGTCCTTTTGAGGATAGGCCTCTCTAGCATTCTTCTAAGAATTCTTCCCACTTTCATGATTATCTTTACTTCTGTGTCATTGTTGCCATTTACTTCTCATTTTTGTAGAACCAGAATTCACCACAGCAGTTCTTGTAAAGACAGCGATTTCTGTAACGGCATCCCCTTTTCTTTCTCTAAGATTATGACTATAGAGTTTTATATGATCAAAATTTTATATTTCAGAATCTCTTTTCTATTAGAGTTGATATGTCTGTGTTCATAGCATACTTACCTTTTCACTGAACTTTTAAAATGTTTTTCACAAGTCAATGGCGGGTACCCGATTAGAATTAACGTTCTCTGTCCTCACTATTATGAACATCAGGCTGGTACAGTAACTTTCTTCAAAGAGTCCAGTAATCTTTATGTTGTTATTGACTTTTTTTTTTTTCTTCCTTGCAACTGGTCAATATTAAGGCTATAGAAAGCTCACATTGGGGTTCCTCGAAGGTTGTGAACAGACTCCTGCCATTCCTGACCTGGTTTAACTAAATCATTATGAATCTATTTTCCATGACTTTATATAAAACTCTTTTAAAATATATATTTTGTATATATTTTGGTCTCTTGGTTAGTGAATTCTGAGATTACTTTCTATGCTGTAAAATGTGCTTTAATTTCTTTCTACTAAAATGTTTCCTTTTACGCTTTGAGCAGTAAAACCCTAGTTTTAGTATTTCATGAGTTGGTGAGTAAATGTATGTTTATATTCTCAAGACCTTCCTAATCCTTTCAGTCTGTCTTTTTATAAAAATTTTACTTCAGTTTTCTAGTTGATAAGATAGCATCTTTATAGAGGAAAACATTATATTTAGGAAGCATGAATTTAAATTCCTTCACATCCTTCTCAAAGCAACATTTTAGGGAATGTAAACTACCATTGTCATTCTGTAGATACAGAGACCAATATAATCGAATAACTCCACTTAACTGTAACATAGTGAAGAGAGACACAACCCTGTCCTTTCAGTGGTCTCCGCCACTCTGGATTTCCCACACTGGGGTTTTTCATTCCCTTCCTGGGCTACCATTTTCCCTTTCTCTCCCCATTGAGGTATTTTTTTTAATCCCTCAAGACTCAGCCCATAGTTTTCTTCTCTGTGCTACTTCCCTGACACCCCAGATGAAAGCAATCTTTCTTCTCTCCTCACCACACATTTCAATAATAATTTATAAAAAATATTATTGATCGTAACATCTTTGTGACCGACCTCCTAGGTATTATGAAGACCTAGCATTCTACAATTCGGAGCAAGACCAGTTAGTAGGCATAATTTTTTTCTTAATTGCTGTATCTAAAAGAAACATGTTACAAGACCTTTCAGAATACCAACTGTGTGTAATATTTTGTGTTTTTAAATGAAAAGTGAAGTAGATAGGTTGTATGAGTGACATTAGTTAATGTTTTGAAACATGGGAGCCGTAATTATCCCCACACATTTCAAAAGACCTGGGCATCATTTTTTTTTTTTTTTTTTTTTTTTTAGGATCTCTTAGTACATTCTTTTTTTTTTAAATTTATTTATTTATTTTTATTTGCTTATTTACAGCATAACAGTGTTCATTGTTTTGGCATCACACCCAGTGCTCCATGCAGTACCTGCCCTCCCTATTACCCACCACCTGGTTCCTCAACCTCCCACCCCCCCCCCCCTGCCGCCCCTTCATAACCCTCTGGTTGTTTTTCAGAGTCCATAGTCTCTTATGGTTCATCTCCCCTTCCAGTTTCCCTCAACTCCCTCTCCTCTCCATCTCCCCATGTCCTCCATGTTATTTGTTATGCTCCACAAATAAGTGAGACCATATGATACTTGACTCTCTCTGCTTGACTTATTTCGCTCAGCATAATTTCTTCCAGTCCCGTCCATGTTGCTACAAAAGTTGGGTACTCGTCCTTTCTGATGGAGGCATAATACTCCATTGTGTATATGGACCACATCTTCCTTATCCATTCATCCGTTGAAGGGCATCTTGGTTCTTTCCACAGTTTGGCGACCGTAGCCATTGCTGCAATAAACATTGGGGTACAGATGGCCCTTCTTTTCACTACATCTGTATCTTTGGGGTAAATACCGAGCAGTGCAATTGCAGGGTCATAGGGAAGCTCTATTTTTAATTTCTTCAGGAATCTCCACACTGTTCTCCAAAGTGGCTGCACTAACTTGCATTCCCACCAACAGTGTAAGAGGGTTCCCCTTTCTGCACATCCTCTCCAGCACACGTTGTTTCCTGTCTTGCTAATTTTGGCCATTCTAACTGGTGTGAGGTGGTATCTCAATGTTGTTTTAATTTGAATCTCCCTGATGGCTAGTGATGATGAACATTTTTTCATGTGTCTGATAGCCATTTGTATGTCTTCGTTGGAGAAGTGTCTGTTCATATCTTCTGCCCATTTTTTGATATGATTATCTGTTTTGTGTGTGTTGAGTTTGAGAAGTTCTTTGTAGATCCTGGATATCAACCTTTTGTCTGTACTGTCATTTACAAATATCTTCTCCCATTCCGTGGGTTGCCTCTTTGTTTTGTTGACTGTTTCCTTTGCTGTGCAGAAGCTTTTGATCTTGATGAAGTCCCAAAAGCTCATTTTTGCTTTTGTTTCCTTGGCCTTTGGAGACATATCTTGAAAGAAGTTGCTGTGGCTGATATCGAAGAGTTTACTGCCTATGTTCTCCTCTAGGATTCTGATAGATTCCTGTCTCACGTTGAGGTCTTTTATCCATTTCGAGTTTATCTTTGTGTACGGTGTAAGAGAATGGTCGAGTTTCATTCTTCTACATATCGCTGTCCAGTTTTCCCAGCACCATTTATTGAAGAGACTGTCTTTTTTCCATTGAATATTTTTTCCTGTTTTGTCGAAGATTATTTGACCATAGAGTTGAGGGTCCATATCTGGGCTCTCTACTCTGTTCCACTGGTCTATGTGTCTGTTTTTATGCCAGTACCACGCTGTCTTGGTGATCACAGCTTTGTAGTAAAGCTTGAAATCGGGTAACGTGATGCCGCCAGTTTTGTTTTTGTTTTTCAACATTTCCTTAGCAATTCGGGGTCTCTTCTGGCTCCATACAAATTTTAGGATTATTTGCTCCAGCTCTTTGAAAAATATCGGTGGAATCTTGATCGGAATGGCATTAAAAGTATAGATTGCTCTAGGCAGTATAGACATTTTAACAATGTTTATTCTTCCAATCCAAGAGCATGGAACGGTCTTCCATCTTTTTGTGTCTTCTTCAATTTCTTTCATGAGTGTTCTGTAGTTCCTTGAGTACAGGTCCTTTACTTCTTTGGTTAGGTTTATGCCCAGGTATCTTATGGTTCTTGGTGCTATAGTAAATGGAATCGATTCTCTAATTTCCCTTTCTGTATTTTCATTGTTAGTGTATAAGAAAGCCACTGATTTCTGTACATTGACTTTGTATCCTGCCACGTTACTGAATTGCTGTATGAGTTCTAGTAGTTTGGGGGTGGAGTCTTTGGGGTTTTCCATATAAAGAATCATGTCATCTGCGAAGAGAGAGAGTTTGACTTCTTCCTTGCCAATTTGGATACCTTTTATTTCTCTTTGTTGTCTGATTGCCGTTGCTAGAACTTCTAATACTATGTTGAACAAGAGTGGTGAGAGTGGGCATCCTTGTCGTGTTCCTGATCTCAACGGGAAGGCTGCAAGCTTTTTCCCATTGAGGATGATATTTGCTGTGGGTCTTTCATAGATAGATTTTATGAAGTTCAGGAATGTTCCCTCTATCCCTATACTTTGAAGCGTTTTCATCAGGAACGGATGCTGGATTTTGTCAAATGCTTTTTCTGCATCAATTGAGAGGACCATGTGGTTCTTCTCTCTTCTCTTATTGATGTGTTCTATCACACTGATTGATTTGCTAATGTTGAACCATCCTTGCAACCCAGGGATGAATCCTACCTGGTCATGGTGGATAATCTTTTTAATGTGCTGCTGGATCCTGTTTGCTAGGATCTTGTTGAGAATCTTTGCATCCATATTCATCAGTGATATTGGTCTGAAATTCTCCTTTTTGGTAGGGTCTTTGCCTGGTTTGGGGATCAGGGTAATGCTGGCTTCATAAAAAGAGTCTGGAAGTTTTCCTTCTGCTTCAATTTTTTGGAACAGCTTCAGGAGAATTGGTGTTATTTCTTCTTTGAAAGTTTGGTAGAATTCCCCAGGGAATCCGTCAGGTCCTGGGCTCTTGTTTTTTGGGAGGTTTTTGATCACTGCTTCAATCTCATTACTAGATATCGGTCTATTCAGGTTGTCAATTTCTTCCTGGTTCAATTTTGGGAGTTTGTAGCTTTCCAGGAATGCATCCATTTCATCTAGGTTGCTTAGCTTATTGGCATATAACTGTTGGTAATAATTTCTGATGATTGTTTCTATTTCCTTGGTGTTAGTTGTGATCTCTCCCTTTTCATTCATAATTTTATTAATTTGGGCTTTCTCTCTTTTCTTTTGGATTAGTGTGGCCAATGGTTTATCGATCTTATTGATTCTCTCAAAAAACCAGCTTCTAGTTTCATTGATACGTTCTACTGTATCTCTCGTTTCTACCTCATTGATCTCTGCTCTAATCTTGATTATTTCCCTTCTTGCATGTGGAGTTGGTTTGATTTGTTGTTGATTCTCCAGTTCTTTAAGGTGTAGAGACAGCTGGTGTATTCTGGATTTTTCAATGTTTTTGAGGGAGGCTTGGATGGCTATGTATTTCCCCCTTAGAACCGCCTTTGCTGTATCCCATAGATTTTGGACCGAGGTGTCTTCATTCTCATTGGTTTCCATGAATTGTTTAAGTTCATCTTTGATCTCCTGGTTGATCCAAGCATTCTTAAGCAAGGTGGTCTTTAGCTTCCAGGTGTTTGAGTTCCTTCTGAACTTTTCCTTGTGATTGAGCTCCAGTTTCAAAGCATTGTGATTGGAGAATATGCAGGGAATAATGTCAGTCTTTTGGTATCGGTTGAGTCCTGCTTTGTGACCCAGTATGTGGTCTATTCTGGAGAAGGTTCCATGTGCACTTGAGAAGAATGAGTATTCTGTTGTTTTAGGGTGGAATGTTCTGTATATGTCTATGAGGTCCATCTGGTCCAATGTTTCATTCAATGCTCTTATTTCTTTATTAATTTTCTGCTTCGATGATCTGTCTATTTCTGAGAGAGGCGTATTAAGATCTCCTACTATTATTGTATTCATATCAATATGGTTCTTTATCTTGATTAATAGTTTTCTTACATAATTGGGTGCTCCCATATTGGGGGCATAGATATTCACAATTGTTAGATCGTCTTGGCGGATAGTACCTTTAAGAATTATGTAGTGTCCTTCTGTATCTCTGACTACAGTCCTTAGTTTAAAATCTAATTTATCTGATATGAGAATCACTACTCCGGCCTTCTTTTGAGGCCCATTGGCATGAAAGATGCTTCTCCATCCCTTCACTTTCAGTCTGGGTGTATCCTTAGGTTCAAAATGGGTCTCTTGTAGACAACATATGGATGGGTCCTGTCGTTTTATCCAATCTGCAACCCTGTGTCGTTTTATGGGCGCATTTGGGCCATTCACATTGAGAGTGATTATTGAGAGATAGGTTTTTATTGACATCGTGTTGCCTTTGAAGTCTTTCTGTCTATAGATTGTTTCTATATTTCTGTTCAATGATATTCTTAGGATTTTTTCTCTTTTATAGGACCCCCCTTAATATTTCCTGCAGTGTCGGCTTGGTGGTTGCATAGTCTTTTAAGCCTTGCTGGTCTTGGAAACTCTTTATCTCTCCATCCATTTTAAATGTCAGTCTTGCTGGATAGAGTATTCTTGGTTGCATGTTCTTCTCATTTAGTACTCTGAATATATTTTGCCAGCCCTTCCTGGCTTTCCAGGTCTCTGTGGAAAGGTCTGACGTTATTCTAATGGGCTTTCCTCTGTATGTAAGAAGCTTCTTTGTCCTAGCTGCTTTTAAGAGGGTCTCTCTTGAAACATAATTCCCCATTCTAACTATAAGGTGCCGTGAGGACTTTCGAGAATCTAAAATCTTGGGAGGAAATCTTTCTGCCTCTAGTACATGAACGTTGTTTCCATTCGTGAGATTGGGAAAATTTTCATAGACAACTTCTTCCACTATATCTTCTAGACTTCTTTCTTTTTCTTCCCCTTCAGGGATTCCAATAATTCTGACGTTGGAACGTTTCATGGCATCGTTTATTTCCCTGATTCTGTTTTCGTGGCTTCTGAGCTGTTTGTTCCAGGCTTCCTCCTGATCCTTTCTCTCTATCTGTTTGTCCTCCAGATCACTAATTCTATCTTCTGTCTCAGTTACCCTAGCTTTTAGAGAGTTTAGATTGGATTGGAACTCATTGAGAGCATTTTGAACATCATCCCTGGTGGCTTTCAGTTCTGCCCTAACATTGTGAACATCATCCCTGGTGGCTTTCAGTTCTGCCCTAATCAATTCTGTTTGGTCATCCATGGCTTTCTCCAACCTAGCTATTGCCTGGATAATTGTTAGTCTGAATTCCTTTTCTGACATATTGTCTATGTCGATAGCCATTAGTTCTGTTGCAGAAGGCCCATCCTCTGTATTTTTCTTCTGTTGGGTATTCCTCTTCCTAGTCATTTTGGTAAGAGATGACTAAACAGATGCAGCTGGACTTATCGATTGTGGTGCAGTCAATGTGCACCCTGGAACGCTTCTGTGCAATCAGGATTCCCCACCCAAATGAGAGAAAAAAGAAAAGAAAAAGAAATAGAGAAGAAGAAAGAAAAAAAAGGGGGAAAGAAAAAAGGAAAAAAAAAAGAGAGAGAGAGAGAGAGGAAAAAAAGGGAAGATACAAGAGAAGGCTCAGCCCAAATGGGCCACAAGGTAAGATTTATGGAGTATACAAACAAAAACAGACAGACAAAAAGAGTGATAAAAGTATATGACAAGAGAAAAAAATATGTATATATAAGCAAAAAAAAAGGGAAAAACCTCCTCAGAAAGAACCCCAAGTATAAGATTTATATATTTTCAGGACAGACACAAATTCACAGAAACACTGACAGAAGGAAAAATTGGGAGAATGGTTATAGATTCTCAGTGTGGGTGAGGAAGGTTATTTTAATTCTTCCTGAAGGTATCTTGATGTTTTTGTTAAGGGACTCAACTTTCCTAAGTTACAGGGGGATTAGAAACTGGTTTGCCTATAGGGGTAGCATTGATTGGGGAAAGGGGATTACCTTGAAGTTTAACTCTATATGTGTAGTAGAAAATAAAAATTAAAAAAAGAATAAACTAGACTAAACTAAGTTAAAATTAAAAAAGAATTAAAAAAATAGAAAAACAAATGAAAAACACGGGTGTATGTATCAAAAGGTTCAGGTTAGAAGGTTATTAAAGAATTTGATGTACTGGACATCTCAGTGTGATGGTAAATAGGTTAAAAATTATGTGTATGTATAAAAAAAAAAAAGAACCAGAATATTGGCAAAGAGTTCA
This sequence comes from Meles meles, assembly GCF_922984935.1. Classification (NCBI taxonomy): domain Eukaryota; kingdom Metazoa; phylum Chordata; class Mammalia; order Carnivora; family Mustelidae; genus Meles; species Meles meles. The sequence goes on from NC_060079.1 coordinate 30,263,016, forward strand.
AAATAAAAGTTGTATTTATGAAGTAGTGGTGGTTGTTCTCTTGTAGTCTTTTTTTTTTTTTTTTTCTTCCTTCCTGGTTGGTTTTCTGGGGGAGGGGCCTGCCACGTGGTTTTCAGACAATGATGTTCCCTGAGTTAGGTCCTCCCACTCCCCTCAAGGGGGTGAGCTCTTTTTTTTTTTCAGGAAACTGTTTTTTTTTTTTTTTTTCAGCCTATTGTTCTCTGGGGGTTTTTATGTTCTTTCATCTGCTTTCTCTCGCCTTGACAGCTTTTGATGGTTTTTGGAGGTTTAGAGGAGAGCAAACAGCACCCCAACCTCCCTCTCAAAAAGATGCCTCAGACTGTTTTGCAGAAGCTACTGGCAGAGTTGGTTCTGAGTCACTGTCCCTGGGGATGCAGGAGCTCCTCGTTGTGCCCAAAACCAGGGCAGCGGTGGCTGTCTAGGCAGCTCCAGACAGCCAGAGAGGTTCCGAGCAGAGATCGCGCGCTGAGATTTTCCCGCTGTCCCGGGCTGGGAATGTCTGTTTTTTCCGGCTGCCAGAGCTCCAGGCTAGCGCCTAATGAGCACCTATCCCAAGGGAGGGTGTGGGACGCGCACGTCTCAGGATTGCCGTCAGGCCAGGCTCCCAGCCCCTCACCGGAGCCAGACCCCACTCGTTCTCAGGCGCGCTGGCGTTCAGGTGCACTCGCGGCTCAGGGACGGAGACCTGATTTCTCCGCCGCACTCTCTCTGGCTCTGCGCCTGGGGAGGCTGTCCTGGGTCCGGGGACTTAGACCCTGACCCTAACCGCCCAGGTTCCCACTATTACCCACCCCCCCCACCGCGATCCTTTGCTGTTTGTTTTTTGAGTGCTTTCAACCAGACTCCAAGTTAATGCTGGTCCCCAGACGCAGAGCACTCTCGTGTTGGGGTGTTACTTTCCAATCGGTCACCTCTGGTGGCTCCCTCCCCCTTTTGTTTATCTTCCGATATCAGTCCGATGCTCCCAGTCTGCTTTACCTGCCACTGGCGTCTTCTGCTCCAGTAGAGATCCAGACGTGTATAATTCTGATCTCAGGCTGATTTCATGGGTGGTCGGAGTTCTTTGGTAGGTAATCAGCTCACTTTGGGGTACAGGTTGAAATGGTGCCTCCTCCTACTTCCCTGCCATCTTGACTCCTCCCTGGGCATCATTTTTTTAAAGGACAGTATTCAACTGAACTTAATGCTGGCTGCAGTGGTCAGTAGCTGAACAGAGAGGATGGGGCCAGGAACATGTCATAGGAGGAGCTGGCTTCCTATAGTCTCTCGTCTCCTACCTTTTTGTGGCACTGTCTGTTGGGATGGGGAAGCAGAGGAAACTATGCATATTCGGCTGCTAAATGGAGCGAGTTCAGATGGTCAGCCCGTGTTCTGTCCAGTAGACCACACTGCCTCTTAATACTTTTTGGCAGTTTCTAACGTGCCACATTGTTAGAAGTCCTCAGTTTAAGTTGCTGCAGGCCTAAGGCTTCCTGGCCATAATAACATGGCCAATCGCTTTCCAGCTTTAGAAAAACAAGAAGGAAAACAGGGTGCCTGGCTTGCTCTGACAGTGGAGCATGCCATGCTTGAGCTCAGAGTCATGAGTTCAAGCCCCGCGTTGGGCATAGAGCCTACTTCAAAGAAATCAAACAAACAAACCTTTAAACAAATGGTGTTTCCTGGTGATACCATTGTAAGAGACCGGCTGGTCCATAGGATAAGTCCGTCTGTGATGTTCAATGTACTATGCTGAGACGTTGACCATTCAGATTACTCCCTGCCTTTGAGTGTCTGGGAAACCAGTTGAAGAGAAAACACAAACACATAGACACACAGAGAAAATAACCACCAAAATGGGGCATGTGAAATGGCCAAAGAGGCATATGAAACACTGGTTGTCAAAATGCAGATGTTTGCCCTTCGAAGGTGAATATCAGTTTAACACGTTTTGCCATGTTTGTACCATCAGAACATTTTTTTACTTATTTATACATGACTCGCTAAAGTATTTATTTTAGTCTTCTTCCTAAGCAGTAATATCAGCAAAATCATACAGCTTTCTTCTGATACGTTTTTTTTTTTGACACGTGTGAGGTTGAACTATGTGAAACTTCCAATATTTGACCATTTTTTAAATCCACAGAAACATCAGTTTCACATGGCTAAAAGTAAACATAACTCTTAAAAGTTAAACTAATGGTTTCACGTCTCCCATCAAATCCCTGGACATACCACCCTTGAGTTGGAGGGAGCAAGCTGCCATAAAGAGTCTATCTCCTCAGGTTTCTGGAGGAGGCGGGCTTCCATGTTTGCTTGGAAGGAAGGCTGTGCGGAGAGGGCAGGGCAGGGCTCTGAGGGCAGCGGCCCTGCTGTGGGTGTGGGAGGTAGTGGGGACTTTGGGTGAGAAACTAAAGCTGATTCCCTAGAGAAAGCACTCCTCTCTCTCTCTCTCTGTGTGTGTGTCTCTCTCCTCTGGTATAAATCTTTAATCCTTGCATAGATTAGGAAAGCATCTTTTCAGAGCATGTGAACACAGTTTTAAGACCTTTCTGAAGTTTGCTGAAAATCATGCTCTTATTATTACTAATACCTTAAGCAGGATAAGGTATTTCTATTAGGGAGGATATGGGTGTCAGTAGGGTGACCGTGGCTATGTAGTGCTGTGTAACGTAAGTGGAGAAGGCATGAGTTTGACCACGTGAGGACAGCTGCATGGAATGGAAGGTTCTGTGGCACTTTCCCCCATAGAGAGTAAGCTTCCCTGGCTATCAAATCCCACTGAAGACTTGTCTGCCAGAGGCAGCAACTGACTGGGCTTAGGCTCCCTTCAGTTCATTCTAGAATCTCCTTTTGCCATTCCTGTGGTCATCTTTGTAGCTTTTTGGCCATCCCTACTGTGCTGAAGACTCCAGCCTCAGGCTTTCCTCCTTACCAGGTGCAAGTAAAGGGTAACCACCCAGCACATTCCTCTGAGCTTACGGTGAGGGTGAATCAAAGGTCACTTTCTCAGGATCAGTTTCTGGGACTGCCCCGCCTGTCAGGCCCAGACTTAACCCTGCCCAAGGTGTGTGCCAGCAGAGAACATCGAGGCATCTGACCGGTGGGCCATGGAGCAACGTGAACTATATTTTTTTGGAATGAGAAGAGAACAACTGTGTTGTAATGGTTCTAATGTTCTTTGAAAAACTCACTGAGTGCTTCAAGTCATGGAAATGTGTCCTCACTGCTTTTAAAGCTTACTATAATTTAGAAAATTATAGGTAGGACTACTGTTTCCTTAAGTTTAAAGAGAATAAATTTGTGTGTGCTTCATTGACAGTTTATTGGTATTTGGTGTCTAGTGTTAATTATTTGTGTCTGGCAAAAAAGGACAAGGCAGGGGTGCGTGGGTGGCTCAGTCATTTAAGTGTCCACTTTCCACTCAGGTCATGATCCTGATGTCCTGGGATCAAGTACCGAGTCAGCTCCCTGCTCAGCAGGGAGTCTGCTTCTCCTTCTGCCCCTCCTGACCCATCCCCCCCTCACGCTCTAGCTCTCTCTCTCTTTCTCAAATAAATAAATAAAATCTTAAAAAAAAAAAAAAAAAAAGAACAAGGCAGGGCTGCTCTGTTGACTTACTGGTATTTAGATCTTAAAAAAAAAAAATGCTTGAGGGTCAAAGTAGAATTCAACAATAATGACCACAAAAACAATTCATAAATTAATCTCAGAACCAAGATGAGGGCTAAATTACATTTAAATCTTTAAAACATCACAGACACTTTATTTCTCATGAGTCCAGGAAAACCGTGACTCCTGGTCACGGTCATGTCATTTTGCTTGATGACACAGTGAACTTCATTTGTTTGAGTCATTTAGCAAATTTGTATGTGTATATTTTAAAATGCAGGTTTTATTATTATTTAGGTTTGACTAAGCCAAGAGATCAAGAGATACATTGAAAAATATTTTGTTACTCAGAGTTCCTAAGAGAGCAGAGTGTGCCCTTGGGCCACACCGGGAGCCACACTAAGGTCAGTCAAGATGCAGCGGGAGCCCAGGGGGGTGAGGGGGAAATATGGGCAAGAGCTTTAGTGTGGTTTCTGAGGAAGGGAATGAGCGAAGCAGAGGAAGCAGGTTTAGGATTGACTAGCTGGAATAATTTGAGCAGGCCCTGAGGTACAGGGGTTCTCTCCGGGTATATGGTGCCTGGCCCTGGGGCAGTGAGGGCAGAGGAATGGTGGTTTAGAGTGTGAGCGCCTAGGACAGAGATGATTGAGAGTATGAGGTCTGGGTTCTAGGTTCGCATTTGAAGAGTGTGGTCTCAGGTGAGTTGTTTGCTGTCTCCGGGAATGGGCTAGCCCTGGAAGCGGTGGTCCCTCCAGTGCCACCGAGCCTCCAGACGCAGGCTCCTTCCTGCATCAGGAAATACAGAAAATGAAAGACCCGATTAATACTCTGTGTGTGTGTCTGTGTGAGCATGTGTGTACACAAACACACTCAGAACATTTATTCAGTGAATTTGTGGTGGGGGGAAAGGAGGACGCATGTCTACTGTGTACTAGACACCATTTGGGCTAATGGAGATTTAGCAGGAAAAGCACATTTTTTTTGGTCAGCCTGCCCTTACAGGAGACCAACCTCCCAAAGACGTGATTATGTAATACAGCCTCAGAACCTGCGAAATCCTGTGGAGATAAACAAGGACGGGAGAAGGACAGAAGAACTGGTTTTGGGTGGGTCATGGAGGGCCTGTCTGCAGGGGGTGACATTTCAGCAGAGAGGGGACTGAGAGGAGAGCAAGTGGGGGGACAGGATGTGGGGGGACACAAGGACACAGTCACTGAGCGAGGACCCTGCTTGGCAGGCTCAAGGAAGAGTAACGAGGCCTGAGTCCTGGGGGCTCCGGGACAGGGGATGCCGTAGGAACTGAGGTAGCCGAGGTGACCAGGAGGCAGATTCCAGAGGACCCTGAAAGCCATCCAGGGGTGCTGGAGGCTGTTTGTGTATGATTCTGTGATGCCAGAAACTTGAGCCATAGGAAGACAAGAGTTCAGCTTTGGCTTCAAAATGCAAATCAAGTTGCCATAACCCCAGGCTATTTTCTTCTTTGCTCTTAACTTTTTTTAATATTCATTTGAGATGGATTAGTTTTCTAATGGGGAAGCTTAATATCTTTCTCCCCAAAGGTATATGTTGGGAATTCTTTTTTATAGTTTAAAATATACCACACCAGAACACCTGGGTGGCACAGCTGGTTAAGCATCAGCCTTTGGCTCTGGTCATGATGCCAGGGTCATGGGATTGAGTACTCCATTGGGCTCCCTGCTCAGCAGGGAGTCTGCTTCTCCCTCTGCCTGCTGCTCTGCCTGCGTGTGCTTAACTCTCTCTCTGACAAATAAATAAATAAAATCCTAAAATAAATAAATAAATATATATATATATATACACACACACACATATATGTGTATATATATAACAGAAATAAAAAATTCTCCATATAATAACAAAAGGAGAGCTTTCAGGTCATGACTTCTTGAAAATGACTTTCTGTACCATTGAGTTCCTTGGCATATATTGGAGTTTAAATAAAGTAAAATGCAATTTTAGAAACTGCCACACTTCTGTAAATCTAGGAGGAGAAAAAGAGATCTGTGAACAATCAACAATTTGCTTTTATTTTCTATTAAATCATGCTGTTTTTTGTACTTGGTATCGTTTACTGAATATAAAGTAAAATCCACTCATACTCCACTTACCGTAAGCATGCCTACAAACAAAACCTCATTTCAAATCTAATTGTGGACATTGTTCCTTCGTTAAAAATTCATAGGGTTTGTGAATATGCCACAGAAGTACTGGAGTACCATTATTCCCCCTGCTCTTTTCTCACTGCCAATTCTGATCGGAATTTTGAAACACCCATCTCTCTGAGGGAAAAGAAAAAAAAAATTAGAAAAGAAAGAAAGAAATTACGAGTATAAGTAGAAAGACCTTCTGACCAAATATGCTGCAGTTTCCTGATTCAGTTTTAGTATAGGCAGGTGAAGAGACAGGGCAAACAGTCTTCTGCTAGCCTCTGTATCTTATTATAGCCACTGACTTCTTCCTCTCAGCAAACTTTACGTGTGTTGTTAACAAAGACCTGGTCAGTTGTTTCAGAGAAAGGGAGGAAACCTGAGAGGGGGCACCTTGCCATTGGTTAGCGCCTATCCACCCACATTAGTGAGACCTAAGTCACACTTGGCTTGTTAATAGAGTGCATGCTATTGGTGGCAATGGACAAGACAAGCAGTGCTTTTGGTTAGCCTCCATGGTGAGCCCCCCTGTTGTTTATAAGCTTTCACTGATTTGGGTTGAGAATATTCAAACACATGGGGTGCCTGGGTGGCTCAGTTGGTTAAGGGTCTAGATTTCAGCTCAGGTCATGATCTCAGGGTTGTGAGACCGAGCTCCCCTCTAGGTGTGGAGCCCGCTTAAGATTCTCTCTCTCTCTCCCTCTGCCCCTCCCCCCACTCTCTCTCCTCTCTGTCCCTCCCTCCTAAAAAAATAAATAAGAAGACTATGCAAAACTGGTACAGACACTCTGGAAAACAGTATGGAGTTTCCTCAAAAAGTTAAAAATAGAACTACCCTATGACCCAGCAATTGCACTACTAGGTATTTCTCCAAAGGATATAAACATAGTGATCCAAAGGGGCACGTGCACCCCGATGTTTATGGCAGCAATGTCCACAATAGCCAAACTAGGGAAAGAGACCAGATGTCCATTGACAGATGAATGGAGAAAGAAGATGTGGTGTGTGGGGTGTGTGTGTATGTGTATGTAATGGAATATCACTCAGCCATCAAAAAGAATGAAACCTTGCCATTTGCAATGACGTGGATGGAACTAGAAGATATTATGCTAAACAAAATAAGTCAGGGAAAGACAAATACCATATGATCTCACTCATGTGAAATTTAGGAAACAGCATGAACATAGGGGAAGGGAAGGAAAAATAAAACAAGATGAAATCAAAGAGGGAGGAAAACCCTAAGAGGCTCTTAACTATAGGAAACAACCTGAGAGTTGCTGGAGAAGTAGGTTGGGGGATGGGGTAACTGGGCGATGGGCATTAAGGAGGACACTTGATGTAATGAGCACTGAGTGTTATATGCAAATGATGAATCACTAAATTCTACCCCTGAAACTAATAATACAGTATATGTTAACTAAATTAAATTGAAATTAAAAAAAAAAATGTGCAAGGACATCTGGGTGGCTCAGTGGGTTAAGTCTCTACCTTTGGCTCAGGTCATGATCTCAGGGTTCTGGTATGGAGCCCCACATCCAGTCCTCTGCTCACCGGGGAGCCTGCTTTCCCTCTATCTCCACCTATTTGTGATCTCTCTTGCTCTGTCAAATAAATAAAATCTTAAGGAAAAAAAAAGAATGTGCAAATACAAGAAAACTAGTGTAGATTATAAAAATGCATAACTGTATGTGACAAAAAACTGATCACAGGGCATAGAGGAAATGTACTTGTCTGGATTTCATTTATATTTACAATCATTGTGTTACATTTAATGTATTTTAGAAGTTACCTTTTCTCCTAATATACACTTATTTTGGCAATTTAGCTCAACAAGGAGCTTGCAAATTCAGAAACAATTTGAGTCCCATCCAACTTTGATTAGAAGACTGCAACTATAACTTTCATTTTATCCTGCCTCATATTTTCAGTGTTAACTCATGTTTTCTCTTTCATTTTCTGCCTTTCTTAAACTGGCCTGCTTATCTCCTTGGTTCCCAAGAGTGCTCTAACAACACTTAACTGAAAGGTCCCTCCCTTGTCAGCCATTGTTCCGAATTTCCTTTGCTGTATTAGGACATCAGGATTCCACTACATGCTTTTCCTGCTGTCTGATCCGCTGGAGCACAGGAGTTTACAGACCAAAACAGAGATGCTACTACCAAACCCTTACCACGTTCAGACTCAAGCCCACTAATTTGTGATTCTGGTGTCATGTGAACTAGCAATGAATTAAACCAAGACACTGGTAGAAAAACCAACGAGACCAGAATATGTCCTTTTCCAGGGGGAAGGGGAGGAATAGTCAGTGTGAAGATGGGATCACAAAATTGTCCTTGATGGAATTTATGCTGCTGTTTTGGAATCGATAGAATTCCTCTATGAGAACCTAGCTAAAGGCATCTGGGTTTTAACTGTCAAAATACCTGACCACGTTGCCAGTGATGTCTCATTTCTTTCGGTTCCTCCAACAGACATAATGTGTTAGCCCCTGAAATAACTTGGGAGATGAGGATTGAAGGCACAAAGTGGAACAGCTCGGAGAAACTGACCCCCAGGGAATTTGCGGCAGGAGCTGTCCTGCGATATGGAAACTGCGCTGCCAACTGCCCTGCTATGTTTTGCAGGAGAGGGAAGTCCCCAGCTCCGTGCCCAGGTTGACAGTTTATCTTTGCTGGGTTGCAGAGTAACTGCCACAATGATGATGACTCTGATAAGCACATGGCGGGACTCTGATTCAAGTGGATGTCCCACAGTAACACAGATCCTCATGCCTCCAGCACCTCCCATTTGTCAGTGACCTCTTGGGCCAGGGATTAGACAATGGGATTTCTGGTTTACTCAGCTCCCAGCTGCACAGGATCTCCACCTCCTGCTTTTCTGTAGCTCTTGTTCATGCTGTCAAGCAGAAAGGAGAACTGAACCCCTGGCCTGCCTTGTAGCCAGCTGCTGGGGTAACGAGATAGCCTGTGTTGGGGACAGCACCTCAGGTAGAGGTTAGAGAAGTTGGACGAGAGGGATAGTTAGCACAAATTGGGTAAGGAAAGGAATAGTAACCCGTCCCTGTAATACCTCCCACCTGTCCTATTCATATGGCCCAGGGCAGCCTTTCCATCTTGCCATCCTTCTTTCTCGTATGGTATTTCATTAGGTAGTAAAATCATGGGGGTGTGGGGAGCTGGTGAACTGGACAGTACACATAGGAGCTACCCACACAGAACAGTTCTGGGCATCTTTGGTGGGGATGATGCTTACACCACATTCCCAGCTCTGATCACAGATTTACCCTCAATATATGTATTTGGACAAAGTTAAGCTCAGTTTAGGCCAAGACATCTGTGAGACTTTTTGGTAAAACCTAACCTGTAAGGTCAACTGTAGGTAGCTGTCTTAAGCATCTTTCTCCACTATCCTTTTCTCTAAATGCACAGTTAATACCCTGACTTTAAGAAAAATGTGCTTCTCAATGAAACAATGGTCTTGACATGTTTTCCAGTAGTGATTTCTTTTTTTTTTTTTTAATATTTTATTTATTTGACAGAGAGAAATCACAACTAGTCAGAGAAGCAGGCAGAGAGAGAGGAGGAAGTAGGCTCCCTGCGGAGCAGAGAGCCCGATGCGGGACTCGATCCCAGGACCCTGGGATCATGACCTGAGCCGAAGGCAGAGGCTTTAACCCACTGAGCCACCCGGGTGCCCCTCCAGCAGTGATTTCTGATTCGCTCAAATTCTTTCCCTTGCCTACTTTTATAACTGAAGTACAAGGATCAGCTTGGATGACTGGGAACTGGGGGAAGGACCTTGTGAAGATAACAGTTTCTGGGTCCTGACTATCTTGGGATCCTCAGACTGTGGCTTTACCTTGACTAGGCAGGCCATCTCCTGGCACAGTACTGATACTGGTATTTTCTCTCCCAACAACTTGGGCTTCTTGT